>NC_086317.1:220152450-220465575 GCF_036172605.1 Pelobates fuscus | reverse complement strand
ATCATTGTACTCAGCAGATATAGCTAAACACAATATGGGGTTCTGTACAGGAATAGCACACACCAGCTTTGCGAAATACACATTAAAAAAACTTTGTTATATGTGTATATGCCAAAATAGAGAAAAAACACAATTGTACTCCAATATTTAACAGAGATTAGCAATTAAAAAACTACGTAAAAAGTGTCAAAATAACCTTATGTGAATAGCCTGTGATGTCTACTTTATATAAATATATACTTTTGTGTGTCAATTTTGTTTTTTGTGATGGCTACTAAACTTACAAGACAAACATACCGACTTCTAAAATTGTTTCATATTGAAATTTTATTTTAGTCCTTGTATTTTGTGACCTGTAACTTTCAAAATAGGCTGAAATCCTATACATATTATGTACTCTATAAATCAAGACACATAAATGAATTTATTTTGAATTACTTTTCCTAAACTGGACATATTATGCACACGTTGTTATTATTGCCTAAACTGTGAAAAAAAATCCTTTTTTTTTTCTCCATTTTGGGGCTTTTTTATAATGAATGAGAATTTACATATGTGTATGTGACATCAAATTAAAACCCTTTTTGTCCTCTAAAAACGTTATATAATATGTGTTGGTACAGTAAATGAGAGAGATGCAAATTGCGGTTGAACACAAACATCAAAAAATGCAAAAATTGCTTGTGTCCTTAAGGGGTTAACAGTAAAATGTGGTGCTCTGACAATCAATCTGTCAAAATGAGGCAATTGCGCTTCATAAATCCTCTAAACTGAATACATTATTTTTTATTTCGAAATCTGGTATTGTAGTTTAAATTTTGAAGGTCAGTTGTCAATTCACCTAACCCATTTTTGATCACCAATTTTATTTTCATGTTATATAAATAACATGGCAATCTACTTTTTCTTTACCTGTTTTCAATCCTCCAAGATGATTTAATGCATTTGCTCACTGTATAAACAGGATAGCATTCGTATTTGTTAATGCTCACTCTGTACATGGCTTATTTTTCCTTCTAACCAACATGCTCTGTGAAGCAGAACTCTTGATATCTGTTGACCTTCTTTATCAAGAGCGATTGTTTTTACACTGCAATAAGCAACCTGTGTTAGTGAAGAGTCTGTGGTCAAACTGTTTGCTGACCAAACATCATGAGTGTCTTTGTCCAGTGTTTTCCCAGTTTCAGGAAATGGTTCTGCTACTCTTCTGTAGTGTTTATTGTGACTTTAAGACGGGTTTGTTCTCACAGCTGGGGAGCACCTGTACACATTATTTTTTATTAATTTAGGTTCTAAATATCTCTACGGCTTACAATTTCTGCGGATATTACAGACAACGATGATACATTCAGAAATGGAAGAAAATTGTTATTTATGTTTTTAATGCTACCTTCAAAATCCATTTTCAGATTAGACTGATGGAGCATTAGAATATAAATATTGTTTGTTTTAGTGTATAGAAAAAAATACTCAGCAGGAGAGACAATGTTTCTGCAGCAGAGTGTTTGAATTTTTTCAGAAACGCTGCGTTTAATGATGATATTTTGGAAATGGAGCAGAACAGTTGGAAATCAAAACAAAACAAAAAAAAAAGATAGAAAGAAAGAAGAAAATTCTAGTGTTTTTTTTATTTTTTTGCTTTCACACAAAAGTGAGAAAATAACCCCTTTACACCTCTCCCTTTCTCCCTTTCTGTTTTCTACCCATCTCACAGAAGAAATTGATTTCGGCTACTGCTGAAGGTAATATGACAATCACATATTTCAGCCTGTGATCCTGAGCAGCGAAGCATATTATTCTTGATTTGACTTGGGGTGATAGCAGCTTTTGTGTCAAATGTAGCAATTCCTGCAGATTTAATAGAGTCGACCTCTCTAGCCCCCTCCCCCCCTCTTTCCTGTCCCTCATCTCCGCTCCCTCCTCCTCTGTGCTACGCCATGATAATTTCTACATTTATCAATTGTATCTGCAAGCAAATCTAATTCATTATTCCCACGGTGTCTGGGTTTCCGGATGCTCAGGAAAAGGATATTGTAAAGCGTTTATGTTTATCTGATTTTTGGAATAGAATAGGGTCTTGATTTTAATTGGGTGCAGAATTCATTTTGGGACATTCTATTAACCTCTTTGGTGCCTGTTATACCATTATTTGCAATGAAGGGGTTAAAAAAAGAATGCGCCCTTTTAAGTACTTGAATGACAGATTGTGAGCTGTTTGCTTATGACAGTTGTGGATTCCATGCAACTTACAAAGTAAGCGGTAATAATTGATAGTGTTCTTTTGGTATATAAAAAAAAAAAGATAATGAAATAGCAATTAAGGAGGTGGGGATGATGGGAAAAAAGGAGAGACCGGACCAGAGAAGAGAAGACAGGTAGTAATCAAGAAAAGAGGACACTGACGTGATCCCAAGGCAGAAATGAAAAAAGCGTGGAAATAAAGATGAAATTAGACCTTTGGGGATAAAGGTGAATGGGAAGTAAAACCGGAGAAGGCATGAGTGAAGGACTGAGTAAAACCAAAGAGAATTAAATAGAATTAAATCAGTTGATCAATGCAGTTTCAGTCTCCTTGCCGTGTTGTGCCAGTTGTACGCATGCAGTGCTGTTGCTTTTCGTTTTTTTCTGTTTCACATGTTTTGGTCAAACAAAGGCTTTGTTACTGAAACAATATTATTATTATTATTTTTGTGATCTAAGCAAATGTTTATGCAAAATTGGTGTTAACCTATCCACTGCCAGCGCTTGCACACCCTTTATATTGTGAACCTTGAGTAAGGAAAAATTGCTATGTATTAACCATTTTACTTCTAGGGCATACTAAAGAAATCTCAATAAAATCTACACAGATACACAACACGTTGTATTTCAGTTTTTTGGTTGTTTTTTTTTTGTTTGTTTTATTTAAGACTGCACAAACCCAAATACACAAAGGTGTTATTTATTAAGCATCATATTTTTCCGGATGGACAAATTCTGTAAAAATTACCAGATTTCAACAAGATTTCAACCAGATTTGTCATTTTCATATTTACTAACAGACATGCTTAAACTCTTGCTGTTCAGCATTTGTTTTTTGTTTTTTTCTTATTACTATATAGCACACAAGGCTGGTGCAGGAGCTGACTATCTAGTGATGTATATTGAGAAATATCGACCTGCTCAGAGAAGCAGTCATGCAGCATATAAATATATGCAATTTCAATTCGAAAATAAAAAAGTTATCCTGCTGCCCCTGCCCCCACTGAACCTGTTTGTTTTTTTAAAGCGGCACTGTCATGCCGAACTTACCTTTCCTCAATCTATTCCTCTTCTCCCCCTCTCTCGGGATCTGTTATTCTTTTCTTCCTGTCTTTAGTTTTCTTTAAAATCATAAGACAAATGCCTTATGGAGGATTCCTCCGCTTGACCAGCTCTGACCAGCGGAGGAGCAAAGTGTGCTTCATTTCCGCTGGTCAGAGCAATTTTCCCATGATAGGGATTCTTTCCTCCCTGTTCCCACAATGCTTCCTGTCAGTATTGCCGAACGTCCTGTCACTTAGACAGAGCGCTGGCAAAACTGACGAATTGCATCCTAACAAAATGAGAAAAGTTTCTCCATTCGTGTTAGGATGCAATTCGGTACTTTGTTCGTATCGGAATTTCATTCTAATGAATGAAACTCCGATCCTATTCATTGCCGCGGCTGCATCTTGCAGCCGCTTAGTAGATAACTCCCTAATTCCCACGATATCAGGGAGCTATCTACTAAAAGGATGAAATACCTAAATTGGTCTTTCAGCCAAATTTACTAATACTAAGTAAAGATTACTTAGTATTAGTAAATAATATGCCCCTAAATAAAGATGGGGGAACCTAATCTCCTCCCCCCCTGGCCCCCACCCCTGCGCGGTGGGTGGGGGCCCTAATAAAACAATAAAGGGGGGGACCTACTGTCCTCCCCCCTGGCCCCCACCCCTGCGCGGTGGGTGGGGGCCCTAATAAAACAATAAGGGGGGACCTACTGTCCTCCCCCCTGGCCCCCACCCCTGCGTGGTAGGTGGGGCCCCTAAATAAAGATAGGGGGGGACCTACTGTCCTCCCCCCCGGCCCCCACCCCTGAGCGGTGGATGGGGGCCCTAATAAAACAATAAGGGGGGGGAACCTACTGTCCTCCCCCCTTGGCCCCCACCCCTGCGCGGTGGGTAGGGGCCCTAATAAAACAATAAGGGGGGGGACCTACTGTCCTCCCCTCCGGCCCCTACCCTGAGCGGTGGGTGGGGGCCCTAAATGAAACACCACCCCCCCAATCAAGGTGACTAGGGGTCCCAAGCCCCTAGTTCAAAAGAACTTTCCCACGCTGTGTAAAATGACACAGAGCACTCTGATTGGGTGGCTTGAATCATTATGGCCCCCACCCGCTGCCCAAGGGTGGGGGCCGGGGGGGAGGACAGTAGCCCCCCCCATTACCATCATGGCCCCCACCCGCCGCCTTAGGTGGGGGCCAGGGGGGGAGGACAGTAGGTCCCCCCCCTCATTACCATCATGGCCCCCACCCGCCGCCCAGGGGTGTGGCCGGGGGGGAGGACAGTAGGTCCCCCCCTCATTACCATTATGGCCCCCACCCGCCGCCCAGGGATGGGGGCCGGGGGGGAGGACAGTAGGTCTCCCCCCCCTATTACCATTTTTTTTACAGTGAGCAGCCACAGGCTGCTCACTGTTTAGTGGACATGCCCCTACTCGCGGTATAGGGAGTAGGGGCATTGGGGAGATTTTAATCTCCCTTATGCTATTATGGGGGTCATATTGCCCCCCATAGAGTGAGGGGGGGACCTGGGGGGCTTATGAAGTGGTGGGGAGCACAGCTCCCTGCTGCTTCTGTCTTTACATATTACAAGGAGGGAGCTGCACGCCGGTAGCTCCCTCCTTGTAATAAACTGAACGAGCAAACAAACACTGATATCCAGTGTTTGTTTGTTCGTTTGATTTTTTCTATTCATTCATCTGTCTGATGAATGAATGAATGAATAGGTGAAATTCCCGTTCGCATGTCCAGGTGTTTCACTGGGCATGTGCGGGAATCTCACAGTCTATCTAGTGTGGGCAGATGACATGTCCCACAGGGACTTCATCTACCCACACAAAGATGGCGGCACCCTGAATAAAGATCGGGGCAGAAAATAAAGAATAAAAAATAGGTAATGTGGGGGGCTTAGGGGCATTTGGGGGTGACTAGGGGGTCAATTGGATGTAGTGGAGGCGGGAGGGAAAAAAAAACGGGATTCGGCATGACAGTGCCGCTTTAAATCACTGGCATGGACAGAAATTTCCAAGTTTAACCACTGTGTGGCCAAAGTTTGAACTACACTAACATGCTTTTTTCATAATGGAAGTTGCCCCCTTGGGGCCCATTTTACTGGGAATCTTCTGGGCCTATATGATGGGCCACATAATTTTATTATAGGGCCTGAGAGACTGGGCATATCCTGAGCCCATAAATTACTCTTCATCACCAGCCTATGGAGTGGAAAAAAAGAAATGCTAGTAGATATATATATATTATATTATGTTTGCCTAGGTTAGGTGTTTAGAAAAACTACATTCTGTGAGCTTTGAAATTACTGTTTAGCAGATGCATGAGTGCACTGGATCTTGTATGAATTGGCCCCAGCCGCACCCTTATAACATGTGCAGGTTCAGGTTTCATATATAAAAATATTTGGGAGTCCAGGCCAACTCCCCAGTTTTGCACCCCTCCGTATTTAGGAATATGTGTGAAAACCATACATAAATCAGAATACCTTATATCACAAAAGTGTATTCAGACCTAACATTGTGCCATACAGTCTACTCAAAATTTGTCAGTTTGCATCAGCCTTTTTTTTTCCTAATAGAATTTTAGTCAAGCAAGATCCAGGTTCATTTTTCCTTTCTTTGTTGCTATGTTGCATTATAATATTGTTGTGTATGAAAATATGTTGTTAACTAGCCCATCTTATTACATCTGTTAAAAAAAAAAAATACAGAAACACACACTCATAAACACTGATCAGCCAAAACTGCTGACAGCCGAAGTGAATAACATTGATTATATTGTTATATCACCCGGCAAGAGGTGCGATATATTAGGCAACAGGTGAACAGTCAGTTCTTGATTTTCATGTGTTGGAAGCAGAAACATAGGCAAGTGAAAAGATGAGCGACTTTGACAAGAGCCAAAAAGTGATGGCTAAGTGAATGCACCCTTCCACATGCAAAAACTGTTCAGGAATAGTTTGAGGAACATGACATTAACATGGTGTGGCCTTGACCTCCAAATTCCACAGATCTCAATCCGACTAAGCAGCTGATAGATGTGCTGGAACAGCCTGATAACTTGCAGGACTTAAATAATTTGCTGCTCATATCTTGGTGCCAGAAACCACATTACACATTCAGAGGTCTTGTGGAGTCCATGCACTGACACATCAAAGCTGTTTTAGCAGCCGAGGAGGATCTACATGATAGGTAGCTTTAATGTTGTTAAGACTAGAAAAGTTCAAGATTTTTCAAACAACCCAAATCAAACCAGGATTTAGATTAATGTTTTGGCTGATCAGTGTGTAACGGATCGCCTGGCACCCCGACTGAGTACCTCCGTTAATGGATGCTCCTAGTGCTTCCTGAGGACTCCAAGCACTCTGGCAGACACCACAATCACCGAATCCGAGAAACCTTTTAAATTCTCCCAAGCATATGAATGCTGTAGACCATTGAATAGGAACCATATGAATAGGCTTGTACTCCTAGCAGTCAACTGGAACAGCATGCAATAAATCCTTCCCCCCAATAATGAGACGACACATCACTTTGAGGGTAAAACAGGAACTCTGGACTGGCTCATCCAGCCTGGCTTTTATTTCCAACTCACACATACAGGCCACACCCAGGGGGAGGCATAAAAGAACCAATGACATAGATGTTACCTCCCACACATCCCCTCCCCTTAGTGTGACACATAATCCCATTATGCATACAGTGTAACATATACTTTTACACAACTTTCATAACTTTAAAACCATACATCACATTCACATAAAAATATATATCCACAATCAATCCATTCAGGGGAACAACATATTAAAAAATGGCATGAATCCGACCAGGGGTTAAAAAGTTACTAAAAGTATCTTTTGTTCCTTTCTGGCTGGCAGAAAAACATCCCCACAATGCACCCTGGTTTCCTCCCTTCTGCCCTGGAGTTAATTGGAGAAGTAATCCAATTACCCAGGACTAAAGGCAGACTCCATTAACCACATGGTTGCAAAACAACATAAAACACTTTAAAATACATAAAGTCACATTTACACATAACACACAGACATTTCACCTATCCCCAGATAGCTGGGATCTGCACGCACAAAACTACCGAATAGCGCGCAGATCCTACTCACACAGTACAATTGCCATGGAGCTAAAGTCTTTCCCATAGTCTTTCATTATATGAATAGGCTCCATGGTATGGCTATCTGGGGTATCACATTCCCATAAAGTCTGGTCCATAGTCCAAAGGCAAGAGGCGGGCAATCAGCCCCCTCCAAGGACACGTGGCGAGGTCGGTTTCGCCACACTTCTCCCCTTTACCCCCCAGACTAACAGGGTACTTGACCTCCTGCCGGTCAGTGCCCTTGTTAGTCCAGCAGCCCACCCACAAGACAGAAACAGCAGAGCAGCCCACCCACAATAAACAGTTACTACACCTGGGTGAGGGAGAATCTTGTCCAGGTTCAGGTGCCTCACCACGGCTGTGTGGGGGACTGGTAGGCTGCCTTGGTAGGTTGCTGAGGGGGCAGAGACCAGCGGTACTCTGTCCTGTTGCCAGCACTACCACGGGAGTAGTCTGGTTGGAGCCTGGTTGCTGGAGACCGACTGTCTCCCCTTTAAATACACCGCTCTGCTGCTGGAGACCGACTGTCTCCCCTTGAGTTACACCGCTCTGCTGCTGGAGACCGACTGTCTCCCCTTGAGTTACACAGCTCTGCTGCTGGAGACCGACTGTCTCCCCTTTAGTTACACAGCTCTGCTGCTGGAGACAGACTGTCTCCCCTTTAAATACACCGCTCTGCTGCTGGAGACCGACTGTCTCCCCTTGAGTTACACCGCTCTGCTGCTGGAGACCGACTGTCTCCCCTTGAGTTACACAACTCTGCTGCTGGAGACCGACTGTCTCCCCTTTAGTTACACAGCTCTGCTGCTGGAGACAGACTGTCTCCCCTTTGGCTAAACAGCCCTGTTGTGGGGGGGCAGGACCGACCGTCCCTACCCCCTGTGCTGGAAGTGCAGAGACCACGGTCCCATCTGCACAGGTGTGGGGCTTACAGTCTCCCCCTGGTACATTAAGTTGCCGCTGGGGAGAGGTGGTAACCAGCTCCTCTCCCATTAGAACACTCTGCCGCTGGGGAATGGAGACTGGGCTCTCTATTCCCTGTACATTAATGATCCGCCGCTGGGGAGAGGTGGTAACAATCTCCTCTCCCATGTATACTTCCCGTCTCTGCGGAGGGAGACCGACTGTCTCTCCTCCCAGCACAGAGTCCTGCTGTGGGAGAAAGGGGGATGGGCTCTCTATTCCCTGCTGGATACTCTGCCGCTGGGGAATGGAGACCGGGCTCCCAATTCCCAACAAATCACACTGCCGCTGGGGAGGGAGGACGGCTCCTTCAGCTCCCTGTAACTTGGGCGCAGAGACCACGGTCCCATCTGCGCTGGTGTGGGGCTTACGGTCTTCCCTTGGTGGGTTAGGCTGCCGCTGGAGAGAGGGTGTAACAAGCTCCTCTCTCTGAACTGTAACCTGCCGCTGGGGATCTGGGCCGACTGCCCAGCATCCCTGTAGGGCCAGTAGAGAGACCTCGATCCCATCTCCACCTGCCATCTGTGGGTCTCTCCAGGACCAGTCTATGAGGTCTGGTTCTGCTTGTCGGGTAGGTTGGAGCTGCACGAAGCTGAGCAGGTGTTGGTAGTCCTGCTCCAGCTCCCACTCCCTTGTTACCAGGTGGGTCATGTCTTTGCTCACCTCGCATTCGTCAGCCCAGACATACATGCCCATCCGGTAGTCGTAGATGTCCCAAAACCTAGACCCCTCCGTGCTGCCAAGATCAATGTCGTCCTCCAAGGCATCCCATAATAAACCCGGGCCATCATAATCATCCCCCTCCGGTAAGTCGTGCTCGGCCGTCCAGGGGGTAAGTCGAATGGTATGCCACCAGAGGGCCTGGTATGCGTTGTCTAGCCAGATCTCTCGCCATACCAGGGTCTCTAGTCTTGTCACCCACTCATCCAGGGGCTGCTCTCCCAATAGATACATGCGCATCGCCACACGCTTCTGTAGCCGCTGCTCATCACTGGGGAGACTCTCACCTCGCCGCCACTGGGCGTCTTCCAGGGCATCATACCAGACTTCCTTTCTGTCTGCATCCCTGTAGTCCGCGGCCGCCTCCTCCTCCTCATCATGGAACGCTGTCCAAAAACTAGCTGATTCCATCCTGCTGTAGCCAGGGGCGCTGTACGGATACTAGCGTTGCCCTCAATTTGTAATTCCAAACGTTACCAGTGTCTCTGAGCTACTTCTCCTCGCACTAGGACGCCATCCCACCGCTTGCCACCAATGTAACGGATCGCCTGGCACCCCGACTGAGTACCTCCGTTAATGGATGCTCCTAGTGCTTCCTGAGGACTCCAAGCACTCTGGCAGACACCACAATCACCGAATCCGAGAAACCTTTTAAATTCTCCCAAGCATATGAATGCTGTAGACCATTGAATAGGAACCATATGAATAGGCTTGTACTCCTAGCAGTCAACTGGAACAGCATGCAATAAATCCTTCCCCCCAATAATGAGACGACACATCACTTTGAGGGTAAAACAGGAACTCTGGACTGGCTCATCCAGCCTGGCTTTTATTTCCAACTCACACATACAGGCCACACCCAGGGGGAGGCATAAAAGAACCAATGACATAGATGTTACCTCCCACACATCCCCTCCCCTTAGTGTGACACATAATCCCATTATGCATACAGTGTAACATATACTTTTACACAACTTTCATAACTTTAAAACCATACATCACATTCACATAAAAATATATATCCACAATCAATCCATTCAGGGGAACAACATATTAAAAAATGGCATGAATCCGACCAGGGGTTAAAAAGTTACTAAAAGTATCTTTTGTTCCTTTCTGGCTGGCAGAAAAACATCCCCACAATGCACCCTGGTTTCCTCCCTTCTGCCCTGGAGTTAATTGGAGAAGTAATCCAATTACCCAGGACTAAAGGCAGACTCCATTAACCACATGGTTGCAAAACAACATAAAACACTTTAAAATACATAAAGTCACATTTACACATAACACACAGACATTTCACCTATCCCCAGATAGCTGGGATCTGCACGCACAAAACTACCGAATAGCGCGCAGATCCTACTCACACAGTACAATTGCCATGGAGCTAAAGTCTTTCCCATAGTCTTTCATTATATGAATAGGCTCCATGGTATGGCTATCTGGGGTATCACATTCCCATAAAGTCTGGTCCATAGTCCAAAGGCAAGAGGCGGGCAATCAGCCCCCTCCAAGGACACGTGGCGAGGTCGGTTTCGCCACACAGTGTATATGTATAACTTTACAAATAATGTGTTTAAATAAAAGAATAAAAAAAGAAAATGTGTCTGTGTGTGTGTGTGTTGTTGACAGTCTCCTGATAACAGTCCACTCCACATTTATATTCACAGTTACCATTTACAGTGGGATTACTAGCTGTGGCTCCTAGTACCTCTCTTTGCAACCTATTTACCTTGAAATACTAATGTGAAAGTAATTTTGCATTATTAATTAGATTGCAAATGGGGAACTATCTAAGTGATGGGGTAGCTCTCAATTTTGTCAAATGCCTCCCAAATGGTTTGATATAGCACAAGGGAACAAAGTTCAGAGACCAAGAGATGCAGTGGTTGTGCAGAATGTTCCCTTAGTATAGCTTTTTTTAATCCAGTAAAACAATTTTAACCAGTTTAAAGTAATTCAATTTCAAGTTGGTTGCTGCATTAGATAACTTAAACCAGAGATTTCTATTCACAGGATATGCAGTTGGTGAAGCAGTAGCATATAAAGTAGCAATAAAGCACTTCTGTTTAGTGTAATTTCAACACCAGCTCACTGTTGCTTTACTATAACATTGGAGGTTTTTGAAAGTACAGAGGCTTAATTTCCTTACACTATCTAAGGTTAACTGGATTCTCGTGTATGGCTGCCAGGCTTGTTTTCAGTATTTGACTCTATGATCTTCATGTTTGGTTCTACAACTACACTTAATATTTTAGTTTTGCCAGTTAGTCCTCTCACTGAACATTTGCTAAAAAAACAAACAAAAAAAAAAAAAAAGAAAAACACAATGAAAAACATTTAGTGTTTTACCAAATTTAGAGCATCGTTGCTATGCACATGCACATGCACTCAACTAACAAGTTGTACATGAAGATGCCACTCCTTCATTAGTTTTTGCCAGGTAGTTTATCCTATTGAGGTTTGTTTTGTCGGTGATGATTTTATTTTAAAAATAATACTAAGAAAAACAGGAAAAAGAAAAGAAAAATCCAATAACAAACAAATCATATCATATGAAAAAGTCCAAACTGGGCATATTTCAAAAGATAAACCCAAACCTTTTATGAAAATTACAAATTATTTTTCTTTAAACTATCTTTACAGTCTTGGTTCAATATTTTCAGTATTCATAAGTGTTCCCAGTAGTTTTACCTGTATTCTTACCTCCTCCAGCTTTTTGCTCGGATTCTATTTACTAGGAATTCTGTGAATTATCAAGTAGAATTGTTTGTCTATGAAAGATGTTAAAATTAGCATAACTCACGGGCACCAGCTATAATGGGTTTGCAACTAATTTACTCTAGAGTAACTTGATGCCACCTTGGCAGAGCTGTAAACAATGACTCATGTGGGTAACACTCAGGTTTAGACACCTGTGCCCTCTATCTAATGTATTCTATTCTTGTCTTACTGCTTGCTTTTGCCTTAATTTTTTTTCTTTAAAGGGATTCTCTAGTGCCAAGAAAACAAACCAGTTTTCCTGGCACTAGAGGATCCTGGAGTGCCAACCTCCCTCCCGTCCCCCATCACATGTCGCTGAAGGGGTTAAAACCCCTTCAGACACTTACCTGAATCCAGCACCGATGTCCCTCGGTGCTTTGCCAGGCTACGCCCACGCTCCTCCCCCACCGACTGGCGGGGGAGAACTAATGCGCATGCGTGTCAATGACCGTGCGCGCACACATTACACATCCCCATAGGTAAGCATTATTCAATGCTTTCCTATGGGGATTCCGGCGATGCTGGAGGTCCCCATGCATAGCGTGAGGACGCACAGCCGGAAGGACTTAACCCTGCAAGGTAAATATTGCAGTTTATAAAAATAAATATTGCAGGGTTAAGGGTGATGGGAGATGGCACCCAGACCACTTCAATGAGCTGAAGTGGTATGGGTGCCTACAGTGTCCCTTTAACTGATTGGCATTGATACATGGGTAAACCAAAAACTTTGTTTCTTCTGTGTCCCTGTGCACAATTTTGTATTCCAAGAAGCGCTGTTCTCGTTTATTTCTACTTTGTATTTGCTAATTGGTCCTTCTGAACCTAAAATAACAGGAAGTTGGGGTGACAGCATCATAGAGTGAACTTTATAGCATGCTTTAGGTTTTTTAGATCCTATCCTCAAAAACCACTGTGGTTACAGGAGTCAATTTCTACTGTCCCTTGGCTGTTGTACCATGCAATTTCATAATTCTAATGTTGTTTGTATGATAAAAAAAGTCTCTATGTATAGATTCCCCTTTCATGTATTACTTCAAAACCCAGAGATGGAACATGTACTCTATACACACATTCCCTGCCATTTTTCCTATTAGGCCAGTTCACCTGTGGGGTTCATACTACTAGTCTCAATCCATCACAGGAAGTCTTTTCATTCTCAGAATGAAATATTAAGGTCACTTCCCACCACCTCCAGCTGTCTGGACCAAGTCAAGCAAAAAGTAAGAACTATTAGCTGCAATATTACGTTGTCTGATGTAGTGACCCTCATGAACTCACAACTGTTAAAACAATGACCTAGTACAGACCGCAAAATCAACCCAGGCATGTGGATATGTGTATGAAAAATGTGAATTATACTTTGCAATAACTTGGACTTGATATGTATTATTATTTTAGACGCATGTCTGTGTGTGAGTGTTTGTTTGAAATGATACAACAGAGCAGCAGAAGCAGTAATAAATGAATAAAGACAAGCGATGTGTAAAACACATTGCAATCTCTTCATGAGTGTATATATAAATAAAAGATTATCTTTAAGCAAAGGTATTGACATTTCTCATTCTAAAAGCAGTGGCCAAGACTAAAGCATCACTTGCCAAAAATAGTGTATGCCCTGACCCCTTTCTCGAGAAAGACATCTTGATATATCATGTGCGTTCTTTGATATGAATGTTAATGATTGCTGGTAGATGGAATAACGAGCATTGTTTGTATGTAAATATATGTATATGCTGAGTAAACTGCTTAAATATTTTTTTATTGTTGTCACGCCCACAATTCATTATATACATCTCTTTTAATAAACATGTAGAGATAGGAATACATTATATTTAGAGAAGAAGTAGATACAGGCAGATCCCAAGATACAGCAAAATGCTGCAGAAAATGTACAAACATATTTCCCTATTAATAATCTGATAGCGCAGCTATTTTAAATTAAACCCCTTCCCCCAGCCAGAATAGTCCATGCTAAATTCTGTTTGAATTTTGTGTGAATGATGTGACGTGTAGATAAAAACAGTTTATGGCTCTTTCTAACTGTGCTGCCAGTTTTTGTTTACTGAATATAAAATCTATATTTTTATTACAAAAATGACAGCTAAACTTGACCATTTAGTGCAAGGCATACACAACCATCATTTAGTCATGAGCGGGGTACCTCAGGGATCTGTACTTGGACCCATTCCCTTTAATATTTTTATTAGTGATATTACAGAAGGTCTTGATGGTAAGGTACATCTTTTTGCTGATGATACTAAGATATGTAACAGGGTTGATGTTCCAGGAGGGATAAGCCAAATGGTAAATTATTTAGGTAAACTAGAAAAATGGTCAGTGTTGGGGTCGAAACGTTGTTTTTTGGTTCTTGGGTCCAATAAAATTGCCTATCTTTTGGAACATTTTGGAGTGCCTGGATTACTTTCTACATTCAAGTGTTGTGGCAACTGACATTTAATGTGGATAAGTGCAAGATAATGCATCTTGGACGTAAAAACCCAAGGGCAGAGTACAGAATATTTGATAGAGTCCTAACCTCAGCATCTGAGGAATGGGATTTAGGGGTGATTATTTCTGATGACTTAAAGGTAGGCAGACAATGTAACAGAGCAGCAGGAAATGCTAGCAGAATGCTTGGTTGTATAGGGAGAGGTATTAGCAGTAGAAAGAGGGAAGTGATTATGCCATTGTACAGAACACTGGTGAGACCTCACTTGGAGTACTGTACACAGTACTGGAGACCATATCTTCAGAAGGGTATTGATACTTTAAAGAGAGTTCAGAGATAGGCTACTAAACTGGTTCATGGATTGCAGGATAAAATTTACAAGAAAAGGTTAAAGGATCTTAACATGTATAGCTTGGGGAAATAGGGGGGATATGATAGAAACATTTAAATACATAAAGGGAATCAACACAGTAAAGGAGGAGACTATATTTAAAAGAAGAAAAAGTACCACAACAAGAGGACATAGTCTTTAATTAGAGGGGAAAAGATTTAAAAATAATATCAGGAAGTATTACTTTACTGAGAGGGTAGTGGATGCATGGAATAGCCTTCCAGTTGAAGTGGTAGTGATACCGGAGAAACTGACGGAAGCCAAGCACAGAGAGATGGACACAGGTTTCTTCAGGAAGGAAGAGATTCTTTATTGGATCACCGATCGGGACTCAGAGGGACTAGCGTCACCAAAATACCACAAGTTCTGAGCCCCGGACAATAGTGCAGGCTCCTTATATAGGCATATAACTCCTCCCATATTAAGCTCCACCCGCACATTCTCTTAATCAATCAACACAATAAGAATTAACTTCCTGTTTGACCGCATGGCTTGTCCAGCACAATGGAGGAGGGGAATACTATATCCTGTATTCTTGCACATGCTCCGTACACTACTGATCGTATCTTGCCTCGTGCAACCAACTGATCGATACGTCAGCATATGCACGTACACATGCCACGTGGTAATCTCGGCCTACTAAATTTATTTTTACCGAGATTCCACCACATTCCCCCCTTTGATGCCTCTTGATATTTTACAATTACTTGAGGCATCACATAACCTTAGTTTTGCTTACACCGCAAGTTACCTTGAACCAGACCAGACTTATCTTATGATGTGAATCTTTTAACACTCATCTTCCTGCATTGGTTCTCCCTGATCTAGAGCCCTATATTTATATATCGCCATTATCTGTGCAGCAGCCTTCCTCTCTGCTATACTTCCTATCAGGCTTTGCACAGACCTAACTACTAAGGGGATAAGACACGGTAGGAGTAGACACAACAGTAAAATCAGTAGGACTCCACCTACCACTGCCTTAAGCCCTCCAAACCACTCATACCAGCTACCAAACCAACTACTTGGATTGTACCCTTTCCATACCTGAGTAGGCACATGTGCTAGTTTAACCATATGGCTAGTAAGCTCCGCTATTGCTTGCCCTTCGTCGTCTATTTGAAGACAGCAATTGCTTAGGTTAAACTTCCCACATACACCTCCCTCTACTGCCAAAAGGTAATCCAAGGCTAATCTATTCTGGTATACTGCTGTCCTCATCCTGGTATTATGTTTCACTAGGAGATTGAGCGCTTGTGATGTCTCATTTGTGATAATCTCAACCACCGCCTGTAATCTTATAATGCGGTTGAGCATATAAATAGGGGTTCTATAACCAAAGGTACCATCTTCTGCCCACGTGGCTGGCCCATAATAATCTATGATACGCTGGGGAGGCCATTCATTATCTTCCCAGGTACCTATCTCTAGGGGTCCCCTTTTCTTCCTATGATTCACATCATACACTTTAACACCTAAAGTCTCACCTGTTTCAATTGGTAACAAGAAGAAGGATGGTTTGAGCATACCCAACACACATGCCCCTTCCCAGTCCTGTGGCAGCTCCGAATAGGCCTTCTTACCACAGATCCAGTACAAATTTGCTGGGGCTCTCCAGGTAGATGTGATGGATAAATCAAACCACACATCCTTTAAACTGGCATATCTAGCAAACGGGTTAGATGGTTCTGAGACATTTGAAGCCGACCACCAAGTTGTATTCTTTGTATCATCATCATAAGCTTCTTGCCCTAGACAAGTTAATTCTCCTACAGAAGTATTATACATTATTCCTTTCCTTGCTATGCAAACATAACCTATGATGGAGGTCTTTAATCTCCACTCAGATTTACCTCTAACACTCAAATGATAATCGGCTTGTGCAGATATTAGTTGGTCAACTGCCTCAGAACCGGACATTACCTCCTTTGCTTCCCAAGGCCATTGGTCTCCCATGTTAGTACCTCCACACACATAGCAGTTGGTAACATTAAGACTACCGGCAATACTCTCAGCTAAATCTATGAACAGGTTCTTAGCATTATGGGGGATCTTATTATCTATACTCATCTCTTCATAAAAGGAATGGTATACTTGATGAGTCTGGGAGGATACCGTATCAGTCTCTATTCCTATAAACAATAATGTCCCAGGATCTAAACCCGTCCCGTATATCTGAAACCCAAATAAATTTCCATACTTATCTAGGAACTTGTCGGGGTTATTTATAAGTATATGGACTGGGTTGCATTCCATAGACTTACAATATGGGCTAGTCGGCAACTTAGTCACTATCATGTCTTTATCTACTGTCTGTCCCCAAGTCGCCCACCCCACACAAGACCAATATGGGCAAAAGTTATAGTCTTTATTTGGGCATCTAGGACTCACATATTTATTTTTACTACTGGGACAAATATATTTATCGTTAGATCCATACGTCCTCTCCCATCTAAGATCCCCACATACATTCCACGGCTTTCTACCACTTGATATCGCCTTACATGCATCAAATAGCAGAACACCCGAAGAATATACGGATTCTAACACCGTCTTATTAATTAGGGTCCCCTGAGGATCTCCATTCCTGAGAGTCAACCAAATTGTACGAGGTTGATACTCCGGACTGAAGCACTTAGGTTCTCCTACTCCTAAATGGCACACACTATAGTCTATATTTAGGTATCTACATTTTGATACCTCTCCTTTACACTCGTACTGTGAATGCCAAATTAGGGTTTGGGAAATATGGTTACCTGTTCTCGTAGTCTTAATGCATACCTCACAGCTAGGAGTGTCGGTACCTCTACCTTCCTGAATATAAAAACACATGTAAATAAACACAATCAAAAGCACATCTTTCGCCGTCATCCTCAGTCTTCGTCCGTGCGATGGAACCTCAGCTTCCAGGATGTGAGGGCTGCAGGGAATGGAGTTCTGCTCGTCTTCACAGGTGTCCCTTCGAGACTTTCCTGGCTTATACACTATGTGATGGTAAGCGGACAGGCTTTATTATGGCCTTCTCACTCACACCTGTAACAATAAAATTTGTAATCCACAATAATTCCTCGTTACTCCGACTGAGTAGTGCGTTTCAACCGGATCTTGCAGGGATTCTCTGGATCTGCTGTAACTTGCCAAGAATCGACTGCTGCTGGCTTAACCCTGGAGTGATGTATCCACGGAGTCACTTCGGCTACTTTTATCGCTGTAGGGGTAGACAAAAGAACAACATAAGGACCTCTCCACTTGGGCCCTAACGGTACATTATTCCACTCTTTAATCCACACTTGATCTCCTGGATGATAACTATGAACAGGGGGATAAATATTCACAGGTAATCTATCTTGTACCCATTTCTGTACCTCCTCCATAGTCTTACCCAACTCTACAACCTGCTGCCGGGTAATTCCTTCTCCCAACTGACTCAAATCCCCCCTTAAGTTACCAAGTACGGGAGGTGGTCGCCCATACATAATTTCAAAAGGAGAGAGGCCCATCCTTCTGGTAGGGGTACTGCGGATTCGCAATAGAGCTATGGGTAAGAGAACGTTCCACTTAAGTTGGGTTTCCTGACACATTTTAGCCAACTGGTTCTTAATAGTTCTATTCATTCTCTCTACCTTACCAGAACTCTGGGGTCTATATGCAGTATGAAGCCTCCACTTTATACCAAGCATATGAGTCAGTTGTTGTAGGCACTGGTGAACAAAAGCTGGACCATTGTCCGATCCTATAGAACAGGGTAGTCCATATCGGGGTATTATTTCTCGTAGCAGGAATCTCACAACTTCTCCTGCTTTCTCTGTACGAGTAGGACATGCTTCTACCCAACCTGAATAGGTGCACACAATTACCAACAGGTAACGATGTCCACCCGATTTAGGCATCACTGTAAAGTCTATTTGTAGATCGGACATGGGGAGTCCCCCCATAAACTGGACTCCTGGTGGCTTTACTGGTCCTTGTCTTGCATTATTTTTAGCACACGTTACACATCTACGTACAATGGCCTGAGTCAAGTTGGACAGTCTTGGTATGTAGAAATGTTTCCTGAGAGATTCTTCTGTACTGTCTCTCCCAGAATGTGTCCCGTTATGATAGTTCTGGACAATTTCTACTGCTAGTGATGCTGGTATAACTATTCTTCCATCTTCTAGCTGATACCACTTGTTCTCCAGATACTTTCCCGGTTCAGTCTTTAACCACTCCTCTTCTTGAGCTGTATAAACTGGAGTCCATTGAGACAGTGGAGTTGGTATAAGAGCAGCTATATGCCCCACATACTCCTGTCTTCCTGATTCAGCAGCACGCTTAGCTGCACTATCTGCCATCCGATTTCCTTTGGTTACATCACCATCTCCTCTCAGATGCGCTCGACAATGTATGATACCGACTTCTTTCGGCTCCCACACTGCTTCCAATAGTTGTAGGATTTCAGCTGCGTATTTGATTTCTTTGCCTTCTGAATTCAGTAGTCCTCTTTCTTTATACAAAGCTCCGTGGGCATGAGTGGTTAAAAACGCATACTTAGAGTCCGTATAGATATTCACTCTTAAACCTTCAGCCAATTGTAACGCTCGTGTTAGTGCTATTAATTCTGCCTTTTGTGCTGATGTTCCTTTTGCCAGTGGCCGAGCTTCTATCACCTTGTCTATTGTTGTTACTGCATATCCTGCATAGCGGATCCCTTCTTTCACATAACTACTGCCGTCGGTGTAATATTGAACATCGGGGTTCTGGATGGGAAAATCACGAAGATCTGGTCTACTTGAAAATACTTCATCCATTACTTCCAAACAATCATGTTGACTTTCAGTAGGTTGTGGCAAAAGGGTAGCTGGATTTAAGGTGTTTACAGTCTCTAAATGCACTCTTGGGTTTTCACACAACATTGCTTGATACTTGGTCATACGGCTATTACTAAACCAATGATTTCCTTTGTAATCCAACAACGTCTGTACTGCATGTGGGACTCGTACATAAAGTTCTTGACCCAGAGTGAGTTTATCGGCTTCAGCTACTAGCAGGGCGGCTGCAGCTACTGCTCTTAGACAAGGTGGAAGTCCGCTGGCCACTGCATCCAGTTGCTTAGACATGTAGGCAACAGGTCTTTGCCATGATCCCAAGTACTGTGTCAATACTCCCACAGCCATTCTTCTTTGCTCATGTACGTATAAGTAGAATGGTCGTGTGTGATCAGGTAGACCTAATGCTGGGGCACTCATCAAAGCCTTCTTCACATCTTCAAATGCCGTTTGCTGTTCTTGGGTCCATAAGAAGGGGTCATGCTCTGTACCTTTGATGGCTGCGTACAGAGGTTTTGCTAGTATCGCATAGCTGGGAATCCATATCCTACAGAAGCCTGCTGCCCCCAAGAATTCTCGCACTTGTCTTCTATTCTTGGGTGTTGGTATTTGGCAGACAGCTTCTTTTCTCTCTGGCCCCATAATCCTTTGACCTTCAGAGATATGGAATCCCAGATACTTGACAGTTGGCAAACACAACTGAGCCTTCTTTCTAGACACCTTGTATCCTGCCTTCCAGAGAATGTGTAGTAGATCGTGCGTTGCTTGCTGACATTTTTCTTTTGTAACTGCTGCTATCAACAAGTCATCTACATACTGTAACAATACACACTCTCCTGGGATGGACTCGAAATCCAATAGATCTTGACTTAGGGCTGAACCAAATAGGGTAGGTGAATTTTTAAACCCTTGGGGTAGTCTTGTCCAAGTCATTTGGCGTTTTGAGCCCGTTACAGCATTCTCCCATTGGAAAGCGAAAATACATTGACTTTCTGCGGCAATTCGGAGGCAAAAGAAGGCATCTTTGAGATCTAAGACTGTGAAGTAAGTAGCCCCGCCCGGAATTAAAGCAAGCAGGTTATATGGATTGGGTACGACTGGATGTATACTAACAACCGCATCATTGACTGCTCTTAACTCCTGCACAGGTCGATACTCATCTGTACCGGGCTTTTGAACAGGCAGCAATGGGGTGTTCCAGGGGGAAGTACAGAATTTTAGGATACCATACCGTATGAATTTATCCAGATAGGATTGAATGTTCTTCTTAGCCTTCTGTGGGATGTGGTATTGTCGTAGGCTTACTGGATAAACCCCAAGTTTTAGTTCAATTTTTATGGGTGGAATATTGCGGGCCAGTCCTGGTGGGTTGTTCTCTGCCCAAACTCCTGGTATGTTGAATAATGTCTCATCACTCCTAGGGTTTTGGCTAGTCAACACTGTATAAAGTCGCCACTCTTCTTCCTTTGGTACGGATAAAGTCATAATACCTGAAGGTCCATTAAACTTTAAGGATGTTGTTCCATTTGGTAGGAACGTAATCTGCGCTTGTAATTTTGATAGCATATCACGTCCCAGCAATTGGACTGGACATTCAGGCATATAAAGGAATTGGTGTTTTACTACGTGGCCTCCCAATGTACAGAGTCGACTTTTAAGAACCGGTTTTTCAGCACTTCTTCCAGTTGCTCCTATCACAGTAATAGTCCTTCCAGATGGAGGGGCAACTAGATTAGTCACCACTGAATGTTCAGCACCAGTGTCGATCATGAACGCACTCCTTTTCCCCCCTATTGATACATCGACCATAGGCTCCGCTCGACCAAGGGGGATGGAGCCCGGTCGGTATCAATAGTCCTCCATGACCGTGTCAGCCAATCCTACAAAGTCCCTACCTTCTCTATCGCGGGACCTTTGCGCTGCTGGAATATATCTATCTTCCCTAACACTTCCTCTGTTCCCATTACTCCCTCTATAACCATTACTCCCTCCGGGGCCTCCTCTACCTCTCGCTCTGCCTCTAAAGTTTCCGTAACCTGACCTAGGTCTGTCTCTCTCAGACTGTTCTCTTCGCGGACACTCATTTCTCCAATGCCCTTCTTCCCTACAGTAAGCGCACTGATTCCTACTTAGAGGTTCCTCATTCCACTTACTATCGCCTCTATCTGGGCCCCGTCTATCTACGCCTGCGATCGCTACCGCTAGCATATCAGCCTTTTTACGCATCTTGCGCTCTTCCTCTTTCTTATTTTCTGTATCCCTGTTCATATAGACCTTATTTGCTACCTCCATTAGTTGGGTGATTGACATACCTGCAAACCCTTCTAACTTTTGTAGCTTGCGCTTAATATCTCCGTATGCTTGGCTGACAAAGGCGGAGTTAACCATTCGGGAATTGTCTGCGTCTTCCGGATTAAAGGGGGTATACAAGCGGTATGCCTCCAATAATCGGTCATAAAAGACACTGGGCGCTTCATCGCTTTTCTGGATCACCTCAACTGTCTTCGACATGTTAATGGCTTTCTTTCCTCCTGCTTTCATGCCAGCAATTATAGCGTCTCTATAGGCTCTGAGTTGAACCATGTCAGCACCATTTACGTTCCAATCGGGATCGGTATTGGGATAGTGTGTTGCGGCCCATGCTGCTGGATTAGCTTGGTTCAAAGCACGGGCTCTATCCTCTAATGCTTTAATGGCTGCTTGATTTATTCTCGTTCTTTCCTCATTATTAAATAAAGTCATTAATAACTGCTGGCAATCAGCCCATGTCGGATTATGCGTCTGTACTATTGAGGTGAACAGATCAGTCATGGCTTGTGGTTTCTCAGTATACGAGGAATTATGGGTCTTCCAGTTTAAAAGGTCGGTTGTGGTAAATGGGACATATACGAAGACTGGGTCAGCGTGTGCCATTTGACCTGCGGCATCGATATAAGCTGACCCGGGATTTAGGCGAAGAGGCATCTGATAGTGCTTTAATTGTTGGGCACCAGTTAACTGTCGGGTTTGGATGGGGCTACGTAGAGAGGCGTCAGTCATGGGTTCCGGTCGGGGAGAGGTAGGGTATGGGGATGTGGGAGGTTGGTTTGGGGAAAAGGTCGTAAATAAAACACTTCGAGCCGAGCTAGATGAAGCTTGACCGGAAGTCTGAAGTGGTGCCAAATCAGGATATTCGTTTCTAATGGGGGTGGGTTCTGGTTCCGGAAGGGGAGATTTAGTACGAGGGGGGGTGGATCCTGTACTGGAGGAGGAAGCGGAAGTGGATGAGGGTAATGAGGGGAGGGGTGCAGGACTTCCTGCGTTTGCGTCACTTCTTCTTAACGGAAAGTAAGGGGGCGGCAAAGGGATCTCGGACTCAGGGGGCGTGTCCAAAATGGGCCTAACACCGGTCCTAGTGGACGAACAAGTCCTAGCTACCATGAGGCGACACTGCTCCTCGTGGCATGTCTGGAGCCATTTTGGCGAGTCATTTACGGCCTGTCTCCAACAATCAATATAAGGAAACTGGCCGTAAAGTTCAGGCCTACCTGATACAGCCACGTGTAAGCGCTGTACCAGAGTTAGATCCAAACTGCCACGTGGCGGCCATGCCGCAACCAAAGTAGGCCACTCCCTAGTGCACAAAGTAACCAAACGTACAGGAGACATCTTAACCCCAAAATCACAAGTTTTAAATCCCTTTTTAAAATTCTTTACCATGCAACCTAAGGGATCCGGAATCGTTGACTGCGACGCACCCATACTTAACAATGGAACGTCGTCGACAACAAATACTATACACGCGTACTATTCAACAGTCACACCCGTTTCCTCTGGCAACAGCACCACGTGGTACGGTTACCAAGTGAAACGTACACAATAACAATAAACACTCAGGGAATTCCCGTACACACACAGCTGTTACACCAGTCACTAGATAATCAATATTATGCCCTTTGGCGTAACTATACAGTCACCCACGCTATAATTCTCTATATACGAATTACCCGTCTATAACACACCCCAGTAACATCGTCTTTTACAAATAGCGGTTACAGTACGGTTAGCATAGGTCAAAGTACAAGTTAAGGTCACAATACAATTATTAGTGGTTATGGTGTTAAACATGCAATGGACGACAATGATTAGTACTTATTATACAATGTCAGTAAATATACAGGGTTATGGTACCGTGCATTATAATACAGCAACACACTATTAACACTCTCGCTAGACGGCTGAGCTCGCGCTATCTAACAAGATATACACTTTACTAAACAATCGCTAACACATTTACAATTCCCAACTAAACTATTGGCCAGTACCTTGAATGGACTACCTAAAAACAATCTACATACGTTTTGGTTAGCCACACTGCCCAATCACCACATATATAGCGAGCTAGAGAACCGAATTTACACAGACGCCTCTTAGTCGCACTATACAACGAACTAGAGGACCGAATTTACACAGACGCCTCTTAGTCGTACTATCAAAAGTCTAGTGGGTTCCAAATTTACACGCCTTCCCACTTAGCCCAGATAGGATGAGAACTAGCGAACCGAATTTACACAGACGCCGCTTAGTCTCCCGGTCTCTCCGACCTAGCGAACAAAATGTACACCCTAGAACGCTAGTCTAGACAAGACACCGGTGTCCGGCTAGGGCTATTTTACACCAGAGCGCCCCGCCTGACTAACCAAATCAAACGGTCTGACTAAAGAGCGTTCGATCGAGCGGTGCGCCTTCGCTCCTTCCCTCCGACAGAGGGGGCAGATACACAGATTCAAAACCCCTTTGGGCCTACCGCACAATCGGTATACCCCTAGTGGGTCCTGCCGTCTAAAACAGCAGTTGTCTTACCTCCTCGTTCCTGAACCTGAGTTCACACTCATCGACGGGGACACCCCAGCACTTCTCACGTAGAGGCCGATGATCTCCTGGACAACGGCCCAGTGGCGCCGAGACGAAGGGAGGTCCACGCAGAAGTTCAGGGGTGCAGCCGTAGAGAACGTGGGCAAAGATAGACCGTCTCACGCCTCTGCCTCTCAGCTACCGTTGAACGATGAGCTTCCCGGCCAATGCACCAAATGATACCGGAGAAACTGACGGAAGCCAAGCACAGAGAGATGGACACAGGTTTCTTCAGGAAGGAAGAGATTCTTTATTGGATCACCGATCGGGACTCAGAGGGACTAGCGTCACCAAAATACCACAAGTTCTGAGCCCCGGACAATAGTGCAGGCTCCTTATATAGGCATATAACTCCTCCCATATTAAGCTCCACCCGCACATTCTCTTAATCAATCAACACAATAAGAATTAACTTCCTGTTTGACCGCATGGCTTGTCCAGCACAATGGAGGAGGGGAATACTATATCCTGTATTCTTGCACATGCTCCGTACACTACTGATCGTATCTTGCCTCGTGCAACCAACTGATCGATACGTCAGCATATGCACGTACACATGCCACGTGGTAATCTCGGCCTACTAAATTTATTTTTACCGAGATTCCACCACAGTAGAGGTTAACACAGTAAAGGAGTTTAACCATGAGTGGGATATGCATAAGGCTATCTATAGCCTAACTATAAGATAAGGCCAGGGACTAATGAAAATATTTAATAAAAATTGGGCAGAATAAATGGGCCGAATGTGTCTATGTTTCTATCATTGCAGTACAAGATATTCTTACTTGGCACTCTACTGGGTACAACATTTCTAAAAATGCCTTCATACATTCTAAGACCATAACACATTAATGAACATAAATGATCCTACAAAAGTTGAGGGGAAACATTGGCACTCACCTAACACATGGGTGGAGTTAATGAGGGTTATAATAGGGCAACATTGCTGAACCATCTTTGATGAAAAGATCTCTGGGCATGCTGTGAATTAGAGTGCAACAGTCTTGGGTGGTGACCTGTTCTCTACCATTAGGACAGTTGATTACCTAAGGTAAATTAATAGCAAGCACACATGATTGTATATATCAAATAAATAGCTATTCATTATTACATTTGGAGTGAGAGCATATATGAATAGAAAGGCATCCAAATGTACAACAGTCGTCACACACCAAATGTAACACAGACTCCAATCGGGCATCATGCTCCAAAAAAAATAAAAAATTAAATTTGCAGTTAATGTATTTCTTCATTTTAAAAATACATAAACTGATTGTCATGTGTGTTTCATGTATTTATCACTAGCACTAGATAGAAATAGATAGCTGAAATAAGGCATGCAAATTCCTAAATTTACATTTGTGAATTGTCTACATATCCAATAACAAACTTAGAAAAATAAAATTGTCTTAAAGTAGCTTTAAAATATATTTTTTACACAAATCTCCCAGAATGCTATGCTGAATATTAATATATAAAAAGTTAAAAACCAAGAACTATCAATGAACTGTGTAATTTTCAATCTCTTTGGACTCGTTTGGACTCATTAGCATTATGTGTTTACATAATAAAATCTTAAAAGCTCCCCAATAAGTTATGCAGATGGAAAGGTGCTTTGAAATCTGAAAAAAAAATTATGCTTGTAAACTCTGTAAAGAATTGTGGATATATAATATTTTTCAGTGCATATGAAGAGTTGCCATATCACAATACACAAGTCACACATGCTAAAAGAGGACTAATTAGAAAGTGGCAAGGGAAGAATTTAGCGGAATAATTCCCATATTGATTGCTAAACAGTTTTCTAGAGCACAGTTTACAGAACATAATAGTCCAATGCATTAAACCAGTATTATTGCTGGCTGATGGGCTATCCAGGTCAACTGAAGCACTAGAATACTCGAAGCACCAATCAAAAGATTTTCTCTGCTTAGCCTTCTTTGATTAGTGCAGTAGAGGAGCAAGTAGACTCTCCCTTCTTTGGCTGAAAATATAGCTTCAATGATATGTACTATACATGCTATTGCTCAAAATTGTCATTTCAAACAGGATTGAAAGGAAGCAGTGAAAGCTATACTTACCACCAAAGAAGGAAGAGAAAGTTGGTTCTCCGTTGGTACAACAGGATATGTTTTTTTTTTTTAAATTGCAATCTACATGTAAAATGGGTATAGAATAACAACGGAGAAGAGGGGAAGAGAGCATGAAAGAAAAATGAAAGAGACAAAAAAAAGGGGGATGCAATGAAGAGCAGTGTAATTAAAGGAATATTGAGAAGAGAATGGATGGAAAAGATATGGTGTCTCATTTTATTCTAGGTTCTAAATTGCTTTGATCCTACTAATTGGCCAATGCACGAGACCACACTCTGTTTTGCTTAAAATATACGATAAAAATAAAAATTATTTTATATATATATATATATTCAGAGAGACAGAGATAACTCTTCCATAAGTAATATACCAAATTAAGTGGTTGAATGGCAATGATGAAGGGGAAAAGCCCGTGGTTGGGTTATTTATATATTTGTACAAGAGCTAGTCTACTAGGACTTGTGTAATAATACAACAATCCTTAAAAAAGTAATAAATTGAAGCCTACAGCAAATTCAAACTCAGATGAAATATTCTCTTAAACTGACCTTATATAACAAAACACATAATATACCAAAAAATGACAACAAACACAATATAAAAACAAGAGAGTCCTGAGGAAGACCTTAGTTGCCTTCCAACAAAGACTTACTGTATCTATATATTTTTCCTTTTTCAAAGGTAAATAGGAAAAAAAGAAAAAATGAAGAACATTTTTTTGGTTTAACTCTGGCTTATATAACAATAAAAGCTTTTTTTCCCCCAACAGTATCCTTCTGAATTGTAGATGGAACATCAATACTCCGCTCTGCAGGATTGATATTATTATATATATTTTAATTGTATTCATTTTTGTGTGTTTGTTTTCCATTGGGTTCTCTGTCTGGAA
The DNA here is from genome assembly GCF_036172605.1 of Pelobates fuscus. Taxonomy (NCBI): domain Eukaryota; kingdom Metazoa; phylum Chordata; class Amphibia; order Anura; family Pelobatidae; genus Pelobates; species Pelobates fuscus. The sequence continues at coordinate 220,438,201 of NC_086317.1, read as the reverse complement.
AAGTTCTGATATTTTACGTTTGTCTCTACAGTAACTGGCTGCTTAACACATAAAGACCTTTTACATGAATTTCACTGAATTTCTGTGACTACATAGTAAATTAGCAATAGGCGCCATATGATTGCAAGATTTATGGGGGGGGGGGTTGCTGTGTTGTTACATGACATACAAATCCTATTTATACAATACAAATATTTCACTATCAGACAGAGAAATTAGAAATTAACTGTTTTAGCTGATCAAATGTTTTTAATAGTTTTTTTTAGTTTTGCATCACAATCAGGGTTATTCACTAAAGTCTGAATGGCCCCAACACAAATCGGGCAAAACCATCTGGCTATATATAGGACCGTTCAGACTGCAAAATCCATACATTATTAATGGAATTCATCAATGTCCAGATTTTGTAAATTCGGTCCAGACTTCAGGCGAGCCGAACTTTGGCAGGTGGGGCCCTAATATTTATGAAATTGGAGGGGGACCTATTGTTCCCTCCCCTGGCCCCCATCAATGCCCGTGCATGGGGGCCATAATTATTATAAAATAGGGGAAGTGGACATGCCATTGTGCATCCCCAGAAATAATATTAACCTGGCCACCCGGGTGGCTACGGGTCCTAAATCCCCTAGCCATCACCTAAAATAAAGTCCCTACCTATCACCCTAATAATAGTGAGGAGGGGGGCAGCAAATCTAAAACTAGTAAAAAAAAAAATATATATAAATATACTTACCATCAGAAGTCTTTTATTCTTCTAATTTTCAGCCCCCAAAAAGGTTAAATAAAAATCCATAATTCCTGACACCACTAATTAAAATAAAACATACATGATCCAGTGCACTCACTCATTCACTAAATTGCAATTTCAAAGCTCATAAAATGTAATGTTTTCTTTCTTTTTTTTTTTTTTTGTAAAACACCTAACCTAGGTAAAAGTAATAGGGGTTTGGTTACAGTACATTGTATACGTCTGCCACAATGCCAATGTATCCCATTTTTGTCAGGTCCTATCCTAGCAACCTAATGCCTACTCTTAAGAGATTAACCCACTTACTTGGAAATAAGGCACCTGTGACAGGAATGGGTGCAAAACCAAGGAGTTGGCCTTGACTCCCAATTATATTTATATATGAAGCAAAGAGGGCTGCACTCATCTGGACATGCATAGATTATAAGAGTGCTGCTGGGGCCAAATCATACAATATACAAGATCCAGTACACTTACTCATTCACTAAACAGCAATTTTAAAACTCACAGATGTAGTAGTTAAAAAAAAAAAAATCTAAAATAAAAAAAATAACCTGGGCAAAAATACTGGTGGTTTGGTTATAGTGTATAATCTTTTTTTGCATAAGCCTTCTACAATACCAATGTACTAATTCAAATGTAAAAACTTTTTATTACAACCTTTTAACACAAATAAAACAGAAAAAAAAAACCACTCTGCAATACAAAATAATCTATCTTCACCCATGGAGGTCTCACTGCAGAATAAGCATTTTGTAGCAGGGGTTGAGGGAAACCCTTTTACAGGCTTTCCCATGCTATATACAAATATACAAAAACACTGTGGTTTGTGTACACATAAATTGTCTTTTTACACTGTGGTTTGTGCACACATAAATTGTCTTTTTTTCCCCATGCTATGATAGCTTTCGCAAAGCATGGAAAAATTTCCCTGCATTTTGCAATATGACCAAGAGCTCCCTGATTGTTTGGTTAATAAACCCACCAATCAGAGTGCTCTGACAGTTAAGTCTCTAAAGAAGTTGATAAATCTCTAATTCCAGTGCTGTGAATTGGTTCAGTAATTTTCTAAACTCATCCGAAGCAATGTTAGAGAATTTGTCAGACCAACCGAATCCTGATCACGTTTGGCCTTAGTAAATTTAAGATTCCCATTGCAGACGGAAAGTGTCATTTTCACCGGATTTTGTCTATTAGGACAAAAACATTCCGATGTTTAGTGAATAACCTGTATATGTGATTTGGAAATACACTAAGCACTGTGTACACACTATATATTTTGATATGTATAGATATATTGTGGGGACTTTCTGCTTCATTGGAGTATGCTTGCTTTAATATGTTCAAACAACACATATGAGAGTATTATTGAGATTTCTTGAAAGTTTCTTTTGTTTTTTGTTGTGCATGATAACTACTTTATATATTTAACCCACAACGATTATCAATGGTTCTCTCTTACAGGCAAGACAAATATGGGGTTTATTTTAAATCCATTGGAGATAAAATGTCATCATAATAGAAATGAGGCATGTGACCATTGTAGTAGATATATTTGTTTACCTATTGTATATGTTGTATATGTTGATAAAATTTGACTGTAGACTAAATCTCATGGGTATTAGTTAACTACCTTTAATACCAGAGTGTGCCAGCATTCACGCAACAGGATACATTTATAAAATATTCTCTATTATTCTTTGAAATTCTCCAGGTATGTGTTGCAAATTGTTAAACATATACTCTACTGTCTACATGCATCTTGGGTTAATGGCTCCTGTCATTATTTGGAGATTTCTTTCATCACTAGATCAGTGTCTACATCATCAAGAAACTGACTTACCTTAAAACACACACACACATACACACACAGACATATAAGCACGACTAATCTGCTGATAACACCTTGCTAATTGTATTTTATGCTTGATAAGGCAGGATTAGAGCTTCAACACACATCAGCATTAAGGGAGCAGGTCCCAAATGGGCTCACACAGCCTAATCATCATCAGTTTGTGATGGACTACATGTACGTGCAGCTAAGCATGAAATTAAACCAAAAAAGTCTCATCAGAGAAATTAACACTTTCAAACGTGAAAGGGTTAATTTGACCCCATATCCTAGGCAATGTAATGGCTATAAACAACAATGAAGGGCATAAAGACCTTTTTTGAGACAAAAACAAAAGTAAGTAAAAATAAATAAAATAGTACTACTAAATGTCACAACCTACATAAAGCATACGCAGACACACAGATTTGGAATTGAAAACCCCAAAATGCTACAGGATTCAGAAAAGGAGGTTTTAGTTTATAAATGGTAAACTCATTTTATTACGTATGATTCCTAACTTATTGTTTGATGGGGTTGTTTTTGGAGTGTGGCTGGGATATGTGAAATATTTTTTTAAAATGTATTATCCTCATTCCTGCTACATGCACTATATCCAGACTGTATGCAAACTAATAACACTTACTACATTTGATGGCTCCTGTTCTATCGCACGCATCTTCATTTCCAGTAAAAAAAAAATTCTACCTAGAGCAGTAAAAATTTACAACTATAGCGCAGAGGCGCTATTTGTAATATTATTCTTCCATTCACACTTTGCTGTTCATCCACAGAGCATGGCTTGAGCTATAGACTGTGAGTGCACAAGATAGCTTAATTAACGTACCAGGCATGGATTGCACAAGACGTCCGGATGTGTCCTGTAGAATCTGGCACCAAGACATTAGCAGCAGATCCTTTAAGTCATGCAAGTTGAAAGATTTGGCCTCATTGGAATGAATTTGTTGTTCCATCACATCCCACAGATGCTCACTCAAATCATGGCTACACCTTGAACTCTTTGTCATGTTCCTCAAACCATTCCTAAACAATTTTTGCAGAGTGGAAGGATGCATTGTCCTGCCGAAAGAGTCCAATGCCATCAGGGAGCACCACTGCCATGAAGGGTTGTTCCTGGTCCATAACAATCTCTAGGTAGACGGTACGTTTCAAAGTAACATCCACATCGATGCTAGGACCCAAGGCTTCCCAGGAGAACATTCACCAGAGCAAAACACTGTCTCTGCCAGCCTGCCTTCACATCTCTTCCTCACGTAAACAACGCTCATGCACCTGACTGGCCATTCACTTGGTCTAAAAGAAAATGTGATTCATGAGACCAGCCAACCTTCTTCCGTTGCTCCATGGTCTTGTTCTGATGCCCATGACCCTATTAAAGATGATTTCAGAAGTGGACAGGGGCCATCATGGGCACTCTGATGGGTCTGCGTCAATCTGTTCTGATACCTTTCGATCATGGCCAGTATTAAGTTTTCCAACAATCTGAGCTACACTAGCTCTTCTATGTAATCGAATCTGATGGGCAAGCCTTCGCTCCCCACAATTATCAATGAGCCTTGGATGCCCATGACCCTGACACCAGTTCACCGGTTTCCCTTCCTTCAAACACTTTTAGTAGGTAGTAACCATTGCATACCAAGAACACCCACAAGACATGCAGTTTTGGAGATGTGCTGACTCATTCGTCTAGCCATCACTATTTTGCCTTTGTCAAAGTTACTCAGATCTTATAATTTGCCCATTTTTCCTACTTACTGATCACTTGCTGCCTACTATATCCCAGCACTTGACAGGTGTCACTGTAACAATATAAACAATATAATCAATGTTATCAATGTTATTCACTACATCTATCAGTGGTTTTAAAATTGTGGCTGACCAATATATATATGTATATATATATATATATATATTTATATATATATATATATATATATATATACATATATCGTTCATATCGGCACTCTGGGTCTTTGCTGCAAAATCACTTTATTTAATTGCTGTGCCATAAAAAGTTGACGTTTCAGTTCAATATATGAACTTTCATCATTATGTCCTGATGAAAGTTCATATATTGAACTGAAACGTCGTTTTTATGGCACAGTAATTTAATAAAGTGATTTTGCAGCAAAGACCCAGAGTGCAGGTATGAATTGGCTCCTTATGCAGATGTGTTACCAGGCACCGGGCATTTAAATAGTTACACAGTTGGAGTGTATAAATATCTTCCACATATGTATAATATCTTCCACTTATATATATATATATATAGATATAATGAGTATAAAGAGTGCACTCAAACGTCTTCTTAAGCGTCAGTAGTTTTAATGCTGCATAAGCAAAATTACAAAATTGTAAACGATCGACGTTTCGACCCTACGGGTCTTTTTCAAGATCATGTGATTTTGTAATTTCGCTTATGCAACTTTAAAACTACTGACACCTAAGTAGACCTTTGAGTGCACACTTAGTCCTAATTTTATAAATATTTTTTGCGGGTTCGCACCTAGGCTTTATTTGTTTTTTCGTGGTATGAGAGTGCCAAGCCTACCCTTACTATATATATATATATTTATGTGTGTGTGTCTTAAGCTACTTTTACAGTGGCTATGTGGAGGATACAAAAATAACTTTTTATCCTCAGTCAAAAACAACATGTACCCTACTAAAGATCAATGTGCTAGTCAGGTTTTTGTTGGTCTTCACGGAGCAATGACATCGAAAGATATTGATAGACACATAAGCACAGCGTACATAATTGCAGCTCAGACCATTTTTGATGCTGTAAGCAGCCTGTAATTGTAGGGCAAAATAGCTATACATAAAATATTTTGGGTTTGGATAATTTGTCCAGTTTGGCAATTTTAGCTTCAACTTTAGCCTAGAGACCATCGGATATGAAAATCAACCCGCCTTTAAGACACGTTACCTTATTCTTGATATTTCAGATCTTGATTTTTCAGTGACATGGGTTCAATAAGTGCCTGACTAGAACAACAATAATTAGAAGAATTAATAAATCAGGTTTGTCCATTGGTTTTGCCCAAAATGACTTGGTAATAATTAAAATAGCATAACATTTAAAGCTTAAATTGTGCTATAAATCAATTGTTAGCCAATAATTGATTTGTAGCTATTTAAACGTTTTATGTTTTACCCTTTCTGAGCTGTATGCATAGCAGTAAAAAAAAATCTATGGTGGAGAGCACTTTTTTAGCTCCCAGATGACCTGACCAATATCCCACAATTCAAGCTGTGCATTACTAGGCATTGTGAAATGCTGATGGTGTGATTTGAAGTCAGATGATTGAGTGCAGTTGTTCCATCCACTTCATAGTGCTACGACACATTACCAACACAAAACCGGTTGCCATTAACAATGTTGAAGTGATCACAATCCCGTCATGCAATACTTTTCAACAACACATTTACATTTATTGTTAAAAATTACCCTATATCTGTTAAGTAAAACATTCAAATGTCAGTGACAACAATCCTTCTGTAGAAGAGACACATTAATTGAACAATGGGACTCTTAGAAAATGTAGCATTTGAAAGTCCTATTGGTTCAACAATTAACAATTATCCAATACCATAAAACACATGGAAATATGTTCACCGATGAGCAGAACAAACACATCCTTGAGCTGATGATGTGTGCAATCAATAACAAAAACGTTTACTAACAATTCCTCATTAATCGATTATTAATGCGACACTGACATAATATAGCAAAATGTAAATTACGACAAATGCACATGAACACTTCACCTAGAATGTAAGCTCGTTTGAGCAAAGCCCTCAATCCACTCTGTTCCTGTGTGTCAAACACGTCTTGTAGCAAATACTTGTCTGTTAGTCCGCATATTGTACAGCGCTGCAGAATTTGTTGACACTGATAATTATAATATAAAATGTAAGCATGCTTAAAGTATACCACCATAACAAACATATACAACAAATGTATAATTTATCATAGCTTGAAGATATCTATTTAAAGAAAAAGTGATGCAATATAAACTTACCTCTTATCTGGCCCACTGTCTTCATGTCTTCAGCTTTGTTAGTATTACACTATTGTAACCCCCACTTCGCCCATGCTCTACTTTGATTTACGTTGTTTGGGGAAACTCTTGCATGACATCAGCATACTGGCCTCATTGCTAGCATGCCAGCATCTGAATGAAGTGGTATCAATCACTCCAGTCCTATATTCACTAGACAGTGCTAGAACCATGAGTGAAAGGGATTCTCTAGTGCGTTTTCATGGAAATATAGGTCCTCCATCCACTCCCCATCCCACATCGCTGAAGGGGTTAAAACCCCTTCAGTCACTTACCTGAATCCAGCCTCAATGTCCCTCAGTGCTGGGTCAGGCTCCGTCCACGCTCCTCCCATGCCATCATTAACCGCATTAGGATTTACCCATAGGAAAGCATTATTTAATGCTTTCCTATGGGGATTCCGGTGACGCTGGAAGTCCTCATGCATAGTGTGAGGATGTCCAGCATTGTTTAGACTACCAATAATCGTCTAATCACCCGGAAGTCCCTCTTGAGGAGGACTTAACCGTGCAAGGTAATTATTGCAGTTTCTCAGAAACTGCAATAATTACCACTGTAGGGTTAAGTGACATGGGACCAAGACCACTTCAATGAGCTGAAGTGGTCTGGGTGCCTACAGTGTCCCTTTAAAGATTAACCACAACAATGACAGCACATGTATTTGAAATGCAGGAAGAGGTGCTCTCTCTTTCTCTAGTCTCTTTCTCTAGTCTCTAGCTCTTCCTGTCAGTTCTTTAACATAGAGGTCAATGTGCTAAAGAAGTGATGCACAGGTAGAGGAAAAGCCTATTTAAAAAAGAATAAAAAATTCTCTCAAACTATTAATTTGCTAATTCTGCTACCATGGTGTATATATAAATTGTTTTGCTTTTTTTAAATGAGCATAAGTAGTGTGTACCAAGAAACGTAAAACAGGTAAATAACATGTCAGTTGTGCACTATAGAAAGAGTAAAATTATAGGCAGGTAAGATCAATCCGTGAATGGGATCCATTTTGTTTGTCACCAATCTCGTGATATGGACTATGGAGCTCGAGATTGTGTGATTAACAAAGATGACCGAAATTAAGCCTGGTTTTTAAAATGATTACGATTTCTAACTTTGGCAGAGAAAGGCTGTAATATTTTTGGTTTGTTATAGCATTGAAAAAGCTCACAAGATTCTTGTGATGCTCAAAATAACCCAAATATGGGTTTATTTATACATTTGTTGGATATTTTGCAAATAATGTATAGATTATATATAAAGATACATCTGTACAAGATTTGTGGATGACTGTGTACCTTTAATTACCCCAACAAACAGAGGCTGTTAACTAGGTCCACAATCTGCCTCTTATTCAGAGGGAAGAATAGTTAACGTAGGTTAAAATCCTCAATGAGTAGCTCCTAAAGGATATACTGCAGTAGAAATTTCCCATGGTTCCAACTTAGAATTAAAGCTTTGCATGCATAAATTATATTATAAAAGGACATTAACAGCTTTCTTCTCATGGATCGATTAAGCAAATCACACATTTTATTAGTTTAAGTTTTGAGGAGGGTTTCTAGATATTTTTTTATTCTGACTCATGCATGATGTCACAAGCCAGTTATAAACTTAATATGGTATAATTTATAAATAATATACTTCCCAAATATCTGCCTGCGAATATTATTGCAGCTTAAACATATTTCTTTTGATTTGCAAAGAACTGTATTTTGTAATGCTTTATGTTCTTGAAAAACCAAAACAAACACAGCTGCAAATCATGCATTGAAAATGAGAAGTGCCATGAATATTAATCATATACATTTCTTAAAAAACTGTTGAAGAATTTAAATGTAAGTTGTTTTTTTTTAATAAAATGTGTGCAATGTATTCTGAGAATAAAGTGAGGTTTTAGTATTGTTGTTATCTGTTATGGGAATTAATGTTGAATATATTGAATAACCTAATTACTTCAAACACAGGAACTAACTATTAGTAACAATTTTTGGAGTATATAGCAAATTAAGGTGTAGAACAAATATGTTTTATGATTAATCATTCATCAGGAAAATGAACTAAATGGACAATATGGTTTTACGCATTGACTAACTGTATGTATCAAATATAGGGTATAGTTGAGGGAGAATAAATGACTCTCTTCCTAATCTATTGGTATATGGCTCCATCTGCTGGTACATGCTATAATGGCAGGTCACAAAACTGGAACTTGTAGAAACCAGTTGGTATTCATCTAATTTCTAGAGTAGCCAAATCACATTGTCTCTCTTAATATGAAAATGACAGACTGTAAAAAAGTCTCAGGGATCCATCACGTTGGTGATTAAAATGTAAACAAATAACCAATCATGCCTTATGAAACTGCAGCAAAGTTTGTATTTAACTTTTACATAAACAAACTGCATTGCTTCAAAGTATTGAAGTGACCCACAGTCTAAATGGAATTCAGATTAACTGAAAATAAACATTGTTACCTAAGCAGATGTAGATTTAACCAATAATAAACCATTCACAATATTGAACAGAAAGTACAAAATAAAGGCAAAAAACAAGTATTCTATGAAAGTGAATTACTCATACGGAAGAAAATGTTTTATTGTATAAGTTGAATGCAAAGTATGGAATTCAAATTTTTTTATTCAAGAGCTCCGCTATCCTAAATCGTGGGGGAAATGGCGAAGCAAATTAAATTCGGATGGAGAAATGGGTTGGGAGGAGGATAGATGGATTGAAGCATGGAATGGGGTTAGAAAACATATCCACTGCTTAAATCTGCAGGATGTATACTTCAAATGGGTTAACAGATGGTATATGGTCCCACAAATCATGAATAAAATAGGAAATATTTGTTGGAGGTGTGGGAATGGACAGTGTTCATAGGTGAATATTTGGTGGAAATATGAGAATATAGTTAGAAGTTGAATTAAAACGTTCCAAATAATTTCAGAAATTGTTGGGGGAAAATTGCCCTGAGTCCCCAGAAAGCCTTATTACACTTAAATAATGAAGGAGTTAAAAAAAAAAAAAAAAGAAAAAAAAAGGGCTGATTTACCATGCCCTTTTAGCAATGAAAATTACCATTGCCAGAAAATGGAAGCACGAGGATACCATCTGTTGGGAACATATTAAAAATCAAACGAATACACAACAATATATGGAAAATGGATTCTTTATAAATAGCAGGAATACCTTCTGTTTATTTATATTTGTCGGAAGTGGAATGAAGTGGTTTAGAATATACACTGCTCAAAAAAATAAAGGGAACACTTAAACAACAGAATGTAACTCCAAGTCAATCACACTTCTTTGAAACTGTCCACTTAGGAAGCAACACTGAGTGACAATCAATTCCACATGATGTTGTGCAAATGGGAGAGACAACAGGTGGAAATTATAGGCAATTAGCAAGACACATCCAATAAAGGAGTGGTTCTGCAGGTGGTGACCACAGACCACTTCTCAGTTCCTATGCTTCCTGGCTGATGTTTTGGTCACTTTTGAATGCTGGCAGTGCTTTCACTCTAGTGGTAGTATGAGACAGAGTCTACAACCCACACAAGTGGCTCAGGTAGTGCAGCTCATCCAGGATGGCACATCAATGCGAGCTGTGGCAAGAAGGTTTGCTGTGTCTGTCAGTGTAGTGTCCAGAGCATGGAGGCGCTACCAGGAGACAGGCCAGTACATCAGGAGACGTGGAGGAGGCCGTAGGAGGGCAACAACCCAGCAGCAGGACCGCTACCTCTGCCTTTGTGCAAGGAGGAACAGGAGGAGCACTGCCAGAGCCCTGCAAAATGACCTCCAGCAGGCCACAAATGTGCATATGTCTGCTCAAATGGTCAGAAACAGACTCCATGAGGGTGGTATAAGGGCCCGACATCCACAGGTGGGGTTGTGCTTACAGTTGTGCTTGGATAGGGAATTAGGGAATTAGGAGATGTTATCACACTGAACCAACACTGAACCAAAATTGTTTGTCTAAGCATATGTGTTAGTTTAGTGAATATATATATATATATATATATATATGTATATTGATTATATTGAATATATATATATATATATATATATATAAGTATATTGATTATATTGAATATATATATATATATATATATATATATATATGTATATATATATATATGTGTATATTGATTCTCATAAAGCCAAATAATCATAAATGACATTCTTAAATAATTTCTTCATACATAAAGTGATTTATACACATAATCTGAATCTATTATCCATTTATGGATAATAGATTCAGATTATGTGTATAAATCACTTTATGTATGAAGAAATTATTTAAGAATGTCATTTATGATTATTTGGCTTTATGAGAATCAATATACTTATGTATCTTCTGATAAATGGAATAAAAAAAGAAAACACCTGAAGTATAACACCTGAATATTTGTTTACAGGTTATACATATATATTGATATAACAGATAATGCATATTAGGCGACTCACTTAATTTCATGAGTCTATATACCCTTATTATTTACTTCTGCATATGACATCCTGAACGACAAATATATTTTTTATTGTGCAAGAGGTTCTCATTTAGTTCCACAATTAAAAAAAGTGATTACTATTCACAGAGTGTTTTATTCACTAAACTAGGCATTGTCAAGCATTGCAAGGGGGATTTCACATTTTATGTAAAAATAGGAAAATATCTGAATAAAAGATTTGTTTCAGTTTAGCTAAAATGGCCTAAAGTGTTCAATTTCTGCTATAATTAATACATCTTAAACATTTATTCAATATAAGATGAGATTCTGCCAATGCATTAGTAAAAGCATTTACTACATTTTCAATACTCTGAGGTGAGTCCACAACATGTGGCACGCCAAGGTTTGCCTACCTCAACTTATAATTGCAAGGTTACTGGCATAGTGACCTAGGAACTCAGTGATATCAGTAGGATTTTAAACAACAGTTTTTGGAACATGTTATATGTGGTACTTGATGCAGAGGAACAAGTTAAACTAATAACACTTGTTATTGAAATTTTGTTTCAACGTAGCTTGGTCTGGTGGGTGCTGCCTTTTCAATCATCCAGATTAAAAAGAAAGTACTCAAGTGTCTCTCCATCTTTGGTGCTTTGTCACCTAATATCCTTGCCCTCTTCATCAAACACTTCAACATGACATAAAGGCCCTACATCATATCTACCCCTGATCGCACTCCCTGTTGCTAGGGAAAACAAGAAAGATCAACAGGCGTGTGTGTGTATATATATATATATATATATATATATATGTTGCAGGGATTTTTTGTCAACAGTTATACAACTACTTTCCTTTAACATGAGCTAATAAAAAATAATTTCCCATTATCTGCCTTGTTGTAAAAATGGATTGCATGGGATGCAGGAGGTCTCTGTATGCAAGGATTGTACATTTGTGATCACTTGTGAATTATTTTTTTAAATGTGGAATAATTTATATAAACACCAAGAAGTAATGCCTCATCTGTCTAAATTTTTCTTTTTTTAGTTCAGTGTATTCAGTTTTTTTTTTAATGTTGTTTGACGTTTAGCAACAACATTATATACAAATCTGTTTTATTTATTTATCTTTTTGTTTTTTTTGGGGGGGGGAGCTAAGAGTTCGATCAGAAATGACAGCACTCGCTATAAAGGACAACTGGTCCTATCAGAGTACAACGCACTTAATATGCAGCGGTAGACTGTGCATAACTCTGCCGTGGCAAAAATATAGAAAACATATACAATTGATGCCTTCTCACATGACTGGTTGGAAAAAAATCATATCCAAATATTATACATCAAGCTGTCACTTGCAAGTTATCGTAGGCAGTGGAGCAGTCGGAAAAAGCATATCAATCAATCTCTCTGCAAATTTTCTTTCACTTGAGTTCTGTCGCATGGTGACTTACTGTGTGCTCTGTGACTGGCAAGAATATGCAGGTTACTAAGGTGTTATGAATTAGTAACAAGGGAAACTGAGTGACTATGAAAAGAATATGCAAGACTAGACCTGTTATTCTCAAAAAGAAGGAGTATGTCTAATTGGGGAAAAATGCAGTCCACATATTTGCACCTACTGACACATTTCCCATAAAAGACCCATTTTCGGTTTTCTATAAGAGTGTCATTTCTATGGCTGCCAAGTAAGTATTGTTTCCATATACCTCTAAAGCCACATCTACTGTACTTTCCTAACTCATGATGTTTACCATAACGTAGCTTTATTTGCCATGATACATATTGTGGAGAAAGGATAAAGGATTCACAAATGTAACAATTGCCAACCGATGTCATTGCCAGCTTATCTATCCTGTGTCAATTTTGCACAGTTCCTGGATTCTGAATAACCTCCTTTTTGATCTTTAGATCTTGAAACTCTGCTAGTTCCCAGGTTGCAATTCCCATAGTCATAAAGGGCCCTCTAGGTACACATATGTGTGGCTAGCTCATCTCCAACTTGCTTTCCTCCCTCACTCTTAATCTAATGATATATAGGTGACAACTATTTTAATTGTACATAATAAAATAAATGCTACACTTTAAATAATTTGGAGCATGGTAATCACTTTGTGTGGGTCTCTATAGCATACCACATTTTGCTCATAGATGCCAACAGTCCCAAATTGTGGGGTACTGTCCCCCACAAAAACTTGCCCTTTTTGTGGGTAGACTGAATCGTTTCACAAGGTGGTAAAAGAGGTGAACTCTGCAGCTTGCTTTTCTTGCCTCCCTACCCCCAGCTTCTGGCCAATGCCTCCTTTTCTAGCAGTTCCATGAAAGTCAATCAAGTGCAATAATATAGCTGAGGTAGTCACACTGACTGTTAGTGAAGGCTCACTGAATGTAAGAATGTAAGAACGTCAGAAGAATTTTCAATGACTCAGGCAGTTTTATACATAAACTGCCTTTAACACAGATTTGTTTCCTGCATTAGATACAAATATAATATTGGTTTAATTGAATCATATCACAATATGTACTATAATAAAATGAAAATGGATTCCTCTGTTACGATATAGAATATAAATGTCTCTTCAGGCAATCCCCTCTTGTGGTTCTGGCAAAAAAAAAAACACAAGAAATTTCACTGCTCTCACTGGATTAGTATTTTGATCCTTAATCGTGAACGGCCAAGGATGGCTTACATCACCGTACTACAGACTAACTTTCATTGAAATGCAGCCCATAAACTTGAAGTTTACACGTGGAGGAATGAGCTTTCAAGTGACAATAAAATCGATATTCTTGATTGATGATGGCATTCAGCCACAGTACCACTACTTTTTGAACAGGAATATAGCCTACTGTTGAGAGCTACTGAATAGAATACACCGTGGCATGCGCGAGGAGGAAAGATAGATGAGGTTCTACAACCAACTTCATAAATCAGCCCCTAACAGACAATGGATATAAATGGTTCATGGGAGAATGGCTGCAGCTCACATGACATAACATAGCAACACAATTTAGCACAGCTCTGAGATTAGGCTTTTGTCTGAAATATCAAGCAGGATTAATTAGCTCCGTTGTTTAAACAAAATGATGTATCTTAAAAGGTCCTGTAAAGGCTGCTGTGTGTCTGCAAATTAATTTGTGCAGATAGACAGATAGAACAAATATATATCTATTCATACACATGCCTGATGGGCAAAATAATCCCTCTGCATCTACACAATACAAACTGTATTTCTTATTCAAAGTTACATTTTCTACACAATGCAAACCATGTTTCTTAATTCACATTAAAAAAATGCATAAAAAAAAAAAATTAGATACGACATAACCACACCATGTCTAGACTGCCACAATCAAAGTTCATCAGCTTTGGAAAACATACATCTAACCATACTGCTTAAATTGGGGCTCACTTTCCTGAAACATAAAAAGCATAGCATCCACATCAAACCTCTTATGCTTTAATCAAGTATCACTCTTCTGCTATACTTAGTTCTCTTTGGATCAAGTATGCTGCTGCCAAGCTTAAATATAAGCTTGTTCGGGGGGCGTGGCCACGACCTGGATGTAGACGGACGCGCTGAGTGAGAGCTCTGTCGGCGACGGGCAAATTTAGCGTGTTTCCACACGAAGAGAATATTCCTCCAGTAAAAGCAGGATCCAGCTCACCTGAAACAATGGCGAGCAAATCGGCACGGAAAACCAAACATAAAACCCCGTCATTACAAATTTTGGCCTTGTCCCCGCCGAGCAAGCGCGCCCAAGATGGCGCCGGGGTAGTACACTCTCCTGCATCTGAGTCGAGCCGGAGTGACTTAACCTCGATCGCTCAAGTTGCGGTGATGCTGGTGGAAGACAGCACTCTCCACAAGCTGCTGGAAGACCTGAAAGCTACAATAAGGTCAGACTTCCAGAAATTAGCCTCAGACATAAGGAGGGATGTGCAGGCTATTGGTGAGTGCACTGCCCACTTAGAAGATACGACTGAGGAGATTATAGAGGCCCACAATACACTTGCTGATGCTTATACCAGCTTCACAGAAAAATCACACATGCTGAAAACGAAAGTTGTTGATCTGGAGAATAGGGCCCGCAGGAACAATATCCGCCTGCACGGCATTTCAGAGGAGGTCAAAGCCTGGAACTAATTACTACTCATTTGAATCTGCCCTAATCTATCTCCACTTACTTAACATATCTGTTGCTATATAACGCGATCTGCAAAAAAACAAAACATTTAAAAAAGCAAAAAAGGTAAAATAAAAAAATTCAATTAAATACCGAAATTAAATTTTTCATGGTCCCTCAGAGGCCGCTGCTGATTGGGCTCTTGCCTTGGTATTCGTAGTTCTGATCTTTTTTCTGCCTTCCGGTCCACGCTCCCACTAGGCTCACTATTGAGTCAATATGGTGTGACCCGCTTGCACTGTATTTCTTTTTCTTTTCCCCTCATTTTCACCCAGACACCCTCAGGGGAACCTGCATACATTTTATGTTGGTTTTAACCATTGCACAATGTTTGTTTTTACATTTTGCTTCATTTTACTTTTGCTTTAATGCTGGTGCATAATGTCCATGGGATTGTCTAGACTAATGGGTACCTTCACTCAATGGTGATGGATAGGGTACATTACACTATATACAGGGGGCCCC
The DNA here is from genome assembly GCF_036172605.1 of Pelobates fuscus. Taxonomy (NCBI): domain Eukaryota; kingdom Metazoa; phylum Chordata; class Amphibia; order Anura; family Pelobatidae; genus Pelobates; species Pelobates fuscus. Next base: position 220,422,449 of record NC_086317.1, on the reverse strand, counting down.
AATTTGGGGATGTAATTATCGGAGGAGATTCTAACTTTATACTGGATGACCTTATGGATGTTACATCCACGGGGCAAGTTACCCACCCCACAAAACTACACAGTAGCTGAATCAAATAGCTGAAGCTGAATCATATAGTTTTGACACAGGGTCATATAGCTCCATGGAGGGTAGATCATTGTATGGAGAAGGACTACACATTCCAGTCACTTGCCCACAATTCATACTCCCAGATAGACTGGTTCCTTCTACATAGATTGTTGGTTACCAGGATGAGCGAAACTAAAATAGGCCTCATCTTATGGTCGGACCACGCACAGATTGTGTTGAAAAAGGGGAAACAATTCTCTAATAACTGCAAGGGCTCTTGGCGTTTGAATGAGCACATCCTCATGAGCCCGCAAGTACTTGAAGACGTTCGTAATTAACTGAATCTGTACTTTGAGGCTAAAAAGTTGCCAGGTACTGATCCAACTTTGCTATGGTTAGCGCATAAAGCGTATGTAAGGGGAGTACTCAAAAAACATGCAGGTCACGCCAAGGCTCAGAGGCTTAAGGCCTACCTAGACCTTATAAAAAGTCTAGCGGAAATGCCTATATTAAACAAATCAACCCCCTCCCCCCAACAATCATTAGATATCAAAGACATCAAACGCCAGCTCTCTGACCTGGAAATAGCCAAAACCAAATTTATACTTTGTAGATTTAAACAGCGTTACTTGAAACTTGGCGACAGGGCAGGGGCCCTATTGGCTTCCCAATTTAAAAAGTGGCAGTGTCCACCCCTACTTATACCCAAGCTACTCCGGAAATAAAACTCACCTTTCACTAAGACAGGTTACACTACTTAATTAGGGTTTAGCATCCTGCTTTTCTAACATACCATGCAACAGTCATCAGTCCTGTTCTTTCTCAAGCTAGCACACCAAGTCTGAACCTAGGTATACATGTACTAGGCATAGTCCTATACCACATCCTGTAAACACTACACCTACCACTTTTGTTTTAAAATACAAAAATTGTGCAGATCCTCTATTTGCCATGTCTGAAAATCTATGTAAATGTTGAGTCGGCGATTGCTGTTGTGGCAACCCAGGCGTGTTGCTGAAACTTGCACACAAAAACTTATGAATTAAAAAAAAAAAAAAGTGGCAGTGTCTGCAAAAATCGTGTATATCCAAACGACACAAGGTCAGAAACTTTTGAACCCAGAAGACATAGTATAAGAATTTGCTAAATACTATAGTACACTGACGATGACGCAGCCACACATGTCCCCACACTACAACAGATAAATACCTTTCTAGACTCCACACACCTCCACCTCACAATTGACGAACTACGAAAGCACATCAAGGCCTTGCCTCCCACCAAAAGCACAGGGCCAGATGGCCTGTCAGTCACATACTATAAACCTTCCAAAATCAGATAGACTCCCTCTTAGTAGACTTATTCAACCAGAGCTGGGTGCGGACTCAGTCTGGGTGTGGACTCGGTCGAGGGCCTTCTCTTAGTACTGGACATGGACGAGGCCTTCGACAGACTCAACTAGCATTACATGGAGGTGTTGGGACGATTCGGATTTCCACAATTCATAACAGCGATAATGGAGCTGTACACATGCCCATCGCCCAGTGTTTCTCACGCAGGGTTCATATCTCCTCCATTTGATATCACAAATGGAACTAGGCAGGGATGCCCCCTGTCTTCCCTGTTGTTTATCCTTTGTTTAGAACCATTAGCACAATGTATACAAACTTCCCCTGATATCCATGGAGTACCAATTGGCGAGCGGACACATATTATTGCTATTCGCCGACTAGATCATATTAACAATAACATGCCCTGAAACAACCCTTCCAAACCTGATGGAGCTGTTGGCAACTTTCGGATCTGTTTCTTACTACAAACTTAATACAAATAAGATTCAGGCTTTACCTATTAATATGCTCCGCAATAAACAACGATCTTTATCAAAACTTTTCCAGTTTGACTGCAGAGAGAACTATGTGGTCTGTCTGGGAGTATAGATTACTAAATCACTTGCAACACTACTCAAACACAATCACCTACCACTGCTGCAGGCGTTACGGCAAGAGTTAGATAACTGGAAGGAGGTAAAAATCTCCTGGTCAGGACGTCTAAATGCACTAAAGATGGTGTCTCTCCCCAAATTACTGTACCTCTTTAGAATGCTCCAGATTCAAGTACCAAAGAGCAATTGTGATAAAATGCAAAAACTTTTCATGAATTTCATTTGGAACAAAAAAAGGGCTAGAGTAGCAGGAGACACCTTGCATAGGTCTTACCTGGAAGGGGGCATGGGAGTCCCCAAGGTGTGGGCATACTATAAAGCAGCTCTGATGGCACAGGCCATCAACCTTCATGAACCCGATGGGGTGTTGAGCTGGGTGGACATGGAACGAGAGCAGCTGCAGGGAGACTTGTTGCTGTCGCATTTGGACGCATGTGGACCCCAACATCCCTGCGAGCTGGGACACCCCCGTTATACCTGACCACACAGGTGACCATTTCCATATGGGACACATTTCAGAACAGAGCACACTCACCTTCCAAATTCCACAGGATTTCACCACTGACTGCGCTGAGAGTGATATCTCCATGGATATCCATACGTCAATGGGAGGATCGAGAGATTAGGAGCCTTTCACAATTTTTTTCTGGAGGAGCATTGGTCCCCTTTCCTTTCTTGCAGGAAACATTCCAATTGCCCTCACACTTTACATTTTTATACCCATGAATCAAAAGAGTACTAATTGAATATGTTGACTATGACAGGGATGTCATCGGGGATGATATGGGGGGATTTCCAGCGCCTACTGACCTTTCGCTGGTCTACCCCATTGAGGCCCAAACTCCTTTCCTTCTGCTATAGAGCCCAATTAGCTGCCAAGACTGAGACCCCATGGCCCTTGTAGCACAATGAGAAAGAGACACGGGGAAAGCAGTTCCACAGAACATATGGCTTAAAAGATTGAATGCATTGAGGGGCATTACCGGATGTTTCTCACATATAGAAGCACACCGTAAGCTTAAATACCGCTGGTACCTCACACCGTGCAGACCATATCTATAAAACTGCCCCATGCGGTTTGGCCAGGGGCAGTATGTCTAGTGGGACTGTAGCGGGATACAACCACTCTGGGCCACGGTACAGACCCCATAGGTTCGCTACTTTACACTAACGATGATGTGGCTACCATAGAGATTTACATTTGACATCTGCGGTCAGCATGCCGCAGGCTTCTATCTGTGTGTCCAGTGCTCAGACAGAAGTATTGAATTAGAAGACTGCCACTTATCTGCCATATTTCTTCTAGTGTTTTCTATGAGAAGCATCTGAGTGGATATGGATCATGAAGCTTGATGATCTTAATGGAAAATGTGTAAGAAGTGTATCCCGGTGCTGGATTACAGGTGTTCCTTTAACATCATGACAATATATTAACCAACTCCAGGACTGTTTAGTTAAAAATAGATGTCAATCTGTGTTTTTTATTGTATAATAATCTTGAAATGCTTTCATTAACAACTTTCTTTTATAATGGAAATAACAAATATAAGGCTATCTGAGCAATGTACAAGAACAATGAACATTGAAATTTCACATGATCAGTGCATACAGGGATTGCCCTGATTTCCATAGTCTAAGAACATCAGCAAAATTAGTGATTTCATTGATTAGTCTCTTCCATATAGGTGCATATAAATGATGGGTAGGTTGAAGAAATTCTCTAATGTCTCATCACTTATTTCCACATTTTGGTTTTCACTTCGCAACTTCCAAAAAAACCAAAACATAAAACATTTTGCAGTTTGCGCTAGCCACGTTCAACAGAGCATCGGAAGTAATTCCACAGCTATCGGTCACTGTCTGTTTCCAGAACTACCAGTGTCACTCAGAGCCCAGCAAGTCATCTTTTTTTTTTTTTTAAGGAGTGAAATCACAGATGGTTTTGTTGCAAAGCAGACATGTCAGGAGTTTCCATGTGAATCATATTTCATTTATATCAGCGTGAGAAGGGCTTGCAAACCTCCCCATTGTTAGAAGAGCTGTAATGATAAGAGAAAAGAGGTCAGATAGTTAGAAACAGATATGTATTGCCAGCTTGGCCACACTTCATCTGCTTCATTTAGAAATGCAAAAACACAGAAAAGATATAAACTTTCTGTCCTGGTAGCACGCAGATTGATTAAGTGTCCAGGTCTAAACCTGTCCTGCTAGTTAGAAAATCCCTGACTTCAAACGAAAGCTTTCTTTTTGTACATTCATTTTTTGGTGTCCTGTTGTAATAATGCTCACATATATTCTGCTAGTTGCTACAAATTTGATATATGAACACTGTAGAATTATCCTGAAGTATTTTTTTTTTTTTTTTGGTAAGACCCCCTCTCCGCATTTACCCTCTTTTTTAACTCGTACCTGCTTCCATTTTTCTTTGAGTAAATTCTGGAAAAGCATATTTTCTGAGTTAGAATATAAGGCTGTATTGTACCATCTTTATCAACCATGCACAATGGGAGCAAAGGCCAAGTCAGTGTGTGTGTATCTGTGAGTGTCAGTGTGTATCTGTGAGTGTCAGTGTGTATATGTGATTATGTATGTGTCTAAGTAGCCAGTTAATGTTCAATAAAAAAACAGTTTGTATCATTAAACTCTCTGTTGTGTTCTTCTTTTAAATCAAAATATGTTAATTAGTTCAGACAGCTGTATGAGTTGTTTTTCCTAAACTTAAACCTCAGTATTCAGATTTAACTGCTGTGTTGGCACTTTGAAGAAAAAAGTTGCCCATGGCCCCCCTACATCATGCAGTGTTGTCATCCCCGGCCCCCACCAATAGAAATTGAAGCCGGGAGCACAGAGTCTCCCTTCACAAGCTGCAGAAGCAGTGCACAGAGGTGGGTGGAATTGGGTTTATGAGTCTATCTGTGCAGGGGTCAGTCTGTGTGTGGGGGGTCAGTTTGTGTAATCCTGGGATCAGTATGTGTGTTTATGGGTCAGTCTATCTGTGGGGGGGTTAGTGTGTGTGTGTGTGTGTGTGGTCGGTCAGTTCATGTATGTATGGGGTCAGTTTGTGCGTGTGCGTGTGTGTGTATGGGTCAGTCTGTGTGTGGGGGTCAGTATGTGTGTGTGTTTGGGACAGTCTGTGTATGTATGGGGTCAGTATGTGTGTGTGTTTGGGTCAGTCTGTGTGTGTATTGTTCAGTCTGTGTGTATGGGTCAGTCTGTGTGTGAGGGTTCAGTTTATGTGTGTATGGGTCAGTCTGTGTGTGTGTGTGTATTGATTGGTCAGTCTGTTTGTGTGGGGGTCAGTCTGTGTGTGTGTGTTTGTATGTATGGGTCACTCTGTGTGGGGGTGTATGTGTGTGTATTGATCAGTCTGTGTGTGTATGGATCAGTCTCTGTGTGTGGGGGTCAGTCTGTGTATGTGTCTGTATGGGTCAGTCTGTGTGGGGGCAGTCTGTGTGTATTGGTCAGTCTGTGTGTGGGGGATCAGTCTGTGTGTGTGGGGGGCAGTCTGGGTGGGGGGCAGTCTGGTGTGTGTTTGGCCCAGTCTGTAGGTTTGTATGGGTCAGTCTGTGTGCCTGAGCTCCAAGAGAGATACCTCTCACCTCATGACCTCCCCTGTAGGTTTCCCAACCACAACGGAGCTGATTGTGCCACCCCCTCCCTGCAAGGTAAGATCAGGGAAAGGTAAATATTCTTTTTTTTTTTTACTCTTATTAAAGAACACAGCACACCCGCACAGACTGTGAGCCCCCCACATACAGAGTACACCTTTGCATACACACACAGTGCTCCCCTCACACACTTCATCCCATACATCTCTTGGACTCACATACACACTTCATCCCCACGTACATTCACCCACACACACACATACATACTTCACCCCATTTACACACCGAATCATACACACATGCACATCCCATTACAGCTCCTTGATAAGCACACAATGCAACCCCAATACACATGCACTCACACTGCAGTCCCTAGATGCACACACACACACACACACACACACTTTACAGGCCCTCTCAGCACACAAACACAATCTCAAAAGCTCCTATACTTGAGCTCACACTACAGTCCCTAGTTACACACAGTACACCATAAACAGACTCCTATATATATATATACACTTCACCAAAGCCCCTTCTAAACACCATGGAAAAATTATCTTTAAATGAGAAAGCTTAGGAAATAGAGGGCCTCTAGAGGGCCTATATCTAGCACTAGCAGATTATTAATAACAGTTGGAGCAATCAGTGGGTGCACACCACTGCCGTCAGCGGGTCTCAGGTGCCCTTGGATGGCAGTGCCGCCGCTTTACTCTGCTGCTTGGGGTAAAATAGCTGGATGTTATCCACGTCCCATGATGGAGAGTTGCCAGAGGTGGCTGCTTCAAGTCTCGGTGCGATGTCAGGTACAGGTATGCCTTGAGAAATCGCTCTGCTTTAGAGAGCTGTGTGAGGTGAATGCGCTTCTCGTTATGCTGCACTGACAGCGGTATCTGACACCTTTGTCCATCAGCATCTTAGTGACCTGTTGCAGGGAGTTTCTTCAGAGCATTGTGGACCTAGAAAGATCATTAAAGAAGGAGAGGTCTGATCTTTCAAAATGACAGGTAGGTGAGTCACGACTGGTAGTTTGTATGAGCTGTTTGCTCTGGAGTGACTGGAAGCATAGCAACAAGTCTTGTGGGGCCCCAGTCGGGGCCTTGGGTGACTTAGAGACCCAGTAGTAGTGGTCTAAGTGCATGGCTTTGGCTTAAGCATAGCGCTTAATAGCCTACAAAGGTAGTGTAATACCTCCACCTCTGATGTCTTTAGGGACTCCACAGAGCCTCATATTTTGCTGCCGCTTTGCATCCTCTTACACAGCTATTTTGCCCTCCATAGTGAGGGTGACAAAAGATCAATGTCAGCCATCAGTTCCTCCTGTTTGTCTGTGGAGGTGCTCCTCTCAGCCCCCATGTCCCCATGTCTTGGCAGACTAGTGCTAGGTCAGCTGAAAAGTGCAGCTTCATCTCAGCCAGCATGTTCTAGATGTCGGCCTTACTGGCAGGTATGTTCTTCGGACAAGATACAGTGCTGGCTTACGTGATTACCAAGTCTGTCTCTGTGTGAGGAGGTCTCTTGCTGTGTACTACTCGCCCGGCAGAGTATTGAGAGCTGTCCTGTTCGCTCTCCTCCGAGCCGGAATCAGAGTAATCCTGCATGGATTTCTCACACTGCAGTAGCGGTGTGACTCGGAGCAGAGCACCGATATCCTTAGCGGAAGAGGTTGCTTCAGTTTTGCGGAGTTTGGCTTTCTTCCCCATCACATTCACTTGATTTAGAGTAAGTTTGGGGTGCTGTAGTTATAATAAAGATGGCAATTACCGTTTCACTCTCGGGATCTCTAGGCATCTGCGTCCGTTCAGGTCAGTGGCTGGCTCTGCCCCCCTTCTATGGAGACTTCTGGCTTTGCCTTAAACATGTTTAAAATACAGTTCATTGCTACTAAATGTACAAGTATATGCTGTCCTAAAGAAAAAAGCCCTTTCTACAAGGACCAGCACTGTAATTTATGAATATGGCAAGTTTTTGCATGGATCAACAATGATGACCATCCCCACCTCTCTCTTATAGGTAATCAGAACACATAACACTGAAAAGAATCACAGGGATTAAAGGCCCAAATTAATTAAAAATCACTGTTTAGTAGATATATCTCACATAAAAACAAGAATGCATTAAATTATGCATTTTATCATTGGCGTTATATCTAAAAGTGGCTTGCAAAAGCTGCACTTTCTCTGCCTTTGAAAACTAGGAGAATCAACCAGTATATATATGAGTATTCCCAACATGCCATGAAGTTATAGTATTCTCATTCAAGTTGTTATTGGATCATTCTTTACTGTTGCTAGGGCCAGTGGAGGAAACAAAGGGGCAGTGCAGACAGGAACCAAAAAGACAACATAGGACTTAAAATGTTCAAAAGCCATTGGCTGACTAAGCTTTCAGTTTGATTATAGTATAGGTTGTCTGGAGTGACTGATTATATACTGCAGTTTTTTTTTTTTACATCCTTATCCTGCTTCAATGTTTGAGCAGAAGTTGTAAGTCTTACAACTTAATATAAGATTTTATTTTAGGTTAGTAGTCTATACCACATATCTCTTTCTGACAAAGTTTCTACTTACACAGTTTGCTTTCCAACATATCAGATTGTCTTTTGAAGGCAATTCAAGCACACAACATCCAGAAATCCATGGCAGAGTAGGTGTTGATATTACAAACAAACTCTCCAAATGGCTTTACAGATCTTTCTGACTTGCAATATACCTCAACAAAAGCTGTTCCCCAGTTAACTTATGATTTAAGGAATCCAGCAGAAATGCAGTTTAGTCTTTCTTCGCCATTATTCATAACAGCAACATAAAAGAATATGTTGATAAGCATCATTTTCAGCACACATTCAGTACAGAATGTGAAAACCTTCCTTTTAAAGAGCCTGATTTTACCATTTTTATTGATATTCGGTGCTGACTTGCTAAATGAGTGATCAAATATTAAAAGCATTCTACTGCAGTATATGTTTTGCTTTTTACTCATGCACATTGTTACTTGACTGTCAATAAGCAAAACAAAAATAATAAAATCATTGTGATTATGTCAGTGTCTATTTCACTATAAAAAAGCAAGGGACCACTGATTTAGAGATGAGCAATGTACATCCAAAAGAATGGAGGAGATAACATTTAAAATCTCAAGCTCATTGGTTCATTATTTTATATTGTGAAATTGCTGGAGTAACAGGGGTTAGTTACCATTTCATGCCCATGGACTTACTAGTCAACTTACAATTAAAAAATAATTGGGGGCATGGCTTACTTCTTTCACACTGTAATTTTACACTTAAATATCCTTTTGAAAAAAATGTGTTTAACCCCTTAAGCAGGGCCGGACTGGGGATCCAAAGCAGCCCTGGAAAAAAAAAATCTATGCCAGCCCCATAAGTCATTGCGCCATATATTGTCGCATGTAATATGTAAGGCTATGTCTTGCCACCCCAGATGATTGAGTTTATATATATATATATATATATATATATATATATCTTTTTCTAATATAAAATATTGGTCCTTTCAGAGTAAAACATTTAATTATACAGTAAGCATACTCACATGCAGACACAGACAATCTCACTGACACACACAAGCTCATTGATACACAGCCTCATAGACAAACAATTTCACTAATATACATAAGCTCATTGACATAAAAACACAAGCTCACTCACTAGCAGGCACACACACACATGCAAGCAAGCTCACTCACTAGCAGGCACACACACACACACACACAGCTTAATGTAGTGGTTCTGGTGTCTATAGCCTGTCCCTGCAGGCTTTTGAATGTAAACACTGACTTTTCAGAGAAAAGGCAGTGTTTACATTGCTTCCTAGTGACACCTCTAGTGACAGACACTCAGACGGTCACTAGAGGCGCTTCCTGTGTCAGTGCGGATTGGCTGAGATCATCAAGCTTGATGATCTCAGTCATAGAGGCAGAGACCAGCACGACGTTGGGGAAAAAAAAATAAAAGGTGAGTAAAACACTATTTTTAAAAACACACACAGACACCACGACTGACACACACACACACACACACCATGACAGACACACCATGACATAGACCATGACACAGACAGACACATACACACCATGACAGACACACACACACACACAGTGACACAGACAGACACACACACCATGATACAGACACACCGTGACACAGACAGACACACACACACACCATGACACAGACATACACACACACACACCATGACACAGACAGACAGTCACACACACACCATGACACAGACACACACCATGACACAGACAGACAGACACACACACAGCATGACACAGACAGACAGACACACACACACCATGATACAGACACACACACACACACACACAGCATGACACAGACAGACACACACACCGCATGACACACACACACACAGCATGACACACACACACACACAGCATGACACAGACACTTGTTGCTACCTGTGTGGGTGGGTGGGCAGACTGATAGCGCCCAGGAAGACCAGTTTGAATGTCTCAGTACACACACTATATATAATAATATTATTATAATCACTGTGTATATTATATTATTATTATCATTATTATTATTATATTATTATTATTATCTCTCTCACCGCTCTGCTCGCCCAGGAAGACCAGTTTGAATATCTCAGTACATACACTATATATAATATTATTATAATCACTGTGTATATTATATTATTATTATTATTATTATTATTATTATTATTATCTCTCTCACCTCTCTGCTCGCCCAGGAATCCCAGTTTATATATCTCAGTACACACACTATATATAATATTATTATAATCACTGTATATTATTATTATTATATTATTATGTTTCTCTCACCGCTCTGCTTGCCCAGGAAGCCCAGTTTATATGTCTCAGTACACACACACTATATATAATAATATTATTATAATCACTGTATATTAATAATAATAATAATAATAATAATAATAATACACAGTAATTATAATAATATTATTATATATAGTGTGTGTACTGAGACATATAAACTGGGCTTCCTGGGCGAGCAGAGCGGTGAGAGAAACATAATAATATAATAATAATAATAATATACAGTGATAATAATATTATATATAGTGTGTGTACTGAGATATATAAACTGGGATTCCTGGGCGAGCAGAGAGGTGAGAGAGATAATAATAATAATAATATAATATACACAGTGATTATATTATTATTATCTCTCTCACCTCTCTGCTCGCCCAGGAATCCCAGTTTATATATATCAGTACACACACTATATATAATAATATTATTATAATCACTGTATATTATTATTATTATTATTATTATATTATTATGTTTCTCTCACCGCTCTGCTCGCCCAGGAAGCCCAGTTTATATGTCTCAGTACACACACACTATATATAATAATATTATTATAATCACTGTATATTAATAATAATATTATTATATATAGTGTGTGTACTGAGACATATAAACTGGGCTTCCTGGGTGAGCAGAGCGGTGAGAGAAACATAATATTATAATAATAATAATATACAGTGATAATAATATTATATATAGTGTGTGTACTGAGATATATAAACTGGGATTCCTGGGCAAGCAGAGAGGTGAGAGAGATAATAATAATAATAATAATAATATAATATACACAGTGATTATATTATTATCTCTCTCACCTCTCTGCTCGCCCAGGAATCCCAGTTTATATATCTCAGTACACACACTATATATAATAATATTATTATAATCACTGTATATTATTATTATTATTATTATTATATATTATATTATATTATTATATGTATTATATATTATATTATATTAATTATATATTATATTATATTTATTATATTATTATTATATTATTATATTTATTATATTATTATTATGTTTCTCTCACCTCTCTGCTCGCCCAGGAATCCCAGTTTATATATCTCAGTACACACACTATATATAATAATATTATTATAATCACTGTATATTATTATTATTATTATATATTATATTATATTATTATATGTATTATATATTATATTATATTAATTATATATTATATTATATTTATTATATTATTATTATATTATTATATTTATTATATTATTATTATGTTTCTCTCACCGCTCTGCTCGCCCAGGAAGACCAGTTTGAATTTCCTCAGCGGGTTCCCGAAGTCTCCTCCCGCAGACATGTCTGCGAGCAGTGAGGGGAGGAAGGCGGAGGTGGCAGCTCGGTGAGCGGGCTCGGGGCCGGGAGGAGGAGCAGGAGGTACCGGGGGGAGGTCGGTCCTGGGATGGCGGCCGCAGGGGAAGCTCTTCTGGTGGCTGCTGGGGGAGCAGGCTGTTCTCTCTCTGCTCCCCCTCCCTCGCGTGCAGTTTAATGAGACTGGGGCCGGAATATGACGTCATATTCCGGCCCCGGTCTATTTCTAGCGCGCGAGGGAGGGGGAGCAGAGAGAGAACAGCCTGCTCCCCCAGCAGCCACCAGAAGAGCTTCCCCTGCGGCCGCCATCCAAGCTCTCCATGCGGCCGCAGGACACCCCCATGTCTCCCCGGCCCCAGGTGCCGACCGCCCACCGGGAAATTTCCCGGTATCCCGGTGGGCCAGTCCGGCCCTGCCCTTAAGGACACGACATGTGTGACATGTCATGATTCCCTTTTATTCCAGAAGTTTGGTCCTTAAGGGGTTAAACAAATGAAAAAAAAAAGACTCTAGGTTTTGGCTGTATGCCTTTAAAATAATAATTCTCCCTGACCATGAGAATCCCAAGCCCCTCCAGTCCTCAGGTTTCTGATAATCTATTTTAGTAAAGGTAGACAACTGGTTTCCACTAAATCTGTTAAGTCGGGGGTTATAGCTATACCTAAGTGTTTCAAACTCTCTTTCTCATTTACAAATCCCAATTTTTTTAGTGAGAATGCCTATGGAGTGTTTACTCGTATTCTGAGCTATGAACACTGACTTATCTAAATTAAATTGATATCCTGAGACTCTGGCATAGTTATCTATTTCTTTAAATAATTTCAAGACGGATATATCAGCTTCTTCCAAGTTCAGCATGATATTATCTGCTAGGAAAGATATAAAACATAAGAAAGGCCTGCGCCACCCATCTAGAAATAGCTTTTAATACAAACTAATGCCCAGCAGTATAGACTTTGCCTATACCACTAATTGTGGGGATTAATGAGCAAGTGATCAGACAATACAACTTGTAAAATTAATTATTAAATTATTATAAAAGGGTTTGCTAACCATACAGTGTCCAAACATTTCCAAATACACAATAATAATCCTAAATTTCTGAAATTTTACGCTATCGATGTCTGCACTTTATCATGGAGAGGTGGCAATATTAAGAAAATCCTTGGGCAGTGTGAAATTAAATGGGTCTTTTACCTAAAAACTTTAATTCCCACCGGGCTCAATTCAGACTTTGATCTGTACAATTTTTTATAACCCCTTTTTTAATTATTATTTTTTAATTATTTTCCATCTCATCATTTCCTCTGCCATTGATTTTTAAATGTTCTTATGTCTATAACTCATTGTTAATATGATTTATGTGTTGTTGTAAATTTAATTTTATTTTACATTTTTATTATTTTTTAATTTTTGCAGTGCATAATCAAACAAAACCGCTTGTGCAGCCACACTTGTGGCATACAATATCGGCACAATTTTTGTTATTTAAGTTTCGCTAGGTAGATATAGTTGTAACGGACACCTTCCGTTAATGGACGCTTCCTAGCTTGCGCCGAGGACCACAAGCACCGCACTGGACACCACAACCACCGCAGACTCCACAACCGCCGTAGCTTAACTGGAACCTCGCCGTCTTCCGTCCACCCTGGAATCAGCTTCTGTCCTCCAGGCCCATGTGGGGAAGACCTCTCCTCCAGGAGAGCGTATCAGGAACAAGAGCTAAGTGATTAAAGCTCAAGGGAGTATGCAGAGCATAGCAATCCCCAGTGTGATATAGCAGTTCCCTCTAATAAAGAGACAAGGCTACGTATTGAGGGTCAAGAAGATCTCTGGTTTAATGGCACACACTCTGCTTTTATGCAGTGCTCCCCTGCAAGGGAGACGCCCACAGGCAATTAGACATTAACCAACCAGATAACATCCCACAGATTCCCTCCCCTCTGCTTGGGAGATAATTGAGTTTCTTACTGTATCTACTCAACTATCTCCAAGCTAATACTTTTTATACATTTTTATAACTCCCTGATTTTACATCACATACGAAAAAAACTTATATTTCTGTGATCAGCATAACTTGGGGAGCAACATATGTAAAAAATCACATGAATCCGTCCAGAGGTTAAAAAGTTAGGTTGAGGTCCCTTTATTATCAATTGCAAGCATGGCTTTTCCTGCCCAAACCAGTTCCCACTGGTCTGGCAGTGTCCCTGGGACAACGCCCTGCTGGAGAACAATGGAGCTGGGGAGGGGAAGAGCCACACTTTCCCAGGGATTCAAAGGGGAAGAAAAAGTGTCCAAAAAGTTTCCATGTGTCCATACACTGTTTTTAAAAGGGCCAGCACTGTACAATAAAAGTCCATAAGCCCAAATACAGTTCTTAAAGGGCAATACATCCCAGGGCCATAGTCGCAGGGCAGGAGGCTAGCAATCAGTCCTCTCCAATACCCAGTGGCAAATGGCAGTTTGTCACAATAGTATATACAATTGATACATTAGCTTTGCTGTGTGACACCTAGTTATTTTACTCATTGTGTGGTTTGCTAGCTGGGGCAATACTCGTTAGTGGTAGTCATGAATTTGTGGGTGCATGCTTGGTCTGCAATGTCCCCTAAGGCGCTGGCGTGTCCGCCGACTAGTCTTAGGTGTATGGGACTGCTATCTAAAAGTTTTACGCCTCTATGGTTTCAGGTGGTGCTGAGCCTACAATGTGTGGCTGTATGTTGTGGTTAGAGGCGGGGGGGGTTGGTAATGGCTATTCTGGAACGGCTGCAAAGGCTATGAATGTGGTTTTCAGGAGCACATGGCGCTCATTGCCCTGATGAGATTATTCATACCAAATCACCTTCCCAGATAGTTTACTCAGTCACAACTCACATGTAAGAAGATCTGGCGTTGTTTATTCGTCGTATGATCTGTAGAATGTGCAGTTACAACAGGTAAAAGAACGATTCTTCCATACAGGTAGGAGAGATATCACAAGTCACATATAGATGTACAGCATAGAATACACTGGAACAGGAAAGGGGGAGGGGAGAATCTGAAGCATCATGCAAACTATGGAGTGGCCCAAGAGACAAACTTCAGATGCACATTAAAGAAACAGTACATTATAATAAAACAATATCATGTAACATGACACTCCCCGCCTGAAATCTTTAGATTTCAAAGCCTATTATATATATATATAAAGGTAAGTCCAAATGTCTAAAAGTCCAACTTGAACCTGTAAGTGAAGAAACATTGGAAAATAATACTATAATACTGGTGTGTAAACCATAAATACAAGATACCTGCAAAACAGAGAAGGTATGCAGTAAATAAACAATAAAACATGAAGTCCAATAACGGATGGCTATAGTAGACTGTAGTCTACAGTTTATAGCCGTGGAGCTTCAACAGTGGCATAGTTAACAGTTATAGTGGCGTTCTCCCCGCCATAGTACCGTACGGTCTGGTACTCTTGCATAAGTCACTCGCTTGGGAGAAGAAGTACCAATTCTGTGATTGGTCGTGAGAAAGTCCGTGTGGAACCTCCTTTGGTTATCTTAATCTCAACCTTGCGAACCTTTCCATCATCGCTGGGCATTACACTTGTTACAAGACCCATAGGCCACTCATTGCGACAGACTTCTCTATCTTTCAGAAGAACAAGGTCGCCTACTTTGAAGTTGGGCTTGGGTGTTTGCCATTTGGAACGGCTTTGAAGGATAGGCAGGTACTCCTTTCTCCAGCAGTGCCAAAACACGTTGGCTAGGTGTTGTACCTGTTTCCATTGACGCCTGTAAATATCCTTTGCGTCAATCTCAGCAGGAGATATCACGGTAGTCCCAACCTTCTGAGTAAGGAGTGTGGCTGGGGTAAGAATCACTGGAGAATCAGAATCAGAAGATACTGGTACTAGAGGCCTTGCATTAATGATGGCGGATACTTCCGAGAGGAAGGTACTCAAAGTCTCATGAGTCAATAGTGAAGACTTGCGGTCCTGCAACATGGAATCGAGAATTCTTCGAGCGATCCCAATCATTCGCTCCCAGGATCCTCCCATATGTGAAGAATGTGGTGGATTAAACAGCCAAGTACATCCATTGTTTGCTAAGAAATTGTCTAGTTGAAGTTCTTTACAGGCTCCAACAAAGTTGGAACCACAGTCGGATCTTAGCTGCTTGACAGGTCCTCGGATGGAGAAGAATCTTCGTAAAGCGTTGATGAAACAAGAAGAATCACTTGACTCAATCACTTCGATGTGTACAGCTCGTATGGTGAGACAAGTAAACAACACGGCCCACCTTTTGCTGTTGGCTGCTCCACCACGAGTCTTTCGAGTTACCATGGTCCACGGACCGAAGACGTCAACTCCAACGTAGGTGAAGGGTGGATCTGTGCTTAAACGATCAGCTGGCAGGCTTGCCATTTGTTGTATTTGGTGTCTACCTCTTAACTTGCGACACTTGACGCATTTGAAAAGCAGGGAAGAAACACATCTTTTCATTCCAACAATCCACAAGCCGGCTGACCTGATAGCGCCTTCTGTAAATTGTCTACCTTGGTGTTGTGTTAGTTCATGATGGTGCCGGATTAGAAGAGTGGCGATGTGGTGCTGACCTGGTATGATGATAGGGTTTTGTTCCTTGCTGCACAGGTCAGATTTCTCTATTCGACCTCCAACTCGCAGCAACTGATTGTCATCGACCACAGGGTTTAGATTAAATAGTGAACTATCCTTTGATAAAGGTATTCCACCTTTGAATCTGTGGAATTCTTCCATGTACACTTCTTGTTGTACACAGCGAATGATAACCTTTTCGGCACGCTCAATTTCCGTTGCGGTAAGATGGTTGGTACAGATATGCCAACCGTGACACTCTGATATTGAGCTCCTTTTAAAGCAATGGGCAACGTGAATCAAATAAGCAACAGCCCTAACAGCTGATGACCAGGTTGAGAAACGTTCAAAACGGCGTGACTTGAGTTTTGGTTCTGGACTTGTAGAAGTATGCAATGTGGTGTTCATAGACCTGATTTCTTTATCATCATCAGGATGTACTGGTTCATAGGCAACGTCTGTGGAAATTGAGTAGGAGTTTTCGTGAAGAAATCTTGGAGGCGTCAGAGCTGCTGGGGATATAGCTCTTGTCCCATAATCAGCAGGATTAAGGTCAGTGGGAATATAATGCCATTGTTTTCGCAGAGAGAACCTTTTAATGGCTTGATGTAGATTGCTCGTCAGCTTCTCTCTCGGGAGGCGAAAGGGTAGGGGTGCTACCCAATTATTGGAATCTTCCTGAAAGAACTCGTCCATTACTTTAAGGGATTCTTTGCCTTCTACTGAAGGAGCTAACATGTTGTCTTCACTGCTTGTATTGAAAACTGTAGAGCCAAACCTGTCATCGTTTGTGCGGGAAAGGTTTGTGTTGCAATGTTGCAACTGGCAGCTAGTTACCTTCTCCTTTACCCAGTAGTGATGTGGGCATGGCTCAAAGTGAGTATTACGACCATTCGGCAATATATTTGTCTTAAATGAAGAAATGTTAGTAGGCCTTTTCATTTTGCCTATACAGACATTACCTATGATGACCCAGCCTAAGTCCAGGTACTGGGCAAACGGAGCATCTGGGGGTCCGCTGACCTGCCTGTGCACCTTGTGGACCCTTAGAATATCTCTTCCCAGCAGAAGAAGGATTTTAGCATCTTTGTCAAGTGGTGGGATTTCACTTGCTATTGACTTTAGGTGAGGGTGGTAGAAGGCAACTTCTGGTGTAGGTATTTCTTCTTTGTTGGCTGGTATCTGGTTGCACTCACAAGTGTAGGTAAGAGCAATTGTAAGTTATCTCCTAGGGAGGACACAATAAGTCCATGGGCCCTTCTTCCAAAGGCCTCGGTAGTGCCGCTACAAGTGCTTAGGGTGTAAGGGTGAACCTCTCCTCTTATGCAAAATAGATCAAACAGTTCAGGTCGGGCAAGTGATCGATTGCTTTGATCATCTAAGATAGCATACACCTTTAAAGTCTTTTCTGGCTGATCCTTGTGGTGAACGTTCACTAGGCATATTTTAGCACAAGACTTGTCACAGTGGTCTTCCCCACAGACTTCAGTGCATGAGGAAAATATCATAGTGGAATTAGGCACCTGATCTGTACTCTTCCCATCGTGATTTGGCCTGGGAGAAAGGTTTGCAGATTGTGAAGGGTTGGGCTCGAGTGGATGGAGAGCTTGAACATGGTCCTCGGAACCGCACTCTATGCACTTGATAGGGATTTTACATTCCTTGGCAAAGTGATCGGTGGAAGCACAGCATCTATAACATACCCCAAAGGTCTTTAGGAGTTCCTTTCGTTCTTGTAGGGGCTTCTTCCTAAAACCGATACATTTTTTGAGGGGATGTGGCTTCTTGTGGATAGGACATAATTGGTTTGGGTTTTCAATCTTGCCGCTCTTGTTTGATGGCAAACCTTTTTGAGCCCGAGTGCCCAAACCGCAATACATGCCAACTTTTTTCCCCTCAAAGTGCCAACATGGCAATTAAACCTGAATACTGAGGTTTACGTTTAGAAACAACTACTCGTACAGTTAACAACTTTTGTTTTAAAAGAAGAACACAACAGAGAGTTAAATTATACAAATTTTAAATAATGATATAAATTAAGCTTATATTTATTAGTATCTCCAACAAATGCAATACATACACACAGACTACTGAACACATTCACACACCAACTGCTAAATACACACACAGTCCGCTAAATACACTCACACTGCTGAGTACACAGTCCGCTAAATACACGCACACTGCTGAGTACACAGTCCGCTAAATACACGCACGCAGTCTGCTGAATACACACACACACTGCTGAATACATAAAGACTGCTGAACACACACACACATATACTGCATTGAGGGGTGCAGTGTAATGCTGTGCAGGGGTAATGTGTGTAATGCTGTGTGTGGGGGGGTTGGGGTGCTGTGTATGGGGGGGTAGGGTGCTGTGTGTGGAGGGGGTAGGGTGCTGTGTGTGGGGGGGTAGGGTGCTGTGTGTGGGGGGGTAGGGTGCTGTGTGTGGGGAGGAAAGGGTGCTGTGTGTGGGGGGGAAAAGGGTGCTGTGTGTGGGGGGGAAAAGCTGTGTGTGTGGGGGGGGAAAGGGTGCTGTGTGTGTTTGGGGGAAAGGGTGCTGTGTGTGTGTGGGGGGGTAGGGGTGCTGTGTGTGTGGGGGGTAGGGGTGCTGTGTGTGGGGGGTAGGGGTGCTGTGTGTGGGGGGGTATGGGTGCTGTGTGGGGGGGTAGGGGTGCTGTGGGGGGGTAGGGGTGCTGTGTGTGTGGGGGGGGTAGGGGTGCTGTGTGTGTGGGGGCGGTAGGGGTGCTGTGTGTGGGCGGGGTAGGGGTGCTGTGTGTGTGGGGGATAGGGGTGCTGTGGGTAGTGGGGTGCTGTGGGTAGGGGGGGGGTAGGGTTTTTTGTTTTTAACATTTTTAAATCAGTATCCCCCCCTTCCCTTCTTATTACCTTTGGTGAAGGGGAGGGGGGGAACACAGCCATCCCTGGTGGCCCGGTGGTGGTATGCAGGACAGGTCCTGCAGCTCTCCTGTCCTCCCGTCATCCCGCGCGATGCTGTGTGGAGCGTTGCCGTGGTAACGCGCGGCAGTGCTCCACACAGCTCGCGGGAGGACGGGAGAGCTGCTTCCTCGATCCCTCCCCCCTGCTTCCGGTCCTGCCGACACGGAAGCAGAGTAGGCACCTGCCGTTTTGGGCAGGCAGGTGCCTACTCTGCAGTGATGGCAAACCTATGGCCGCGTGCCATAGGTTCGCCATCACTGTACTATGATAAACGCAGTTGGCATTAACTTGGAGACAGCTCATAAGCGATAGACATGTCTAATTGGTATGTAGAACGGTTCTGGTGTACCTAATGTACCACACAGGAGAGAGGGAGACGGACTAGCACTAAGCTGCTCGAAAACTGGTAATGATAGGGATTCACTAAAAACCTATATAGAACAAGGGAAAATAACTCTAGAAAAGTATATTATTTGCAACAGGTATCATTTATCCCTCATGTTGTTTGGGATATAGACACCAGTTTCATACATATTTGTTGGTCATCCAGCAGAGAATTTGGTCTCTCATTTTTACCTTTTTGTATTTTTGTATTTATTTATATATATATATATATATATATATATATATATATATATATATATATATATATATACACACAATTTGTTTCTATTTATCACCCCCCTATATAGCACTGCTTTGCATGTTTGCACATTCTTAAAGGATATTTAAAGGTATAGCAGCATTCTCTTTGTATTTTTGCACATTTAAAGGGATATTCCGTTTATTTGAGATCTCCACTCATAGCACCTTTATTCACATTTTTGCACATTTATAGGGATACTTTGTCTATTCCAGATTTAAAGGCATAGTACCACATATTTATATTTTTATTCTCTATTTAGTAGTATTTTAGCCATTAGTCACCGAGCCAGCTCCTGGTATTCCCACTCTTCTAGAGAGTTATTTTCCCTATGTCTAATTGGTATAACTACGATCACGCATATTTTGCCGGTTACCTATATATTGAAATTGTACGTCTACTAGCTACATAGTGTATTAGCAGGTTACTTCGCATTGAATAGCTACCTAGCCTTACCCGGTGAATAACATGATTGTATGTACACTGCATTTGCTTGGAAAACATGGCTCCAAGCATAGCTCTAGTACTACTGGGGTTACTCAAAATAACTGTTATATGCTTGACTGTTTTCGTTAAACGACTTAATGCTCACTTAACCTACTACAACTAGCCAATGTTAAGCGACTTAACATGCATATTACCCTGACCTGTTTACAAAAGCTACGTTAAACCATGCCTCCACCACCATGCTTGACAGTTGGTATGAGGTATTTGTGCTGATATGTTGTGTTTCATATTTGCGTGGCACTGTGCATCATGACCAAACATCTACACTTGGGTCTTGTCTGTCCAAAGGACATTGTTCCAAAAGTATTGTGGTTTGTTCAGATGCAATGTTGCAAACCTGAGCTGTGCTGCCATATTCTTTTTAGAGAGAAGAGGCTTTCTCCTGGCAACCATGCCAAATAAACCATACCTGTACAGTCTATTTCTGATTGTACTGTCATGAACTTAACAATTAATATCCTAACTGAGGCATGTGGAGTCGGAGATATAACTCTTGGGATTTTGCAATTTCTCTGAGCATTGCACGATCTGACCTTGGGGTGAATTTGCTGGAATCTCCACTCCTGGGAAGATTAGCAACCGTCTTAAATGTTTTACACTTTTGAATAATCTTTCAACTGTTGAATTATAGACTGTAAATTATTTGGAGATAGCCTTATAACCCTTCCCAGTTTGATGGGCAGCAACAATTGCTTTAGACCAGTGAACTGCTTCAACTTTGGCGGTTATAGAGGTGATCAAAAATGATGATGATAAATTAATTAAGGGCATTTGCATAGGCATAACTAGAAACCACAGGACCCTAGTGCAAAAAGTGCCCTGGTCCCCATGCATCTTCTCCCGCCCCTCCATTTGTATAACACATACAGATACATACACAGACACACATGCTAATACACAGACACACAGAATGACACTGTGACAAAGTGCCCTTCGCCACTTGTTCTTGGAGAGGACTAATGGCTAGCCTTTTGCCTTGTAACTATGGCCCCTGGGAGTTATTGCCATTTAAAAGCCATTATTTATGGCTAGTGTACTTTGGAGACTGTTTCTGGCCCTTTAAATTGTATTGCTGCAATTCTGCACTTTTGAAGTGGCACTTCGGATGCAGCCGAAGTGCCGAAGTGGCCGCCATTCGACAAACAAACACATGGCGGCAGCCATTTTAATTCAATCAAACGCGTTCAGCGGTGTTTGGTCGTCGAGTTCATGGAACTGAAATCGGATATGCGATGGCACGAACACGGCTGAACTTCTACCTTCTCTGTGACTTTGACGCTTCGACAGTAGTCGAACGGCGTTCAACTATACAAACGTCACATTAAGATTACTTATTAGCATGAACGGCCACCGTAACTATGGGAAATAGACTGGCCGCACTGCCCAAATCCGTGGAACTGTTTTGGGCATGAAAATGTGCATGCAGTCGGTCAAAGGAGACTTCCAGCTATCTCCCGAACCACTGAGCCAATTCGCATGATTTTGGATATGTTGGTTCCCTAATTATGCTGGTTCAGAAAATGTAAGTGTGAATGTGATGTATAATTTTAGAGTTATAGAAATTGTATAAAAAGTGTATTTTTCGCTTGGAGATAATTGAGCTGATACAGTAATTAGCCCAATTATCTCCCAAGCAGAGGGGAGGAATTTACTGTAATGAATGTCAGTGTTTTAACTGTGTGTCTGTAAATGATTGGATGTTGAGTTTGTGTTCTCAGTACCCAACAAGGTCCACGTGGGTGGTAACCTTGTGGGGAAATGTATATATAAGAAGCAATAAAGCCTCAGTGCATTCGGTTCCTGTTTGACCTTCAACACGTAGTCTTGTCTCGTGATTGGAGGGGAACTGTTATAATCACACTGGGGATTGCTATACTTTGTAAACTCCCTTGAGCTCTAATCACTTAGCTCTTGTAAGAGCTGTTCCTGATAAGCTCTCCTGCAGTGGCGGATCTAGAGCCTGATCTCGGGAGGGGCACTTGTAGATTATTTAAAGAAATAATCCAGGCACAATAACCACTACAGCTCAGTGCAGTAGTTATGGCGCCCGTAGTGCCAGGATCCCATCCCAGAGCAAGTAGTTAAACCGTTTAAGAACAGTTTGACAACTTACCTGGGGTCTGCAGGGATATAGGGCATAGGAGCAGTGGTATGTGTTAGGGGTGAAGTGTGTGTGTAAGTGTGGGGTGTATGTGTGGGGCAGTGTGTGTGTGAGAGTTGTAGTGTGTGTATGGGGGCAGTGTGTTTAGTGTGTGTATGGGGGCAGTGTGTGTAGTGTGTGTATGGGGGGCAGTGTGTGTATGGGGGGCAGTGTTTGTATGGGGGGAAAGGAGGGTAAATATTCTATGTCCCCCTCCCTTCTTACCTTCATTGAGGAGAAGGGTGGTCCCAGTGGGGAATCCCTGGTGGTTCAGTGGTTACAGTGAACTCTAGCCTGCGCTCTCTCTCGCAAGATTTGGAGCGTTGCCGTGGTAACCGCGGCAATGCTCCATGCTTCCGGAGGAGCTGCAGGTAAGAGCTCCCGGGTCCTCTCTCCCTCCCCTGCCGGCTGTCAGCACAGTGCCTGCGGACCGGGGAGGGAGATCTCTGATCTCCCTCCCCGGTCCGCAGGCACATTGCAGGGCTGGCAGTTGGACAATGCCAGCCCTGCATTAGCCGGCAGGGGAAAATCCCGGGGGGGGGGGGGGGGGGGGGGCAATTGCCCTATTGCTCCCCTCCCATGATCCGCCACTGCTCTCCTGGAGGAGAGGTCTTTTCCACACGGTCTTGGAGGACCAGGGTAGAAGGAAGACAGCAAGACTCCAGTTAAGCTATGGCGGTTGTGGAGTCTGCGGTGCTTGTGGTCCTCGGCGCAAGCTAGGAAGCATCCATCAACAGAAGGTACTCGGTCTGAGTACAGGTGATCCGTTACAGACACACATTCAGATACAAAGAATTACAATTCTACATACACTGGTACACATGCGGATACACAGACACACATACCTAAAGACACACATATACATATAGACACACATGCAAATACACAGAATGACACTCATACAGATATAAACAGTGACACACATACAGATACATAGGGACACACACTGACACACATGCAGACACAGTAACACAGATACATACAGAGACATATGCAGACAAACAGATACACTTACAGACACATACAGATAGATACACATATAGACACACATGCTGATACACAGACACACATATAGACATACATGCTGATACACAGACACACTTAAAGGACCACTCTAGGCATTGTAAATGCTTTCCTATGCGACCGGCTGAATGCGAGCGCGGCTCCTGCCGCGCATGCGCATTCAGCCGATGACGTCGCAAGGAAGAAGGAGAGGAGGAGGAAAGCTCCCCACCCGGCGCTGGAGAAAGAGGTAAGTTTAACCCCTTCCTCCCCCCAGAGCCCGGCAGGAGTAGGTCCCTGAGGGTGGGGGCACCCTCAGGGCACTATAGTGCCAGGAAAACGAGTATGTTTTCCTGGCACTATAGTGGTCCTTTAATGACAAACATTAAGATACACATACAAACAGATACCCATGCAGACAAAGAGATACACACACAGACCCACATGAAGACAGACACACACACATACATACACACACATGCAGACACACAAATACATACACACACACACACAGACAGAATTTATGGGTGTGCTCATGTGATACCCCGAATATCAAGAATAGCAGAGCATAATATAAAAAAACAGGTTTTTAAATCCGTGTCAGGAAACAGAGGATCCTTCAGCAAGACACAAGATAGCTCCCTAACAGAGGCACATGAGGAAACAATAGGAAGACATTTCTAAGACCTTAGATAGGGAAATAAAATAACAGGGCCAAATATAACTATGCCAGACCAGTAAGAGAGAGACAATTAGATAATAAAATTAGCCACGAGATACAAAAGCTAGGTCTGTAAACATTTGGGACAGGAACACAGTATACAATAAGAGTAGTCCAAGGTTAGTTTGTTCAGGAATACAGAAACACTGGATACAATAAGCGTACTATGAGACAATAAAGGTCAGGAACACAGGAACACAATTCAAGGTACAATACAAGAAAAACTCAGGATAAAAAGAAATCCAGGTTAAAATACTAAGCATTGAGTCAGTAATGCACTTAGGGAAATGACACTGAAACGGCACTTAAGCCATGCAGACACGGATCCAAATAGTCCTGGACTTGTGCGTCACATCTATGTCAACTTTGCTCAATTTTGTACATTATGAAAGTATGACACCAATCTTAAAACCCCATAAAAAGAGGTGAAGGTTGCAGACATCCCAACATGCAAAATCTCATTTCAGGGAGGTTGCTTCACCAGCAACTCCACACTCCATGCACACACGTGCGCGTACACACACATGCGCACACAGCCAAAAATGTAGGAACAATGACATAATATTTTATTATGACAGAACACAACTATTTACATACACTGAAAAAAGTTAATTTTTTCTTTGTTTTTTACTGTATGTATTAGGGCTCATGTGTACTATGGTCCTTGCTGCAGTCCATGAGTAGTGGGAGTTTGAGTGCAGGACTTTTTGGTATGTAGGGTATTGTTTTTTTTGTATTTACACACACTATTAACACACAAACTCATGCGCATACCTTGACACACAGATGCTGACACACAGATACGGACACTGACACATACACATACACTGTTACGTAGACACACAGATACGGACACTATCACATACATACACAGATACACACAGTGGCACATACACACTCAGATACACACTGACATACAGATACTCACACTCAAATACACAGACTGGTGTATACACACACTTAAATACATACAGATACACACAGTGGCACATACACACTCAGATACACACTGACATACAGATACCCATACTCAAATACACACAGATACACAGACTGGTGTATACACACACTTAAACACATACAGATACATACACTGGCACATACACACTCATTCAAATACACACTGACACACATATACACACACTTGCACATATACACACACACACTCAGATATACACTGACACACACAGACTCAAATACACACAGATACAAACACACTTAGATCCACTCACTGGTACATACACACACACTGGCACATACACTCACTCAGGTACACACAGATACACACACTTGCATATACACACACACACTCAGATATACACTGACACACACAGCAGCACATACACACACACGGCATAACAATTTGATCTGCAGCCATCCTTAGCTTACCTTGTGTCCTGGCTGAGACGGATGGGAGTGAGCATGTAGCTGCTCACTCCAGCCTCTTCTTTGCCTCCATGCTTCCTGTGTGCTCCAGCCTCCTCCATGCTGCCTGTGAGCTCCAGCCTCCTCCCTCCCAAGAGGTGTCTTTTTAGCTGGGAGGAAGTGACAGGCTTTTTATCACTTCATCCCAGCCAGCAGATACTGCAGGGGCCCAGTCAGGCTCTTAAAGGGCCGAGCACGTGACCTGGCCCCTGCTGAAATAATATTCATGAAGGGGGGGGGGGGATGTTATTAATATATGCTACATTTATTGAAGTAATGTAGCATATATAATAGCCTGGAAATCAACGCAAACACAATCTGATATATATAGTATGACAGATTGTGTGTGATTTTATTAAAGACACGGAGGCTCATATTATGCATAACTCTTTCTTTATTTCCTCAGCAGCAACGATAGAGGAATATAAATATTATCAAAATAAAAGAAAAAACTGTATAGGTACACAGGCAACCAATCACATAATAGAGGGAGTGGCTATATAAGGCCTGTGTCTCCCACAATCCCCCTCTTTCTTTGCTGCTTCCTCGAACCAGCTAAGTATATATTTTTTTGCTCCTCATCTTGTGTAAATTATACTTGGTGTTATTATATCGTGTTCATTTATATTGATGCTTGAATTTAGTACTTTAATGCACTTTAGTTTTGTCTCTATTGTGTTATTTTATTTACTTGCACGTGTGCCTGGTGGGGATCCCCCCTTTGGTTTTGCGGTTTGCCCGCTAGGGTGTTTATCCCCTTGCCTCCCTGTGGCGTTTTCCCTCCCGCTTGGTCGTGCGAGCCGCGGTCTTTTTTTTGCCTCATGAGGCCCGCGCCTTTTTTTTGCACTCACGAGGCCCGCGCGGGCGCTGTGTACGCGCCCCTTCCCCCGCATGTGTTCTGGCCGCGATAGTGCTCTGCTCGGCTCCCATGTGCGGCGGCCATTTTATGGGCGGAGCTTAATCACGGCCAGTCTCCCTGTTCCCTGCGGCTCACGATCGAGCTGCTGCGCGGTACTACAGACCGCTGATACCCCTGGGCACACCTGCAGGCACATTACCTTGTTTAATTTCTTGCCTTGGGTTACTCAACCCTATCATTTTTCCCTTTGCATTGTATCCTGAAGTTTCTCTTCACATTTTACTATGCAAGATAAGGATGAAGAGCCTGAGGGCCTTGCTGAGGCTTACACCCAGGATGATCCTGAAGGTACTGTAACCGCACAGGAGTTTCAAGCATTACTAGATGCCACTATGGCCTCATCCTTACAGAAGGCCTTTGCTTCTGCCATGGGAGCGGTGTCCACATCGTTCTCCCAGTCCTTGCAGGCTATGTTGTTACCCCCTATGGCGGCCCCCGCCCTCCTGGGTGTTGGGACTCTCTCGCCTGCCCCTGCCATACCTGGTGCCTGTAAGGCCAAGGCTAAGACTAAGCACGTCGACTCCCACTCCTCGATGCAGGTTCTACCTGCCATGATAGACACGCTAGAGGCGGTCACAGAAAGCGCGCATCCCACGCGCAAAAGAGCCCCTGGCCGGGCTAAAAAGGCTAGACTGTGGAAAAGGGCAAGGGCCCTCGAGGAAGGGTCGGATACCGACCGGAGTGCGGTGGCTGACTCGGACGTGATGGAATACGACTTATTATGAGGATGAGTCGGGTGAGGATATGCCCTATATGGGTATAACCCCTTCTGTGGCCTCTACAACTACCAATCATCTGCAGGGACTCACTGGGGATAATAAGACACTATTGGATCCTCAGGGCAATCCCCTGTTTGATCCAGACAACCTCCGCCACCCCCGGTCGGCGGAGTGGGAACCTCCTGGGCATATTGTCCAATATGTGGCACGGCGCATGCGTACTCCCCTTTCCAAAGAGGCCACAATAAACTGTGCGCTGAGTGCCCCATGCCTTCCCTCCCGGGTTCGGCTTGCAAGACCCCTGAGATTGACCCCCAGATCGCTCAATTCTTAAATAAGTCTGCCTGGAAACCGAAGAAGGGCCTGGAGTACTCCCTAAAAGGATGCCAGGACAAGATTTTAGATACCCTGGGCCCTTTGTCGAAGCTGTATGAGCTTCTTGATGCCGCTAGGGCTGGCAACTCAGTCCTGGATGTTGATGTGGCCATTGGATGGGTCCAGCGGGCGATCTGTCTTTTGGGAAATGCCAATACCGCTATGTCTACAGAAAGGCGTAAGGCAATTTTACTAAAAATCGATCCTAAATTAGCTGTCATGACAGTGGCGGAACTGAGTTCATCCGAAGAAGGTATGTTATTTGGCAATACCTTTGTGAAAGACTTGTGGTCTTACGTTAAGACCTTCACGGCCATCGATAAGGCCCAGACCAACATGAAGCGCATGTTTGCACCTAAGGTTTTCGGAGGGGCCGGGCGTAGCAGGAACCGTCCACCCGGCCGCGGATTCCGGAGCTCATTCAGAGCCAACAGAGGTTCCTTTTTCCCAACCCGGGGCTTCCAGGATCCGAGAGCCCCTACTTTCTTCCCAGCTAGAGGGAGATCATGGGGCCCCAGATACCCCCGCGGTGCCACTTCGGGCAGACGTCCTTATGGTGAGTACCCATTCTTCCCTTCTCGCTCATGTACGGGTGGCGGGAAGGTTGGCCTTATTCTACCGGGGGTGGGAAGTTGTGACCTCGGATGCTTGGGTGTTGCAATCGTTTCTCTCCATGTCCAATTTTCTGTCCCCAGGGAATTGTCCCTTCCTCTAGAGCAGGACGAAATGATTTCCGCGGAAATCAGAGAGATGTCGTCAAAATGCGCCATAGAAGAAGTGCTGTTTGCCACCCGGGGCTTTACGAGCAACCTCTTCCTGGTGTCAAAGAAAGGGGGAGGTGTCCAGCCATTGATAAATCTTTGACCCCTAAACGCGTTCCTACGCTACCAACATTTTCAGATGGAGGGCATACATTGCCTCAGAGACCTCCTCCGACGTTCCGATTGGTTGGCCAAACTAGATCTGAAGGACGCATATTTTACGGTGCCCATCGCGATGGAACACAGGGACTACCTCCAGTTCACCTGGCACGGGAAGTGGTGGCGTTTTACATGCCTAACGTTCGGTCTCTCCTCAGCTCCTTGGTGCTTCACCAAGATCATGAAACCAGTGGTGACCTTCCTTTGTGCTGTGGCGTATGCCTAATTACCTACCTGGATGACATCCTCATCATGTCCCAGTCCAGGGATCAGTTACAGATCCATGTGGAGTGGACGATCAATCTGCTCCAGAACTTGGGATTCTTGATCAACTGGGACAAGTCAATCTTGACTCCAGCTCAGTCAGCTCAATCAATGAAATTCCTAGGTTTCAAGGTAGATTCCATTCAACAATTCCTGTATCTGCCGGAATCCAAGATGAAGGCCATCCAGAAGGAGCTTCGACGGGCTCTTTGGGTGTCGGATTTGTCCATCAGACAATTGGCGAGAATTATCGGCCTACTCGCAGCCTCCAGGCGATCTTTCCGGGCCCGTTACATTACCGGGCACTCCATAGGCTCAAAGGGTCACACCTACGGTCAGGTCATTCTTACGAATCCAGGATACGACTGGACGAGGAATCCAGGGACGAACTGGTATGGTGGTTGGCACACATGGAGGCTTGGAACGGAAGGGCCATTTTCGGTTCCATTCCAGACGTGGTGATAGAGTCCGATGCCAGCTTATGTGGCAACGTTTCCACTGGAGGCAGATGGTCCGAGATAGAACGGTCATTACACATTAACTGTCCCAGGTCGGGCGAATTGCTGCGTTCTACTCAAGATGGACAACGTGTCGGCAGTTCGTTATATAAATCACCTGGGAGGTACCAAATCCAAAATGTTGGCTCTATTGGCGAAAGACTTTTGGCAATTCTGTCTGTACAACAACGTCTCTGTGACAGCAGAGCACATCCCGGGTCTGGACAATTCGGGAGTGGACTGGAATTTGAGACAATTGAGAGATTCGGGAGATTGGCACTTGCACGTTTCGGTGTTTCGCGCTCTAGACAGGTTATGGGGACGGTTCGAGATGGACCTGTTTGCGTCCCGCCTGAACACACAGCTTCCGGAGATTTACAGTTGGAGACCAGACCTGGCAGCGGTGGCGACGGACGCTTTCCTCCAAGAGTGGCCGACGGGCCGCCTATACGCCTTTCCCCCTGTGACGGACCCACTGGCACTCCGACCGACTACCTCCGCCAATCGATGCTCCTAGTGCTTGCCGAGGACTCCAAGCACTCCAACCGACACCATCAGCACTGCAGACCTATCCCATCCCCCAAACATGAGTCAAGGCTTCAAGAAAGGGTCAAGCAGGTCTGTTTAACCCCTTAAGGACCAAACTTCTGGAATAAAAGGGGATCATGACGTGTCACACATGTCATGTGTCATTAAGGGGTTAATGAGCACACAAAAACAACAGCACTCATGCAGCAAAACAACTCCTCCTCAGAGGAAAACAAAAAAAAATGACAGTTAAAAGGGTCAGACAGAGTTTGAAAATATGACAGTTATTAAGGGTTTTAACTGGTGTTCTAAGAGGGGGGAATAAAACAGTCAAACTAAGTCCATAAAACAGGGGTTTTCTTCACACTCTGCATCCAAAGTGCATAGCAAAACTGCAGATCCTTTGTCAGAGCATTTAAAGGGCCAGAATCAGTCTAATAAAATTCACTATGCCCAAATAAAGTATCTAAAAGGGCAAAATCTTCCAGGGGCCATAGTCACAGGGCAGGAGGCTGGCAATTAGTCCTCTCCAGGCACAAGTGGCGAAGGGCACTTCGTCACACCCCCGTTCAACATGATTGCTCGAACGATCTCCAAGTTGGTTCGTCAAGATTGTTGTCTGGCACTGATCACCCTCCTGTGGAGGTCGCAACCCTGGTTTCCGCGCCTGATGGAGTTATCAATAGACTATCCTCGGATAATTCCGAGCTTCCAGGAGCTCCTTCTGGATCCGGATGGGAACTCGCACGGCCTGGTGTTGCAGAACCAGTTACCTCTGATGGCGTGGCTCCTTTCAGGGGACCTTGGAATGTCCCAAACGTTCCGCGAGCAACTCTCCTGCTCCTTGATAACGCCTGGGCTCCAGGTACAAGAACGGCCTATAGCGCCTCATGGAGGTCATGGTCTGGTTGGTGCATGGAACGGTCAGTGGATCCTGTATCTGCCCCTCTCCATATGATCTTGGAGTTCCTCACGCTGTTATTCGATTCGGGTAAGGCGTATCGCACTATTAACCTTTTCCGCTCAGCTATCTCAGCTGGACATAGAGGTTTGGATGGTTCACCCATCCGCAGACATCCTTTTGTATGTCGCCTTCTCAAGGGTATCTGCCTCGCTCGTCCACGTAGGTCTCGTTTCTCTGCCTTCTGGGACGTCAACGTGATGTTACAGTTTCTATCTTCATGGTACCCTAACCAGGGACTGACACTTAAGCAGTTATCCTCTAAGTTAGTGATGTTGCTTTGTTTGATTTCGTGTAAGAGAGTGTCTGACGTCAGGGCCCTTGATTGGGACGCCATTACTTTTACTCCTGAAGGGGTTTCTTTCAACATATCCAGGAGGACTAAATAGGCATCCAAATCATTTATGTACCCTAGGTTCTCGGAGAATCCAGCACTCTGTCCCGTGGATTGTCTAAAGGCTTATCTGGATGCTACACGGTCTCTTCGTTCGTTGGACTTTCATCAGTTGTTCATTTCGTTTAGGTCTCCTTACCGACCTGTATCAACCCCGACTCTTGCGCGTTGGGTGCACTGGCTTTTATCCTTGGCTGGGGTTGACATTTCTATCTTCACGCCGCATTCAGTACGTGGTGCTTTGGCATTGAAAGCTTCTGCGGTCGGCTGTCGACTGGAAGACATTATGCGAGCGGCATATTGGTCTCGGGAATCGACCTTCCGTAACTTCTTTTTCAGACCCATTAAACACATCGCATCTCAAGTCGTAGCACAGCTTTAAACTTGCATAATATGAGCCTCCGTGTCTTTAATAAAATTCCCAGATTTTACTATTAATGACGTAAAGTCATGATTTTATTAAAGACACTAGTATTATTCCCACCCGCCCTCCCGGTGTGGGATTACTGAATGAGATGCTATTGGACTTGTCAGGTATGTTGCTATCTGGTATAGTTAATATGGAATGCGTATGATAGCTATAGCTGTCTGTTGATTGGATACGTTTTATATTAATCATACTTTTTATATATATTACAGGTTTTCAGTTTCCAGATTTAAAACCGATAGTGTGTTTGGTAAGTCTGCAGTTTGGAGTTTGGTTATTACCATATTTCTCTCTCTTCTTTTAGCTTGAAGTTATCGATTTGTTCCTGTTTCCAGTTCTTGCCAAGTGGGATATTGTTCATGTTCCCTGGTCTTCGGTGTTCGCAAGAAAGAGGGGGATTGTGGGAGACACAGGCCTTTTATAGTCACTTCCTATGTTATGTGATTGGTTGCCTGTGTACCTATACAGTTTTTTCTTTTCTTTTTTTATAATATTTATATTCCTCTATCTTTACTGCTGAGGAAATAAAGAAAGAGTTATGCATGATACTCGCCTCCGTGTCTTTAATAAAATCATGACTTTACGTCATGTTAATAGTAAAATCTGGGAATTTCCGGGATATTGTTTGACACTTGAGGGTGTCAGGGAGACAAACTACAAACTATCAGAAGACTTGGGATGTCTGAGGTTACAACCATGACCCTGTGAAACACTGTTGTTTTGACTAGAAGGCAATAAGTTGGACATAGATGTCTCAGTTTGAGAACGATGACTGGGTGAGTGAGTTTGATTTGACAACGTGGCATCATTTTCTGTGAGTGTGTTCCTATTTTGACAAGAGTGTTCTTAACCCCTTAACGCCGTTACGGCGTTCTATGCCGTCCCCCTTTAATTGGGCTTTAAAGCCGTTGCGGCGACATAGAACGCCTTAACGGCTGAAGCCCCTGGAGTGCCCGGGATACTTACCTACCCGGCGCTCCGCTTCGGGAGGACTGCCTCACAGCCCAGGCAGCCCTCCCACGGCAAAAGAAGCCCCCGGGGGCCATGTGATCGCTCTCAAAGAGCGATCACATGGCCCCCTATAGCTGGCTGTGGATATGCCAGCAGGGGGACTGTCTGAAATGTCAGACAGTCCCCCTGCTGATGGGAAAGTAAAAAAAAAATATTATTCGACATGTTGAAAATAAAATAGAAATTTATTTATATATATAATATATGTATATATTAACATATAATATATATACATATTATATATATGTAACGTCATACAAAGTGTATTTTAATATTGAAGTACGTATATCAGTATTAAAATACACTTAGAATGACGTTACATATATATAATATATATATAATAGATATATACACATATATTATATATATATATATATATACATATATATATATATATATATATATACAGTGGGACCTCGGTTTACGAATTTAATGCGTTCTCTGGGACGTTTCGTATTGCGAAAAATTCGTAAACCGAAACACGGTTTCCCATAGGAATGCATTGAAAACCAATTAATGCGTTCCGGAGGTGAGAAAAAAGTCAAATAAAGTATTTTATCTGTTCAAAACTCTTTATAAAGTGCACTTTAAAGGCATAAATACTGTACAGGGACATGATTAATCAAGCAATAACATTTCAAACATCCAACTTTATGTTTTAAAACATCACACATCAACACACAGTAAAAGGCATGCAAACAACTAAGCTCAGCTCCCTACCTTTCCACTTCTTGAGATGCACCAAAAAGGCTCCAAAACCTGCTGCAAATGGCTCCAAAACTTGCTGAAAATGGCTCCACAAGGCTCCACAACTTGCTGCAAATGGCTCCAAAAGGCTCCACAACTTGCTGCAAATGGCTCCAAAAGGCTCCACAACTTGCTGCAAGTGGCTTCAAAAGGCTCCACAACTTGCTGAAAATGGCTCCAAAAGGCTCCACAACTTGCTGCAAGTGGCTTCAAAAGGCTCCACAACTTGCTGAAAATGGCTCCAAAAGGCTCCACAACTTGCTGCAAATGGCTCCAAAACCTCTCCAACACCTCCACACTACACACTCACGTGCTACCCACACTTCAGTATGCAGGGGGCGGAGCTATAAACTGGGACACTTGTTTCGTATTGCGAAAAAAATACATAAACCGAGGCATTTTTTTAAATGAATTTTTATACGTAAACCGAATTTTTCGTTTACCGAGGCATTCGTTAACCGAGGTTCCACTGTATCTATATACGTATAATTACAATAATAAATAAATGAAATAATACAATTAATACATAAAATATTGAAACAAAATTTAATATAAATTATATATTCATATGTAATTTCATTCTAACTGTATTTTGTTAATATATGTATATTGGTAATAAAATACACTTAGAATGACATTCTATATATATATATCTATCTATATATAAAATGCAAATAACCGCAAATATATATATAGATAAATACATATAATTACATAAACGATTACATTAGTATACACGTAGAATTTAAATACCTATAAATGCATATATAATAAAATTCTACATCTATATTTAAGTAATCTTTTAACATAATTAAGTGATTTGATTAATTAAAATTTGATTGACATGCCTGACAACACAGGGAGAAAGTGCAGATAATTTAATTCACAAGCACTATATTTGACCCTGTAACTCTCCAAGACACCATAAAACTTGTACATTGGGGGTACTGTTTTACTCGGGAGACTTCGCTGAACTCAAATATTAGTGTTTCAAACTGGTAAATTGTATTACAACGATGATATTTTAAGTAAAAGTGAAGTTTTTTGCATTTTTTACAAACGAACGGCACTTTTATGGACTATATTATTGTTGTAATATGTTACTGTTTTAAAACACTAATATTTGTGTTTAGTGAAGTCTCCCGAGAATAACAGTACCCCCCATGTACAGGTTTTATGGTGTTATGGAATGTTAGACAGTCACATATAATGCTTGCATTTCATTTTTTTGACATTGAAATTTGCCAGATTGGTTATGTTGCCTTTGAGAGCGTATGGTAGCCCAGTAATGAGAATTACCCCCATGATGGCATACCATTTGCAAAAGTAGACAAACCAAGGTATTGCAAGTGGGGTATGTCCAGTCTTTCTTAGTAGCCACTTAGTCACAAATACTGGCCAAATATTAGTTTTTTGCTTTTTTCACAAAAAAAAACAAATATGAACGCTAACTTTGGCCAGTGTTTGTGACTAAGTGGCTACTAAAAAAGACAAAACGTACCCCACTTTCAATACCTTTGGTTGTCTAATTTTTCAAATGGTATGCCATTATGGGGGTAATTCTCATTCCTGGGCTACCACACCGTCTCAAAGGTAACATTACTAACTTGGCAAATTTCAATTTGAAAATGGAACGTTCTCTGGGAAAGAGCCCAGGCCCGGACGGATACACTTGCTCAACCTCTACAACTCCATTCAAAACGGAGGCTCACTGGACCCCGCCTCGCTTCGAGCCCATGTCGTGATAATACCAAAAGAAGGGAAGGACCCGTCCTCCTGTGCTAGCTACCGCCCGATCTCCTTGCTGAACACTGACCTCAAATTGTTCGCCAAGATCCTGGCCCTTCGCCTCCAACCGCTACTGCCAGACCTAATCCACCCCGACCAGGTAGGATTCGTGGAAGGCAGAGAGGCCAGGGACAATACCACCAAGGCGCTCAACCTGATCCACGCAGCAAAGCAGGGTCCCTCGCCCGCCCTACTGATCTCAACGGACGTGGAGAAGGCCTTCGACAGGGTCGATTGGTTCTTCCTGCGGTCCACACTGGAACACCTCGGATTAGGTCAGCACATGATGGCCTGGATATCGGCCCTGTACACCAACCCGACAGCCAGGGTACAAGTAAACGGACTCCTTTCAGACCCGTTTGAGATAAAAAACGGCACGAGACAAGGCTGCCCATTGTCACCTCTGCTCTTTGTCATCAGTCTGGAGCCGTTCCTCAACGCCATTAGAGCCCAACCTGGCATCTCTGGAATTGGAGGCAGCTGGGGAGTCAGCAAAGTCTCCGCATATGCGGATGACCTCCTGTTCACTATCACCAACCCACAGCACTCCCTTAGAGAACTATTGCAGCAATTCGACACGTACAGCACCTTGTCAAACTTAAAAATCAACTTCACTAAATCTGAGATTCTCAATGTGGGATGCCCTCAAGCGCTGGTTACCAGATTACAGAATGACTTCCCCTTCCGCTGGTGCACAGAGGCGATCAAATACCTGGGGACATGGCTATCGGCGGACCCTTCCGCATCAACTTCCCCCCCCTCCTGGAACGGATCACAAAAGACCTGAATTCTTGGCACCTCCCCCATATCACATGGCTGGGTAGGATCAGTGTACTCAAGATGAATCTTCTCCCATGTCTCCTGTACCTCCTACAGACCCTACCAGTTCATATCCCCAAATCCTTTTTTGCACAAGTCCGTAAAACAATGGCAGGATACGTGTGGCACCGTAAAAAAGCGAGACTGAACTTTGCCACTCTCACCAAACCCAAACTACACGGGGGCCCTAGGGTTGCCAGACCTGACAAAATACTGGCAGGCGATCCACCTCCAACGGTTGATTGAATGGACACACAACCCAAAAGACAAACTGTGGATCCCGATAGAGGCGAGCTTCTCGCGAACTCCTCTCTCTCCTCCCGTGGCTACCAAAAGCAATGTCAGGCGAATTGCCGAAGCAACACCCAACGCTGAATGTCACAATGACCATCTGGAGGAGACTGGCCCTACAAAAGGACATGGCTCCGGAGCTCTCACCTCTCTGTCCTGTATCGCACAACCCACGACTCCCTCTGGCGGAGGACCCCCGCTACACTACGGCGCTGGGACTACCAACCCCCTGCAGGTTGAAGGACGTGTACAAACAGGGCACAATCACACCTCTGGGAAATCTGGTCCCGAATAACCGGCACACCTGGTCGCTCCTCTTCAAATACCATCAACTGAAGAGGTTCCTGCAGACCACGCCTGAACTGAACTCAGCAGCCCGTGCACTCACTACCTTTGAGACGGTGTGCACGAACCCCCCGAGCCCACCGCACGCAATATCGTTGCTCTGCCGCATACAGATTACACCACCCACCGATGCACATCTCCCCTACTTCACTAAATACTGTGAAAGGGATCTAGGACACGCACTTCCTGCGGAACAATGGACCACAGTGTTTACGCTCATACACAAAGCATCCATAGCCACCAAATTCCAGGAAACTGGGTATAAAATGCTCTTGCACTGGTACAGGACACCTGAGAAACTATCCATAATGGCAGCCGCCTGCGAACCCGAATGCTGGAGATGCGGGAGGGAACTGGGATCCCTCTTCCACATCTGGTGGACCTGCCCACTCATCAAACCCTTTTGGACGGCGATCCATGCAGTCATGGTGACCATAACGGACGCAAACATACAACTCACACCTGAAACCTACCTGCTCCAACTAACCTCAATCCCCATAAATGGATTCAAAAGATCAGTGATACCGCATCTCCTAAATGCGGCACGTAGTCTTATTCCGACACACTGGAAACAACCCACGGCTCCGACACTAAGAGAATGGCTAGCCAGAGTGGAAGACATCAGACAGATTGAGGAGCTGATCCTCTCGGCGGCGGGACGCATACAGCGCTACCACGACACCTGGTACCACTGGCTCAGATGGCTCGCCTCCCCCACCGGGACCGGAGGAGACACACAACCCCCGGGATCAACCACGGGCCCCCCCCCCGCTGGAGGGACCAGACAGGAATGACGGAACACCGGAGACAGACCCGCCGGACCGATGGGTCCGGGACGAGCACGCTGATGCCGGACCCAGGGACGGGGGGAGCTGGGACGCGGACCTGGGCTCGGGCATTCGAAGCCCACACCCCACCTCTCACACCCCGGCACACCCACCCTAACTCCTTGCCACTCCCCACCATCACCACTTCCCCTTTACCCCCTTCCTGATACTCCTGACCGCACACCACCCCCTACCAGAGCGACAACGCCGAGAAAGAGAACCACCTGAGACACCTGACACACGCGACCCCCTCTCACGCCTGGCAGAGGCCGCCACAAGTCACACACCAGGCGGCAAACACACACTACAGATCTCCAGCGACAGACCCCCCACCACGCACCACGGACCAACCCACTAACCGAGGACCTCAGAACCTACGACCTCACGCTCCAGACTACTGCGACTGAAGGGATACCTCGACCCACATCTCCCTGCTGCCCACAGGCCGCCCTCCCCCCCCCTTAAGATTGGACCCTGAGTTCCAAATCCGGAACATCAGAGCGCCACACACCCCACCTCATGTGGGCATCACCCACCGCAGCACGCCTCTACCACACACCGTAACCACACTAATACCCACTCCTACGCAGATGATATTCTCGCCACACGCAGCTAGCGGCAGACAGGCCTCAGATACTGTGCGTACACTGCGTGGTGGCATACTGTGGTAAAACCTTAAATGAGCAACGCCCCCGAATGTCACATACATACTTATACCTTTTGTTCGAATCGCTGTACCATGCAACTGTAAAGATTACTGCTATTCTTGACGCACATATTTGCCTTCACTAATGTATGTATCATTTACGCAAACAGGGCACTGCTCCTCATTGTACATAATTGCTACAATTTCACTCGATAATAAGCTTCTGTTTCTTTTCCTTACCTTCACTACACTCAAGCTAAACTTGTCTATGATACTATGAACCAAGTAATTTACTAAAATATGTGCAAGTTATTTTCCTACCACAAATATGCTTAACTCTTTGTAACCACTGCGCTTGTTAGGGCTGTTGTGGCCATACAAGCAATGTTGTGATATTTTATGCATTATAAAATAAAAGTATTGGAATTAAAAAAAAAAAAAAAAAAGAAAATGGAACGTTCTATATTTAACCCTGTAACTTTCCAAAACATCATAAAACCTGTTAATGGGGGGTACTGTTGTACTCGTGAGACATCGCTGATTACAAATATGTGCATTTTTTTGCAGTAAAACCTAACAGTATTATGACATTCACAGCTAAAATGTCAGACGGAAATACAAATGTAAAAAAAATCTTATTTTCTCACATTTTTTAAAATTTTATTCATAATAAATTATGTTCCATATATGAATAGTTAATGAAAAATTAAAGCCCTGTTTCTCCTGAACAAAATGATATATAACAAGTGTGGGTGCATATAATATGAAAGAGGGGAACTACGGGTGAACAGACATATAGTGCAAATTCCAGGTTTTTTTTACGTTTTGTTTTGATCAGAACGTGCACTATTGACTCCGTCCTGAAGGAGTTAATATTATGGTAATACTGACGTGGATAGCTATCTCTTTCCAATGTTTTTGTTGTATTTTCTTATGGTCAAAACAGTCCTCAATACAGTTTTTAATATACTTTCAATGTATTATTTTATATATGTTCCCTTTTAAAATGTAATCTAAATATGTTATTTTTAATTTAGATACACAAATAATGTTTAATTAAGTTAATAATTTTTTTTATGTTTGACTATTTTTTAACCTCTATAATGTTATTCTAATGTCAATTTTTTTATAATACTACTATTTTTGTTCTTTACATCACGATTATGTATCTACTATTTTTCTACTGTGTTTACACATTTCTATAACATCATGTTTAATAAACTAACGTTTAATGTTTTATTTATTTACTTATTTTTAAAACCTTTGCTAGCAGCTTTCTTTTTCCATATATTACAGGTAGGCCATTGGAGACGTGTTTTTACAGGACATATTGATCTGTTCAGATACTGTTGACTGTTTGACTTACGAGTTTATACGCATTGCCATGGTGACAGATGACTTTTAAAACACAATTTTTTTATGACAGATTTCCCTTCGGATGGTATAATCATTAGTCGTTGGGTCTATGTATGTGGGTTGCGAGTGCTGATCTGTGTTGGTATATATACTTGTATTATGCTTAATCTCATTGTTTATAAAAATATTTATTTTTAGTTTGTGGTTTGTAGCCCATGGAGCAGCGTAGCTAAGGGGAGTGGGCCTTGACATTGCTAGGAGACAGGCTCCTAATTACAGTTAGCTGGGGATTGGTAAAAGAAAATGGAAGTGGGGTGGAGTTATAAGGGGAGTATAAGAAGGGGCCATTTTAAGTCTAGGGGACATTTTAATATAAGTTGCACTTACCTGTTGTTGTGGCAGGATTTGTGTGGCTTTTTCTTTGTCTCCTCTGCAGGTTTCTGGCAAGATGTAAGATTGGCTGGCAGGAGTCCGGGCAGCTGTGCAGGAAAGGGTCGTCGAGTGGCTGAGAGACCGCCTTGGTGATGCCTTGCCGTCCGTCTCTGGGAGCTCCCTGTGACAGAGGCCTGCCAGGAGGACAAGGCCCTCTCAGAAGTTGAGCCCCAGTGCGGTTCCGGGTTCTTGGCGTCCACAGAGCCCTTCTGGAGGTTCTGACGGCTGCGGTGAGGCTGCTGGGGAGAAGGCCGCAAGTGAAGGAGGTCGCCGGAGGCGTCGCAGTGCTGCCGCACGAACAGGGCGTCAAGCGAGGTTGGAGTTGCTGGCTGCTGGTTCGGGAACTGAATCCGAAACTGACGAACGTTTGGGAACTGAACGTGGAGGTAGGGGAAGTGGCTGAAACTGCAGAACGTTCGGGAGCCGAACGCAGAGGTACAAAAACTGCCGAACGTTCAAGGGTGGCCTTCGAGGGTGTTCTAAGCTGGAACTTAATCTAAGCTGTTTGATCGATTGCCTAATATCCCAACACCATAGTTAGCTAGGAGTAACACAGTGCAATAATAAGAAATGGGTCTAAATACCCATAGTGCTGAGAAGTGTCCCCAGTGAGGCTGTGAAGTGACAAAATAAGGGCTCGTTTGGAAACACCTTCGTCAGGGCCTAGAAAGTGCCGTCTGAAAAAAACTGGACTTTTAAATGTCCATTAACCAATCGCATGCGGGGTTCCCCCTATCGTCATCAGTGACGTGTGTGGATAATCCCACGTCACCGATGACGTGCCGCACAACGTGACCGTGGGCGGAGCTATGGGAGGGACTTCACTAGGGACGTCAATTGATTGACAGAGTGTTCGTCAGTGTTAGACGTTTATGGCTGATAAATATATGACAAACCCAAATTACTTATTGTATATAATATATAAGTGGATTCTAAAGAGAGGATCATATTAAACAGTAGATATTATATCTTGGAGCACCCATATCTTTTTTACAGGATTCTCTTCAAGACTTTTCAGAGCTATTAGAATCTACCTACTACTCCAGTACTTCTGGATACAAGCTATGAGAAATAAAGGGGGGGCTGTTCTTTTTGTGAAATTTTATATCACTGTATTGATACATTATATCACAGCCGTACTCCTGATTCTGATTTTTGCTTTTTTGCCTATACCCCAATATTTGGAGGGAACTTCTCTGCCCTTGGCAATATAATTTAAAGGTAATTGCATTACCACTATTATATTATTTGCCACTAAGGAAGAATCTATATAGTGACCCTTTGTTATCTGGTTTAAGATTTATTAAAGACATGTCAATTATTAACAAGGGCACTAGTAACTGCACTAGGAAGTTTGATTTTCCTTTTTCCCTCCGTTATACACCTACTTACTAGGAAATTGTAGGTATTTTTTTACCACGGTTGTCTAACTTTCTATTTTTGCCAGCCTTAAGATCCCCTGTACAGGAGATTCTTTATTTCTTTTTTTCAGTTCATTAATATTGTTTTATGTTTTATTGTTTTATGTTATAATATTGTTCAATGTTATAGCTGACGCGTTGTCTCATTCGCAGTGGGAGAGATTTCGGCAGGTAGCGCCTGGTGCACAAGCGGAGGAGATGCCCGGACGAGATGTGGCGGCTCGGGACCTCATGCTTGGTGGACTGATCAGGGACTCTCTGGCACACGCTACCTGGACGGCATACAGTAAGGTGTGGGGGGAGTGGGACGAGCTGGTGCTGCATACATGGGGTCATCTCTCGAGGGAGGCTTGGCTGGAATCGTTATTGTGGTTCCTTTGTAGGTTGTTAGCCTCAGGTGCCTCAGCAGAGGTAGTCGGGCGCAAGTTAGCAGCTTTAGCCTTTCTGTTCAAGTTTTCCGGTTGGGAGGATGTCACGAAACATTTCCTCGTCAGACAAGCCTTGAAAGGTTTTAGGAGGGGTAAGGTGTCGGTTGATTCCAGAAGACCGGTGTCATTCGAATTGCTTCGGCGGGTGGTCAGTGTGCTGCCAGGAGTGTGCTTTTCAGGGTATGAAGTCGCATTGTCCGCAGTGGTTTTTAGTTTTGCCTTTTTCGGGGCCGGGGGGGCTTCAGGCAGTAGATGTGGAAGTATGGAATGATAGGGTGGTGATCAATTTGAGGCGTTCCAAAACAGACGTGTTGGGGAAAGGGAGTTTGATTACGTTGTGGGAGCAACCGGGCGGGGAAGTGTGCCCCGTCAGGTGCGCAGCAGCCTTCCGTGAGGCTCGGGCGAACACCAGGGGCTGCTTTTTTAGGCACGCGGACGGCTCTTCCCTATCGAAGTTTCAGTTTCTTCCGGATGGCGTTGTCAAGGCTGGGGATGGACCCGGGTCAATTCGGGACTCATTCCTTTAGGATTGGCGCGGTGACAGAGGCTGCGAGACTGGGCCT
Source organism: Pelobates fuscus (assembly GCF_036172605.1). Lineage (NCBI taxonomy): Eukaryota > Metazoa > Chordata > Amphibia > Anura > Pelobatidae > Pelobates > Pelobates fuscus. The sequence goes on along the minus strand of NC_086317.1, from coordinate 220,379,955 downwards.
GGGGGATGAGTTGGTGAAGAGGATTGGCAGATGGGAGTCGGTGAGGTTTAGATCCTACGTCAGGCCGGATAAATTGGTGTAAGCCCTAGGGGTGGCTGGTGGTGGGTAGTGGTATCATGTGGTTTTGTTTGGTGTTTGTCTATGTACTCGTTATGTTTTTACAGGTTGGACGGCATGGGTGGTCGGCCACTCATATATATATTGGGCACATCAGAGAGCTGAAGTTCGTTGTCATGGTCTACAGTCGGGCTTTCCGCAATCCGTGGTTCAGCTTCGGTGGTTTGGTTACCGGGGTTGGGGTTGGAATGCAATTTGTTTGGAAATGTTTAACAAAATTCGTTTGGGGCAGGTTCCAGACATGGTTGTGCTTCACGCAGGGGGCAATGATGTAGGGCTGGTACCACAGAAGGAGTTGATTGTGAGTATGAAGAAGGATGTGGACAAGCTGAGAGAGTTAGTGCCATGGGTTATGGTCATATGGTCGGAAATGGTTCCGAGGTTGCACTGGCGGCATGTGTGGAAGTCCTCCGCAGTGGCCAAGATTAAGGGGAAAGTCAACAAGGTGATGGCAGCGTATGTGAAGCGGTTGGGAGACGTTGTGATTCGGCATAGGGAGTTGGAAGACATGCTTCCAGGTTATTACAGGCAAGATGGGGTCCATCTCTCTGACGTGGGCTTGGATTTTCTGTTGTTGGGTTTTCAGGAAGAGGTACAGAGGGCAATATTTTTCCTGGGTGGGGGAGGTGCTCAGGAGATTGAGGAGTCAAGCTCTGAGCTGTGGCGGGGATGGAGAGTAAAGTTGGGGGGAGAAAAGAGTGAGATGGGGTAAAATTGGAGTTCAGGGCTAATAGGTAGGTCTTTGGACTGGTTTGGTAGGTTAGAGCTCATCGGTAGCTCCGAACCTGGGTGTGTAGGGGTGTCTGGGTATGCCCCTAAACTTGTGGTGCCCTTTGGTGGAAATGGGTGGTGCCCTTTGGTGGCAATGGTGATATGTTCAATGTTAAGTACATGGTGTGACAATGTTTTGGGTATTATGTTTATGTAGGAGTGGGTCATTGTCAGGGGGTTTAAATGGTAAAAATGCAAGATGGAAATTGTGCAGGCCAATGTTGGCATGCTGTTGACAATGACCTTTAAATTTACTGTTAACAATTAATAAAGCTGTGATATAATTTTGCCAAAATTCTGGTGTCAGTGTTTTATTGGGAAATGGGTAATGGTGGGGTTATGCATATGCCGATAAGGTGAATATGCAAATGTCAAGTTATAAAAGGTCTACACAGGATACTAATGCCTTCACTTACTCACTATATACCCACATTTTGACACAGCCTATGCGTGAAATGTATCATGGCTTTTTTGTTCATGTGAACAGGATATTGCAGGACATTGCTTTGCTACAGAGGGATTTAGATAGATTGGAGGACTGGGCACTAAAATGGCAGATACAATTTAATGTAGAGTAATGTAAAGTTATGCACTTCGGGGTCAAGAATGCACTAGCATCACACATGGTCGGATCATAGTATTAACATCTTGACCATGAGAGATCAATGGGATATTTAAGAATAATGTTACATGGAGATTAAAAGATCATTTACTCCACAATAAACAAACTTAGATTCTCTTAGATCTCAGAACGATATTTTGAAGTTAATTTGCCGAAACTTCACACCCTAATAATTGGTGTTCCTTTAAAGCTACAATGAGAAGCAATTTAATAAGCCTAGAATCGCATTTTAGCAAGAATAAAAGACCTGAATTAATTTCTCTTTACAATAATGTAGCTAAAATAGTGAAAAAGAATAAGATTAACCCTTCGAGAGATAACGTGGAAGCGATTAAGCAATACAAAATCAAATCAATCAAATTAACAAAGAAAAGAACGCAAAAATTCTGGGAAAATTAAAGCTTAAAGAATATAGCAAAGGTAATAGAGCGGACAAATTACTAACTAAAAGGTTGAGAGATAAAATGGCTTCAAATAGAATAAAAAAAATACAGATGAAAAGTCCATTGGAAAATGTTTTAATGCATATTACAGTGAGCTATATTCTCTTTCAACAAAAGAAAAGGATATAGTTAAATATTTAGAGGGTATTGACTCCCCGGTAATATCAGAGTCTCAAAAAACATCTCTTAATGGTAGGATAACGACCCAAGAGGTGGAGGAAGTTATTAAAACATTGGACAATAATAAAACTCCAGGTCCAGACAGATTTTCACATTTATTTTATAAAACTTTATAGACCAATTTCTCTTATAAATACCAACGTTAAGATTTTTTCAGCAATAATAGCAAATAGGATGAAAACCACACTAGCCAACATAATTGATCCGGATCAAATAGGTTTCGTACCAGGTAGAATCTCCTCAGATAATACTAGATGCATTATAGAGATTTTAGACCTTGCCAACAGAACAAAACTCAGTTTATCTATATTAACAGTCGACACTGAGGAAGCGTTTGATAGGGTGGACTAGGCATTTATGAGTAAAACCCTGTTAAAATTTGGATTCCAGGGTTGGATTCACCAAGCTATAATGTCTTTATATACCGGTCCTTCGGCAAGGACAGTCGGCCCCAACATCTGTGCGGATTGGTTTAATCTTTATAATGGAACAAGACAGGGCTGCTCATTGTCTCCAATTCTTTATATTATAACTATGGAGATTTTGGCAATTAAAATCAGATCAAACCAACATATAAGAGGTATAATTACCAAACAAAGAGAGATGAAATCAAAGCTCTATGCTGATGACTTGATCCTGACCCTTTCCGACCCAGTAACATCTATAAAGGCTTTTGTGGAGGTAGTAAAGGGTTATAGTGAAATTTCTAACTACAAACTAAACGAAAATAAAACAACAATTTTGGATATCAATTTAGATAATGTTAGTAGACATTACATAAAGGACTCATATAATTTTAACTGAGCTACATCCAGTACTACATACATGGGTATTTTGTTGACAAGAAATCCTTCAGAATTAATGCAGACAAATTTTTTTGAGTTGCTTTAGGAACATGTCCAAAGCATTAAATAAATGGGAAAAAAAAAATCAAAATTTCTTGGTGAGGTAGAATGAATCTAATAAAGGCATATCTCTTCCCTAAGTGGGCATATCTGTTCCGCATGCTCCCCCTAAGACCATGGCTCGACAGGATTCAAAAAGCGGTCACTAATTTTACTTGGAAAAATAAGAGACCCAGGATTAATAAAACTCTTCTGGCACAAAAAACTAAAGACGGAGGCCTGGGCTTCCCGAGCATCACATATATCTATCTGGTGACCGAGTTTTTTCATATCTATCAAACTCAATTGGAAAGTGTAAGGAAGGAGGGGTGGTATATTTTAGAAAGTGAGATCTGCCAAATAAAAGATCTGAGCTCTATACTTTGGTACAGCTCTACGGATCCTAAAGTCCGGATTCTAAGAAAATTAAATATATGTATAGATTCAATATTGGAAACATGGAAGGTAATAAAAAGGAAATGTAATATAGATACTAAAATCCCTAAAAATCTTAAAATTGATTTGTTACTGTATTATGTAACAGATCTCAATTTAAAGAGTTGGATTCAGAACGGTATTATTCAAATAGATCAGCTGTTTGTTAATGATAAAATTAAACCATTTCCTCAATTGAAACAGGAATTTCGGCTGCCAAATAAGGAACGGTTTACCTACTTGAGAGTAAAAAATTATTTAAATCAAAAGATTGTGTGTTATTCTCAAGTAGGCACTAGGTGAATATGCTCAATCTTAAACAACAAAAAAAGTGGATAGAGTATCTTCTGTAGCAATAAATGTTATTGTATAACTGGATGCACCTTCGGTTATCGCTGTATGCAAAAAATGGGAGAAAGATTTAAAAATAAAAATCAATATGGAAAAATGGTGCACAGTACTACCTAGAACAGCTAAAATTATCCACTGTTTGAATTTATTAGAAACGCTGTATAAAGTCATTAATACAGTTGCAAGAAAAAGTATGTGAACCCTTTGGAATGATATGGATTTCTGCACAAATTGGTCATAAAATGTGATCTGATCATCATCTAAGTCACAACAATAGACAATCACAGTCTGCTTAAACTAATAACACACAAAGAATGAAATGTTGCCATGTTTTTATTGAACACACCATGTAAACATTCACAGTGCAGGTGGAAAAAGTATGTGAACCCCTAGACTAATGACATCTCCAAGAGCTATTCGGAGTGAGATGTCAGCCAACTGGAGTCCAATCAATGAGATGAGATTGGAGGTGTTGGTTACAGCTGCCCTGCCCTATAAAAAACACGCACAAGTTCTAGGTTTGCCTTTCACAAGAAGCATTGCCTGATGTGAATGATGCCTCGCACAAAAGAGCGATTAAGAATTGTTGACTTGCATAAAGCTGGAAAGGGTTATAAAAGTATCTCCAAAAGCCTTGCTGTTCATCAGTCCACGGTAAGACAAATTGTCTATAAATGTATAAGTATTTTAGACTTAATACCAGGCTAGCTGATCAAACATTTTGCAGAGGATTAGGACATCTGGAAGTGGGTATTTACTGTGAGCAAAATAAGTCTAGTAGTTCAATATTATTTGAGATTGATGCTTTCAAAATAGAAATAACTTACAGTTTAGCCATTGCAGTTTTTGTATACTATTCTGTTTTCTCTGAAGTTCTATGGTATACATACACAATTTATGTTGCTACTTACAGACCTAACTTTACTCAATGTTATAAGTAAATTAATTATCTGTTATTTTTAATTCCCTAACATTGTTTATCACTCTGTTTCTTTTTGATAAAAATAAAATAAAAGTAAAATAAACAAATAAAAAAGCATGAAAAAAAAGACCATATTTAATATCTGGATTGGATATTTACCATTTGTTTCATCCTCCCCTACCCTGTCAAGTCAGAATATTCAGAATCCAGAATCCCTTTCTTTAGCTTCCTTAATTTTTCCTTCACTTAACTCTGGGTTAGGTAGTTTTTAAATTTGTTTTTGTGGTAAATAGATTTCCCTTTTTAATAGTCGCAAGCTCTTTTTATCATCATTTGGCACACCTGGACTCTGAACTCAAGGTTGGCCCAAGCTGTGATTGCCGGCAAGACCTGTAACCTGGTGACTGAGATTATACTGTATATACTAATTATCACCCAATAATAGTTTCTCTGGGATCAACTCTCTCACCATCACTTTTAAAACCTGCCAGATGTGCATGGCATCTAATGATTCTTTCCTCTTGGACCAACTCCTCATGACAAAAAAACAACTCCTCATGAGGAAAAACATTTTTTCCTGATATTTGAAACGGGTAATTTAGGAGGCTCACAATAAGCAGGGCTTATTTATCTTAAAATCGTTAGCACTAACAACCAGTTTCTTACTGAAATTTCTGAAGGTCAAATTTTTAGTGAACTGAGACTTACAGAGGCATCTCATTCCTTCTGTGTTGATGTCACTTGTTTCGACTTAAATAATAGTCCACACTCTATGGAATAATAAAGGGATCTAGATGTTATACCCATGCTTGAACAATTTATGGCAGATTGTCTAGAACTATACCTAAAATTAAAGATACTTGATGAAATAATAGAAGTTCTTATACTATTCTTGCAAAATCCCAGCTATATTTAAATCTTTACAAGCAGGCCCAGACTGGCCATCAGGCCAATCCCCATTGGGCCACGATGAGCATTGGACAAGGCCGGCAGGGGAGATACAAGTGCAGGCTCTCTTGTGTGCCATGGTGCTTGTAGAAGCAGATCAAAATGCTGTTGTTTTTCTTGCCCTGGGTACCACCATCTACACATGTAATAGAAAATTAAAAAATGATTCACAAATTAATAAAACTATTCTATACCAATGCATCAAAGTGGGTGTACATGGCACTTGGAGTAGCAGCTAGGCAAGAGGAACTTTTTTTTTTTTTAATTGACTGGATTATGAGAGCTCTGACTGTTCCTGTCTAACCTGCGTCTTTAGACTACTGCTCCCCATTGTTCAATCTAAGGGTGGTGGTATCAGTAGTGGAAGAGGTATCAATGGTTGAAGGCTGTGACAACTGTACAGAATCACAGATACAGCACCAGTGGATGCTGCCCTAATAATTCACAGTTTTGCTTCATCCCTCAGTAATACAGACTTGTGATATCTTTGCAGATGTTACTTCATACCGGGACTATTGAGATGTTTTCCACTCACCCACTGCTCACTTACTGTCAGGATTACAGTTTGATTCAGCACGTAGAATTGTGTAACACAGAGGACTAATAGGTAACGTATACCGGATCTTAGAATGACCTTAGAACGTACCAAAGAATAGTCAGAAATAGCCGAGGTCAAGGGATACAGAAAGAGACAAAATAAGGAAAAGCCGGGGTCAGGGATGCCAGAAAACAGGGAAGTTAATATCAATGCCAAAGTCAAATAAACAGAAAAAACAGAATCAATAATGCGCTCTCGGACAACAACAAGGGAAACCACGACAGGGCACAGAGCGAAAGGAGAACTGGGCCTAAATACCCCGCCTGTGGATCTGATTGGTTGTAACCAGCCTTTGACCCCAAAGGCAGTTACCAGGTTCCTATTTGCATTGTTGTTCAGCACAAACCCTCCTGTGGATTGATTGCTGCTCGGCACAACTTTTCCTGTCAGGACAGTAAATGCCATTAATCACATTTTTATGTGCAGATGAATACATGACACTAACTTGCCACACTATTTCCATTTTGCAAGTTGGCATTTTGGGAGGCACTCAAAGTAATCTCAAGCTTTGCTTTGGCATAATGATTCATAAGGACTCATAATAGAATAATGATTCATAAGGACTCATAATTAAAGGCAAAAGGATACATGCAAAGTCTATAAAAACACAAACAAAAATATATAACAAATACCACATTATAAAATATACCACATAAGAATATATAGAGAGAAATCTCATAAGACTGTCCCAAATGGGGGGCAAAATTAAGCATAAAAGGTATATTAAAATTACCTGGAGTCTTAAAAAGAATTTGCATAAAGAAATAAATGCATATATAAAGTAAAAATAAAAATCTGATTTAAAAAGAAAAATCTTTCATCGATTTTTATCCACCCTGGTGTAAACCAACATATCTTTATCCTGCAAGAATGTGTTAATGTTGCAGAATGGATTAGTGCTTGGTAAATACAGTAAACTTTATGTATTTGGCTTTCAGAAATGCTGCACAGGGCTTATACACTTGCATAGCATAGCGCACACTAGACTAAACACACTCAAATTAAAAATAGTTAAATAAGGATATTCTTTCTCCAAACACTTAATTAAGACAGTAAATGTCAAACTGTAAATTGGTGATTCAAAGTTAGTCTTAAGTAGCTAGCAGTGTGACCATGCACTAGACATAAACAACAGTGTCACACTAGAATGAATGAATGAAACAGGTTATCTTTACCACTCAGGAGTTTGTGTGAGTGTCAATTAGGGAGAAGCTAGGCAAGTTATTTTATTTTTTTCACTAAATATCATACTCCTCAAAAAATATTTTTTTTTCTATAAATAGGTAACAAAAAAACAACAACTTAACAACTGTAGATTAAGAACTTTTTCTCACATGTGTATCAATGTCAAAATGGCGATCTCCTCTCTCAATTGAGATTCAAGTAAATTACCAGTACCAGTACTATATACATCATTGTCTAGGTTACAACATACATGCACAACCTCTGTCAATCATTACTCAACACATCAAAGACATAGGTTACTCGAAGAACACACTGTGTTATGTCTCAAGCGCCAATTACTGATTGTACAGATCTTCCTATGATAGGTCCAGTTACACTTATTGCTACACTTGATAATGTATGCAGACAGATGTAGGTTTTATTCCTCTTGTAATCGCAATTCTTTACCACAATAAAGTATTATTTGTAAAAAAAATAAAAACAAACTTTAGAGTACCAATTAAAGTAGAACTTTAACTTGCACCACATATAAAAAGAGAGATATAAATGATTGTTGTTGTGATTTATTGTGTTCTCACTTTGAAAAAGAATAAGGAGAAGTAGATCATTAAATTCCAGAACATATCAAAACAGAGACAAGTCACTAAATGTCAGTCACTAAATAGAAAAAGATCGTCAACTTTCAATGTTTGAATTGACATCAGCTGACCACAGTACTGTAGACAAGAGAAGGAAACAATTTAAGATGCTGCTACATAATGAGACTTTCTAGATTAGTAAACTAGCTATGGCTCCCAATGCCTAAATACAAAGTGTACTCTGTTGCACTATTTTGATAATGGATCATCCAGATTTAAACATTTCAGATTTTTATTTTGAACATTTCCATACATTTTTTTGTAAAGTCTTTATACATGTGAGAATAATGTTGAAGGTGCATAATCTAGAGCTTGTAGTTCATATTTTCTGGGTCATGTTTTGCCTATTCTATATCAATGAATGTGCATTTTTTTGTGCCCAAGTCATGTCATGTTTTATGCTGTACATCTTTATGGTATGTGTATATAACATTTTCATCCATATGTCGTCAGGTGTTGTAGCCATGTCTTAAAGATGAATATTAATATTTTAATTATTGTATAATAATTAAACAATAAGTAACAACAAGTAAAACTTTTTTTTATAGTTCTTGGTATTATCGTTGAATATGTGGATAGACACAAAATGTTGTAATAGTAAATATATATTTAATAGTTAAAGCAACAATGAATAACAGTACAATATAATACAACAACATATTACTTACAAATGTCACCAGCCTTTGGCCAGGGCTAAAACAACAGATAATAATCTACATTTTTACGCTGTTGAGAGAGACTCAATCTCTATTACATCATCTGTTTTTTTTTTTTTTTAAATTCTTTATTTTTGCGTGCTGTTTAACATAGGGTAAAGTAACCACATGCAATAGTGAACTTTAACATGTACATATATATATCAGTTTCAAAGTTACAGCGCATATGTTGTAATTTAGCACAATTTTTATTTTTAAGGAAACGTCGTAAGACCTAGGAAGTGGGTTGGTATAATACTAGGTGTGGTGTTCTATTTGGTTTGTGGACGCCCATTCCTAGGACCTAGATTAGTAAAGAAGGGGTGGTCCATATTGGGTGGTTTGTACCAAGTCAGTGTTAGGCTTGGAGTCTAGGTTTCGTGAGGAGGGAATATCCCCTGAATGGATCCGTGGTTCTAGCCAGTGGTCTGTGGTGACGGTCGGTTCGTCTTGGGAGTAGTTTGTCTAATGGTCTCAGTTTGGTCTGTTTAAACTACTTTTGAGGTGTAGTAGCCCTAACCTAGGGGCTGTCGGGGGGGGGGGGGGGGAGGTGTGTGCCTTGGTGCAGCACACATTCCTCTGGTACACTAGCGTGCCGGCGCCATCCCTGGCATGCTCTTAGGTCATCATTAGAGTCGCGTTACTTACGTCGTGGAGAAATCAACAGAACGTTAACGTTAGAAGTTAGAAAGTAATAGAAGAAAAAGGAGAAAAACCATAGGTAAACGGCAAATTACAGTATTTAGCCTGTGAGCAGGTTGGGGTAGGAGACTTCTCACCCCCATCCTGTCAAGTGGTCTGGGTGTCCATTCTCTGTGTCCTCGGGACGAATGGTTCGATTGTCTCTGGGTCCCAAGCGGGAGAAGCGATCTGGGTGGTCTTGGTTGGTATACCCAGTTTTGATAGTAGCGCGGCAGCTTCAGTTCCTGAAGTGATTTTGTATGTGTGTCCTTGGTGTGTAACCAGGAGGTGGCGTGGGTTTCCCCACCGGTATGGTATTTCTACTGCGCGCAGCTGGCTGGTGAAGTAGTTGAGGGTTTTTCTCCATTGGAGAGTGGCTCTAGTAGAAAGTCAATTGGGACTCTTCAAAGTCAAGTGGTGTCTTGCCCTCCCTTGAGTGCCGACAATATGTGTCCCCTGTCCTGGGGAAGGGCGCAGCGGAGTATTACATCTCCAGCGAGGAGTGTGGATGCCCTTGTTGGAGTGGGTAGTTGGTATATTCCGGCAAAGGTGAGTTTCCTTGCCACCCCGGGGGGAAGTATGGATTGCATGAGACGTCGCACATAGTGAGGTAGATCTTCCCTGGAGACTGATGCAGGGATACCACGTATTTTAATGTTGTTGCTTCTGAGTTTATCTTCTTGGGCTGCCATCTGTGCCTCCATATTTCTTTGAGTATGTTGCATTTGGGAAAGGGATTCCTGCAGCGAGGTGAGTTCCTTTTGGATCCCCTTTACTTCTCCCTCTGTGTGTAGTACTTTGTCAGTGATTTGTTGCATGCTGGTTTTGAGGGTGGGCAAATCTGCTGCCAGTAGGCTTTGTATTTCTTGCAGCATGTTTTGCATGTGCTGTAGGTCTTGTTTAGTGGCAAGTTCGGTGGTAACCTGCTGGGGTGTGAGGTTTGGCTGTTTAACCCCTTGAGGGCTATGTTCCACTGAGTGAGGCTCTGGAGGGGGAACAGGGCCTTGTGCGGACGCCATTTTGGCGGGTGTGTGTTTTAGTAGCAGTGTGCTAATATCAGGCTGTGCTGTACCTGGTTGGGGCTTCTGCGATCTGCGCCCCATTCCGAGGGTTCCGTGGTCGGAGTTGAGCTGGGACGTGCCCCACACGTCGTCCAGGAGGTCCCCGTCAAACAGATAATCCAGGCCGAGGTGGGCTGATGGGAGGTAGGCCCGGGCTCTGGTTTTCGGCTTTGCCTGCTTCGGGGTGTACCGGAATGGCATCGGTCGGTTCCGGGGGTTCCCCTCCGTGCGATGGTGTTGTTTGTGCTGGTGGATGGTGCTGCTGTTGGCTGATGTCCGTCGGATTGAGCCCGTGGTTGTCGGAGCTCGCGGCAATGGCGACCGGCCCGTTTCGCTGCCAGGCTCCGCCCCCATCATCTGTTTTTTATTTCCAGTGCGGATGCTCTTTGGCAGGTAACTTCCCTAAAGTAGGCTGCCCCGTGATGTCACTGCCAGAAGCACATAACATAAGAAAATCATATAATGAAATTTAATCCTGCACACTGCCCCTAGTGGTGTTTCTAAAGTATTGCCATTATTATACTTTATTTATGACACAAATCATTAAATAAAATCACTACATGAGGCTTATTCACTAAAGTAAGAACTCAAATTGAATTTTAAATACAAGGCCAATATAGGCAAACTGGAAAAATTATCCAAGTCAGCTAGGCTTTCAGTTCATCTAATTTGGCCTAAAATATGAAATTCACATAGAATTCACTTTGAATTCTCACTTTAGTGAATAACTTTGTATACGTTGCATATGGTATATTTAGGGGAGGGTACGTGATCAATATATACATTTTGTTGTTGTTCTTTTACAGTTATTTTTTCAATATTTTGTTTTATCCTTTACATTTTAGACCTTACAGATAAATCAAACTGTAAGTCACTAAATTTGCTTTTCAGTATATACACAGGCAGTATACCCAAATGTAATTCCTTTTAAACAAAGAGAAATCAAAATTTTTCAGTTAGGTTTATAATTCTCAATTTCGTGTTTAGCGAATAAACCCCTTTTATTAATATGGCAATGTCTATACCCAGAATTTGGAAGTGTAGTACTAAGAAAGCTTCAGGTCATTTTTTCTATTACTAATGAAAACATCTCAAAATGCTACTAATAAACTACGCACTTGTTATTTAAAAAATAAATCAATTTATGAATGAATTAGGGAGGGTCCACTGGTTGGTCCCTCCTTTATTATTTTGTTAACTCCTGTCATTCCATTGTGCAGGGGATTAGGAGAATTAAAGGGACACTATAGTCACCAGAACAATTACAACGCAATTAAGTTGGTCTGGTGAGTATAATCAGTCCATGCAGGTTTTTAAATGTAAACATTGCCTTTTGAGAGAAACACCTCCTCTGGAAGTGCTTTCTGGTGCGCAGCACTGGCGTTCAGCGTCTCCATGCTCTGTATGGAGATGCTGAACTTTCCCTAAAGAAATGCATTGATTCAATTCATCTCTATGAAGAGATGTTGATTGGTTGGGGGATGATCTCAACCAATCCAATGCTTTTCATATGAGAAAGTATTGGATTGTCTGAGATAATCAGTTTTGATTATGTCAGCCAAGAAGGTGGACCAGGGGTAGGACCAGCGCTGGAATAAAACAAGTTTTCTTGCCTCTTAAGGGAGGCAAGCCACCTAAATGGTGGTTTTAACACTATATTGTCAGGAATGCAAGTTCCTATAGTGTTCCTATAATATTTAAGTGACAAATACTCTTCCATAGCATATATGCATTTTCTATGTGCATATGGGTGAACTTACTTCTGGAAATCTCCCCATGACCTAATGTGATCCGTATCTCAACTTAAAAGTAGAAGCATCAGTGGTTCTTATCATTCTTGACTACATTCCCTATGCTAGTAAAGGTGTCCTCCTGAGATCTGTAACACATTTACAAACATTGTTGACATACTAACAAAAACATTGTCAGTGCTTGCCTTGCTAATTACTTTTTACAAGTACTATATAAGAGAGAAGGGACTTTAAATAATTTGCTTTTTATGTGGGCACTTAAATAAACGGAATAATTCAAGGCTGTAAATAAAAATTAAAACAGAGAGCATTACGAGCACTTACAGATTTGTAAACAGGAAAGCACTAATTTTCTATTATCTCCCTTTAACCAAGTGAGTATAGACTGCTGTGTTAGGCTGCCAGTTGATACTAGGAACTTCATTGCCTGCCTTATGAATATTGATGTAACATCTGGATAAAAGAAAGGAGATACAGTGTAATCCTATCAGAATGACAGAGGAGCTGCTCCCCTAGGGACGCTGGAAGAATATTCTGGCATTAGTGCAGCTTAGTGTCAGAAGGCATTTTTTGGAAGGTACACTCGTGTTATATAATTATGCTTTCTCTGGGAGTATTTATGGTTTATAAATTATCATGCAGATGTAAGCGTTCAGCTGTTAGCAGATGACAAAGGAATGTCTGTCAGGGATACAGCCTATTGTTACAGCCAAGATACTGTTCCAGACGAGCACTGTTCTTTATTCTCTAACAAGATAACACTTAAAACATAGAAAATGTTGTCAGATAATGCCTATTCAGTTTACCTACCTACGGTCTGTGCCTTTTCCCATTTAGCTGTAATCCAGTACTCAATATGATCTTCTTATATATTCAGTTTTACATAATAAGACTATTCTAATTCTGCTTGTCGGGTGTGCCACACATTCACCAGCACACTGAGAGTGTTTCAAGTTATTCTCTTTTCTTCTGTACAGTGCTCTAGCTTTCATTTAAATTCTATGCCAGTCATGTGCGTACGCACTGCATTCATTGTATATGGGTCACTATAATATAGATATCTCATGGTACCCCAGTCTCACGATGTGCAAAGCAATGTACATATATATGACTAGCATATCACCATATCTGGTCTAAGTAGGGAAAGATCAACCTAAAGGGACATAAAATCCATATGAAGAGTAACATTTCTATACATTGCATGGTGTTGGTGTATTTGAATAATTAAATGTTAGCAAAATGTTACTTATAAAAGTAATCCTGTATAACTGAGGTAACTCACTTCCTTACTGAGAGCTGGATAAAGATAATATACAGGTGATACTCGAAAAATTTGAATATCGTGCACAAGTTCATTTATTTCAGTAATGCAACGTAAAAGGGGAAACTGATATATGAGATAGACTCATTACATGCAAAGCAATATAGTTCAAGCCGTGATTTGTCACAATGATTATGGCTTACAGCTCATGAAAACCCCAAATAAATTAACTTTTGCACGATATTCTAATTTTTCGAGTATCACCTGTAGCTCAATTTAGCAAAACACATCTGGATTTTTAAGGAGACCTGTAAGCTCACAATCCCTGGTCTGGCAACCCCCCAAAAAAGTAGAAGCATAATCAGGAAACATGTTTTATCTATTTGTTCTTAGTTTTACTCTGTAAGTAGTTCTACGTAAACTAGATATTGTTCAAATACTGCACTGAACCTCATTATTGTAGCAGTGTGTCTCTTTGCAATAGTCAAAGTTATTTTTCATTCAAAGGGGCAAAATTCCAATGAACTATACATGGTGACATGTCTTTACTATGTGCATGAAGGCGAAACCATTGCATACTTGTTTTCATTATTAGTATACAGGGGCGGACTGACAGGTCGGGCAGATCAGTCGTGGACCGAGGGCCCGAGCCAGTAAGGGGCCCGGCAGTACAGCCATCTATCTTTGATCTTCCCAGCCAGAAATCAGTAATTCCTCCCTCCCATATTTCAGGTGAAGTGTCCCCCCATCCTGCTCTGCCAGGTCTCCTCCGTGCTTTGCTGTGTGAGAGGGAAGAGGCGGGGTCGGAGGATAGGAAGTGATGTCACTTCCTGTGCTCGCTCTTCTGTCCTGCAGAGTGTTGAAGACCAGGTATGTGCTTTAGTAATATTTTATCCCTCCCTCCCTGTATCTCTCACAGCCCCCCCTCCCTCCCTGTATCTTCCACAGCCTCCCCTCCCTGTATCTTCCACAGCCCCTCCTCCCTCCCTGTACCTTCCACAGCCCCCCCTCCCTCCCTGTACCTTCCACAGCCCCCCTCCCTCCCTGTATCTTCCACAGCCCCTCCTCCCTCCCTGTATCTTCCACAGCCCCTCCTCCCTCCCTGTATCTTCCGCAGCCCCCTCCCTCCATAATACCCGGCACAGCCACCCCTCCCTCCCTGTATCTTCCACAGCCCCCCTCCCTATATCTTCCACAGCCCCCTCCCTCCATAATACCCGGCACAGCCCCCCCTCCCTCCCTGTATCTTCCACAGCCCCCCTCCCTCCCTGTATCTTCCACAGCCCCCCTCCCTCCCTGTATCTTCCACAGCCTCCCTCCCTGTATCTTCGACAGCCCCCTCCCTCCCTGTATCTTCCACAGCCCCCCCTCACTCCCTGTATCTTCCACAGCCCCCCTCCCTACCTGTATCTTCCACAGCCCCCCCTCCCTCCCTGTATCTTCCACAGCCCCCCTCCCTCCCTGTATCTTCCACAGCCCCCCTCCCTCCCTGTATCTTCCACAGCCCCCTCCCTCCCTGTATCTTCCACAGCCCCCCTCCCTGTATCTTCCACATCCCCCAGCCCCCTCCCTCCCTGTATCTTCCACAGCCCCCCTCCCTCCATATTACACCCTGCACAGCCCCCCCTTCATTATACCCTGCACAGCCCCCTCCCTCCATTATACCCTGCAGAGCCCCCTCCCTCCATTATACCCTGCACAGCCCCCCTCCATTATACCCTGCACAGCCCCCCTCCATTATACCCTGCACAGCCCCCCTCCCTCCATTATACCCTGCACAGCTCACTCTCCCTCCATAATACCCTGCACAGCCCCCTCCCTCCATTATGACCTGCACAGCCCCCTCCCTCCATTATACCCTGCACAGTCCCCCTCCCTCCATTATACCCTGCACAGCCACCCCTCCCTCCATTATACCCTGCACAGCCCCCTCCCTCTATTATACCCTGCACAGCCCCCCTCCCTCTATTATACCCTGCACAGCCCCCCTCCCTCTATTATACCCTGAACAGCCCCCCGCCCTCTATTATACCCTGCACAGCCCCCCTCCCTCTATTACACCCGGCTCAGCCCCCCTCCCTCTATTATACCCTGCACAGCCCCCTCCCTCTATTATACCCTGCACAGGCCCCCCTCCATTATACCCTGCACAGCCCCCCTCCCTCCATTATACCCTGCACAGCCCCCCCTCCATTATACCCTGCACAGCCCCCTCCCTCCATTATACCCTGCACAGCCCCCCTCCCTCTATTATACCCTGCACAGCCCCCTCCCTCTATTATACCCTGCACAGCCCCCTCCCTCTTATATCCTGCCCAGCCCCCCTCCCTCTATTATACCCTGCACAGCCCCCCTACCTCTATTATACCCTGCACAGCCCCTCTCTCTCTATTATACCCTGCACAGCCCCCCTCTCTCTATTATACCCTGCACAGCCCCCCTCCCTCTATTATACCCTGCACAGCCCCCCTTTCCTCTGTTATACCCTGCACAGCCCCCCTCCCTCCCTATATCTTGCACAGCACTCCCTGCCTCCATAATACCCTGCACAGCCCCCCTCCCTCTATTATACCCTGCACAGCACTCCCTGCCTCCATAATAAACTGCACAGCCCCCGTCCCTCTATTATACCCTGCACAATACAAATATGTGTATTTTATTGCAGTAAAAGCAAACAGTATTTTGACATCCACAGTTAAAATGTCACGTAGTGTGATGTAATTCCAGTAAAATACAAGTTTAGCAGGCTAAGATTGCCACAAGGCATATGTATGTATATGTGTTTGTAGTATCAGTTAGTTAATTACACGTAGCTAAGATACTGTCATCACTGTACTGACCAGGTGCAGGAATGTAAGAACTGGAATTACGCGTCCCTCTCCTTTGTATCAGATGAGCCACGTGGTTAGACCGGATGGATGAGTTTAGACTCTATTTATTAAATAGGTTAAGGGTATGTGTGGGTGTAGTTAATTGTGGGAGGAGCTACAGTGCTATATAAGGAATGTACTCTATGTATTCAGTACTCAGACTTTGCTGTATTTTGGTGACGCTAGTCCCTCTGAGTCCCGATCGGTGATCCAATAAAGAATCTCTTCCTTCCTGAAGAAACCTGTGTCCATCTCTCTGTGCTTGGCTTCCGTCAGTTTCTCCGGTATCATTTGGTGCATTGGCCGGGAAGCTCATCGTTCAACGGTAGCTGAGAGGCAGAGGCGTGAGACGGTCTATCTTTGCCCACGTTCTCTACGGCTGCACCCCTGAACTTCTGCGTGGACCTCCCTTCGTCTCGGCGCCACTGGTCTGTTGTCCAGGAGATCATCGGCCTCTACGTGAGAAGTGCTGGGGTGTCCCCGTCGATGAGTGTGAACTCAGGTTCAGGAACGAGGAGGTAAGACAACTGCTGTTTTAGACGGCAGGACCCACTAGGGGTATACCGATTGTGCGGTAGGCCCAAAGGGGTTTTGAATCTGTGTATCTGCCCCCTCTGTCGGAGGGAAGGAGCGAAGGCGCACCGCTCGATCGAACGCTCTTTAGTCAGACCGTTTGATTTGGTTAGTCAGGCGGGGTCCTGGTGTAAATAGCCCTAGCCGGACACCGGTGTCTTGTCTAGACTAGCGTTCTAGGGTGTATATTACGTTCGCTAGGTCGGAGGGACCGGGAGACTAAGCGGCGCCTGTGTAAATTCGGTTCGCTAGTTCTCATCCTATCTGGGCTAAGTGGGAAGGCGTGTAAATTTGGAACCCACTAGACTTTTGATAGTGCGACTAAGAGGCGCCTGTGTAAATTCGGTTCTCTAGCTCGCTATATATGTGGTGATTGGGCAGTGTGGCTAACCAAAACGGGTGTATATAGTTTTAGGTAGTCCATTCAAGGTACTGGCCAATAGTTTAGTTGGGAATTGTAAATGTGTTAACGATTGTTTTAGTAAAGTGTATATCTTGTTAGATAGCGCGAGCTCAGCCGTCTAGCGAGAGTGTTAATAGTGTGTTGCTGTATTATAGTGCACGGTACCATAACCCTGTATATTTACTGACATTATATAATAAGTACTAATCATTGTCGTCCATTGCATGTTTAACACCATAACCACTAATAATTGTATTGTGACCTTAACTTGTGCTTTGACCTATGCTAACCGTACTGTAACCGCTATTTGTAAAAGACGATGTTACTGGGGTGTGTTATAGACGGGTAATTCGTATATAGAGAATTATAGCGTGGGTGACTGTATAGTTACGCCAAAGGGCATAATATTGATTATATAGTGACTGGTGTAACAGCTGTGTGTGTACGGGAATTCCCTGAGTGTTTATTGTTATTGTGTACGTTTCACTTGGTAACCGTACCACGTGGTGCTGTTGCCAGAGGAAACGGGTGTGACTGTTGAATAGTACGCGTGTATAGTATTCGTTGTCGACGACGTTCCATTGTTAAGTATGGGTGCGTCGCAGTCAACGATTCCGGATCCCTTAGGATGTATGGTTAAGAATTTTAAAAAGGGATTCAAAGTTTGTGATTTTGGGGTAAAGATGTCTCCTGTACGTTTGGTCACTTTGTGTACTAGGGAGTGGCCTACTTTGGTTGCGGCATGGCCGCCACGTGGCAGTTTGGATCCAACTCTGGTACAGCGCTTACACGTGGCTGTATCGGGTAGGCCTGAACTTTACGGCCAGTTTCCTTATATTGACTGTTGGAGACAGGCCGTAAATGACTCGCCAAAATGGCTCCAGACATGCCACGAGGAGCAGTGTCGCCTCATGGTAGCTAGGACTTGCTCGTCCACTAGGACTGGTGTTAGGCCCATTTTGGACACGCCCCCTGAGTCCGAGATCCCTTTGCCGCCCCCTTACTTTCCGTTAAGAAGAAGTGACGCAAACGCAGGAAGTCCTGCACCCCTCCCCTCATTACCCTCATCCACTTCCGCTTCCTCCTCCAGTACAGGATCCACCCCCCCTCGTACTAAATCTCCCCTTCCGGAACCAGAATCCACCCCCATTAGAAACGAATATCCTGATTTGGCGCCACTTCAGACTTCCGGTCAAGCTTCATCTAGCTCGGCTCGAAGTGTTTTATTTACGACCTTTTCCCAAAACCGACCTCCCACATCCCCATACCCTATCTCTCCCCGACCGGAACCCATGACTGACGCCTCTCTACGTAGCCCCATCCAAACCCGACAGTTGACTGGTGCCCAACAATTAAAGCACTATCAGATGCCTCTTCGTCTGAATCCCGGGTCAGCTTATATCGATGCCGCAGGTCAAATGGCACACGCTGACCCAGTCTTCGTATATGTCCCATTTACCACAACCGATCTTTTAAACTGGAAGACCCATAATTCCTCGTATACTGAGAAACCACAAGCTATGACTGATCTGTTCACCTCAATAGTACAGACGCATAATCCGACATGGGCTGATTGCCAGCAGTTACTAATGACTTTATTTAACAATGAGGAAAGGACAAGAATAAATCAAGCAGCCATTAAAGCATTAGAGGATAGAGCCCGTGCTTTGAACCAAGCCAATCCAGCAGCATGGGCCGCGACACACTATCCCAACACCGATCCCGATTGGAACGTAAATGGTGCTGATATGGTTCAACTCAGAGCCTATAGAGACGCTATAATTGCTGGCATGAAAGCCGGAGGAAAGAAAGCCATTAACATGTCGAAGACAGTTGAGGTGATCCAGAAAAGCGATGAAGCGCCCAGTGTCTTTTATGACCGATTATTGGAGGCATACCGCTTGTATACCCCCTTTAATCCGGAAGACGCAGACAATTCCCGAATGGTTAACTCCGCCTTTGTCAGCCAAGCATACGGAGATATTAAGCGCAAGCTACAAAAGTTAGAAGGGTTTGCAGGTATGTCCATCACCCAACTAATGGAGGTAGCAAATAAGGTCTATATGAACAGGGATACAGAAAGTAAGAAAGAGGAAGAGCGCAAGATGCGTAAAAAGGCTGATATGCTAGCGGTAGCGATCGCAGGCGTAGATAAACGGGGCCCAGATAGAGGCAATAATAGATGGAGTAGGGAGCCTTTGAGTAGGGATCAATGCGCGTATTGCAAGGAAGAAGGGCATTGGAGGAACGAATGTCCGCAAAGAGAGCAGTACGAGAGAGACCAACCCAGGGCAGGCTACGGAAACTTTAGAGGTAGAGCGAGAGGTAGAGGAGGCCCCGGAGGGAGTAATGGTTATAGAGGGAGTAATGGGAACAGAGGAAGTGTTAGGGAAGACAGGTATATTCCAGCAGCGCAAAAGGTCCCGCGATAGAGAAGGTAGGGACTTTGTAGGATTGGCTGACACTGTCATGGAGGACTATTGATACCGACCGGGCTCCATCCCCCTTGGTCGAGCGGAGCCTATGGTCGATGTATCAATAGGGGGGAAAAGGAGTGCGTTCATGATCGACACTGGTGCTGAACATTCAGTGGTGACTAATCTAGTTGCTCCTCCATCTGGAAGGACTATTACTGTGATAGGAGCAACTGGAAGAAGTGCTGAAAAACCGGTTCTTAAAAGTCGACTCTGTACATTGGGAGGCCACGTAGTAAAACACCAATTCCTTTATATGCCTGAATGTCCAGTCCAATTGCTGGGACGTGATATGCTATCAAAATTACAAGCGCAGATTACGTTCCTACCAAATGGAACAACATCCTTAAAGTTTAATGGACCTTCAGGTATTATGACTTTATCCGTACCAAAGGAAGAAGAGTGGCGACTTTATACAGTGTTGACTAGCCAAAACCCTAGGAGTGATGAGGCATTGTTTAACATACCAGGAGTTTGGGCAGAGAACAACCCACCAGGACTGGCCCGCAATATTCCACCAATAAAAATTGAACTGAAACATGGGGTTTATCCAGTGAGCCTAAGACAATATCACATTCCGCAGAAGGCTAAGAAGAACATCCAATCCTATCTGGATAAGTTCATACGGTATGGTATCCTAAAATTCTGTACTTCCCCCTGGAACACCCCATTGCTGCCTGTTCAAAAGCCCGGTACAGATGAGTATCGACCTGTACAGGACTTAAGAGCAGTCAATGATGCGGTTGTTAGCATACATCCAGTTGTACCCAATCCATATAACCTGCTTGCTTTAATTCCGGGCGGGGCTACTTACTTCACAGTCTTAGATCTCAAAGATGCCTTCTTTTGCCTCCGAATTGCCGCAGAAAGCCAATGTATTTTCGCTTTCCAATGGGAGAACGCTGTAACGGGCTCAAAACGCCAAATGACTTGGACAAGACTGCCCCAAGGGTTTAAAAATTCACCTACCCTATTTGGTTCAGCTCTAAGTCAAGATCTACTGGATTTCGAGTCTATCCCAGGAGAATGTGTATTGTTACAATATGTAGATGACTTGTTGATAGCAGCAGTTACAAAAGAAAAATGTCAGCAAGCAACGCACGATCTACTACATATTCTCTGGAAGGCAGGATACAAGGTGTCCAGGAAGAAGGCTCAGTTGTGTTTGCCAACTGTCAAGTATCTGGGATTCCATATCTCTGAAGGTCAAAGGATTATGGGGCCAGAGAGAAAAGAAGCTGTCTGCCAAATACCAATACCCAAGAATAGAAGACAAGTGCGAGAATTCTTGGGGGCAGCAGGCTTCTGTAGGATATGGATTCCCAGCTATGCGATACTGGCAAAACCTCTGTACGCAGCCATCAAAGGTACAGAGCACGACCCCTTCTTATGGACCCAAGAACAGCAAACGGCATTTGAAGATGTGAAGAAGGCTTTGATGAGTGCCCCAGCATTAGGTCTACCTGATCACACACGACCATTCTACTTATATGTACACGAGCAAAGAAGAATGGCTGTGGGAGTATTGACACAGTACTTGGGATCATGGCAAAGACCTGTTGCCTACATGTCTAAGCAACTGGATGCAGTGGCCAGCGGACTTCCACCTTGTCTAAGAGCCGTAGCTGCAGCCGCCCTGCTAGTAGCTGAAGCCGATAAACTCACTCTGGGTCAAGAACTTTATGTACGAGTCCCACATGCAGTACAGACGTTGTTGGATTACAAAGGAAATCATTGGTTTAGTAACAGCCGTATGACCAAGTATCAAGCAATGTTGTGTGAAAACCCAAGAGTGCATTTAGAGACTGTAAACACCTTAAATCCAGCTACCCTTTTGCCGCAACCTACTGAAAGTCAACATGATTGTTTGGAAGTAATGGATGAAGTATTTTCAAGTAGACCAGATCTTCGTGATTTTCCCATCCAGAACCCCGATGTTCAATATTACACCGACGGCAGTAGTTATGTGAAAGAAGGGATCCGCTATGCAGGATATGCAGTGACAACAATAGACAAGGTGATAGAAGCTCGGCCACTGGCGAAAGGAACATCAGCACAAAAGGCAGAATTAATAGCACTAACACGAGCGTTACAATTGGCTGAAGGTTTAAGAGTAAATATCTATACGGACTCTAAGTATGCGTTTTTAACCACTCATGCCCACGGAGCTTTGTATAAAGAAAGAGGACTACTGAATTCAGAAGGCAAAGAAATCAAATACGCAGCTGAAATCCTACAACTATTGGAAGCAGTGTGGGAGCCGAAAGAAGTCGGTATCATACATTGTCGAGCGCATCTGAGAGGAGATGGTGATGTAACCAAGGGAAATCGGATGGCAGATAGTGCAGCTAAGCGTGCTGCTGAATCAGGAAGACAGGAGTATGTGGGGCATATAGCTGCTCTTATACCAACTCCACTGTCCCAATGGACTCCAGTTTATACAGCTCAAGAAGAGGAGTGGTTAAAGACTGAACCGGGAAAGTATTTGGAGAACAAGTGGTATCAGCTAGAAGATGGAAGAATAGTCATACCAGCATCACTAGCGGTAGAAATTGTCCAAAATTATCACAACGGGACACATTCTGGGAGAGACAGTACTGAAGAATCTCTCAGGAAACATTTCTACATACCAAGATTGTCCAACTTGACTCAGGCCATTGTACGCAGATGTGTAACGTGTGCTAAGAATAATGCAAGACAAGGACCAGTAAAGCCACCAGGAGTCCAGTTTATGGGGGGACTCCCCATGTCCGATCTACAAATAGACTTTACAGTAATGCCTAAATCGGGTGGACATCGTTACCTGTTGGTAATTGTGTGCACCTATTCAGGCTGGGTAGAAGCATGTCCTACTCGTACAGAGAAAGCAGGAGAAGTTGTAAGATTCCTGCTACGAGAAATAATACCCCGATATGGACTACCCTGTTCTATAGGATCGGACAATGGTCCAGCTTTTGTTCATCAGTGCCTACAACAACTGACTCATATGCTTGGTATAAAGTGGAGGCTTCATACTGCATATAGACCCCAGAGTTCTGGTAAGGTAGAGAGAATGAATAGAACTATAAAGAACCAGTTGGCTAAAATGTGTCAGGAAACCCAACTTAAGTGGAACGTTCTCTTACCCATAGCTTTATTGCGAATCCGCAGTACCCCTACCAGAAGGATGGGCCTCTCTCCTTTTGAAATCATGTATGGGCGACCACCTCCCGTACTTGGTAACTTAAGGGGGGACTTGAGTCAGTTGGGAGAAGGAATTACCCGGCAGCAGGTTGTAGAGTTGGGTAAGACTATGGAGGAGGTACAGAAATGGGTACAAGATAGATTACCTGTGAATATTTATCCCCCTGTTCATAGTTATCATCCAGGAGATCAAGTGTGGATTAAAGAGTGGAATAATGTACCGTTAGGGCCCAAGTGGAGAGGTCCTTATGTTGTTCTTTTGTCTACCCCTACAGCGATAAAAGTAGCCGAAGTGACTCCGTGGATACATCACTCCAGGGTTAAGCCAGCAGCAGTTGATTCTTGGCAAGTTACAGCAGATCCAGAGAATCCCTGCAAGATCCGGTTGAAACGCACTACTCAGTCGGAGTAACGAGGAATTATTGTGGATTACAAATTTTATTGTTACAGGTGTGAGTGAGAAGGCCATAATAAAGCCTGTCCGCTTACCATCACATAGTGTATAAGCCAGGAAAGTCTCGAAGGGACACCTGTGAAGACGAGCAGAACTCCATTCCCTGCAGCCCTCACATCCTGGAAGCTGAGGTTCCATCGCACGGACGAAGACTGAGGATGACGGCGAAAGATGTGCTTTTGATTGTGTTTATTTATATGTGTTTTTATATTCAGGAAGGTAGAGGTACCGACACTCCTAGCTGTGAGGTATGCATTAAGACTACGAGAACAGGTAACCATATTTCCCAAACCCTAATTTGGCATTCACAATACGAATGTAAAGGAGAGGTATCAAGATGTAGATACCTAAATATAGACTATAGTGTGTGCCATTTAGGAGTAGGAGAACCTAAGTGCTTCAGTCCAGAGTATCAACCTCGTACAATTTGGTTGACTCTCAGGAATGGAGATCCTCAGGGGACCCTAATTAATAAGACGGTGTTAGAATCCGTACATTCTTCGGGTGTTCTGCTATTTGATGCATGTAAGGCGATATCAAGTGGTAGAAAACCGTGGAATGTATGTGGGGATCTTAGATGGGAGAGGACGTATGGGTCTAATGATAAATATATTTGTCCCAGTAGTAAAAATAAATATGTGAGTCCTAGATGCCCAAATAAAGACTATAACTTTTGTCCATATTGGTCTTGTGTGGGGTGGGCGACTTGGGGACAGACAGTAGATAAAGACATGATAGTGACTAAGTTGCCGACTAGCCCTTATTGTAAGTCTATGGAATGCAACCCAGTCCATATACTTATTAATAACCCCGACAAGTTCCTAGATAAGTATGGAAATTTATTTGGGTTTCAGATATACGGGACGGGTTTAGATCCTGGGACATTATTGTTTATAGGAATAGAGACTGATACGGTATCCTCCCAGACTCATCAAGTATACCATTCCTTTTATGAAGAGATGAGTATAGATAATAAGATCCCCCATAACGCTAAAAACCTGTTCATTGACCTAGCTGAGAGTATTGCCGGTAGTCTTAATGTTACCAACTGCTATGTGTGTGGAGGTACTAACATGGGAGACCAATGGCCTTGGGAAGCAAAGGAGGTAATGTCCGGTTCTGAGGCAGTTGACCAACTAATATCTACACAAGCCGATTATCATTTGAGTGTTAGAGGTAAATCTGAGTGGAGATTAAAGACCTCCATCATAGGTTATGTTTGCATAGCAAGGAAAGGAATAATGTATAATACTTCTGTAGGAGAATTAACTTGTCTAGGGCAAAAAGCTTATGATGATGATACTAAAAATACAACTTGGTGGTCGGCTTCAAATGTCTCAGAACCATCTAACCCGTTTGCTAGATATGCCAGTTTAAAGGATGTGTGGTTTGATTTATCCATCACATCTACCTGGAGAGCCCCAGCAAATTTGTACTGGATCTGTGGTAAGAAAGCCTATTCGGAGTTGCCACAGGACTGGGAAGGGGCATGTGTGTTGGGTATGCTCAAACCATCCTTCTTCTTGTTACCGATTGAAACAGGTGAGACTTTAGGTGTTAAAGTGTATGATGTGAATCATAGGAAGAAAAGGGGACCCTTAGAGATAGGCACCTGGGAAGATAATGAATGGCCTCCCCAGCGTATCATAGATTATTATGGGCCAGCCACGTGGGCAGAAGATGGTACCTTTGGTTATAGAACCCCAATTTATATGCTCAACCGTATTATAAGATTACAGGCGGTGGTTGAGATTATTACTAATGAGACCTCACAAGCACTCAATCTTCTAGCGAAGCATAACACCAGGATGAGGACAGCAGTCTACCAAAATAGATTAGCCTTGGATTACCTTTTGGCAGTAGAGGGAGGTGTATGTGGGAAGTTTAACCTGAGCAATTGCTGTCTTCAAATAGATGACGAAGGGCAAGCAATAGCTGAGCTTACTAGCCATATGGTTAAACTAGTGCATGTGCCTACTCAGGTATGGAAAGGGTACAATCCAAGTAGTTGGTTTGGTAGCTGGTATGAGTGGTTTGGAGGGCTTAAGGCAGTGGTAGGTGGAGTCCTACTGATTTTACTGTTGTGTCTACTCCTACCGTGTCTTATACCCTTAGTAGTTAGGTCTGTGCAAAGCCTGATAGGAAGTATAGCAGAGAGGAAGGCTGCTGCACAGATAATGGCGATATATAAGTATAAGGCTCTAGATCAAGGAGAACCAATGCAGGAAGATGAGTGTTAAAAGATTCACATCATAAGATAAGTCTGGTCTGGTTCATGGTAACCTGAGGTATATGCAAACCAAGGTTAAGTGATGCCTCAAGTAATTGTGAAATATCAGAGGCATCAAAGGGGGGAATGTGATGTAATTCCAGTAAAATACAAGTTTAGCAGGCTAAGATTGCCACAAGGCATATGTATGTATATGTGTTTGTAGTATCAGTTAGTTAATTACACGTAGCTAAGATACTGTCATCACTGTACTGACCAGGTGCAGGAATGTAAGAACTGGAATTACGCGTCCCTCTCCTTTGTATCAGATGAGCCACGTGGTTAGACCGGATGGATGAGTTTAGACTCTATTTATTAAATAGGTTAAGGGTATGTGTGGGTGTAGTTAATTGTGGGAGGAGCTACAGTGCTATATAAGGAATGTACTCTATGTATTCAGTACTCAGACTTTGCTGTATTTTGGTGACGCTAGTCCCTCTGAGTCCCGATCGGTGATCCAATAAAGAATCTCTTCCTTCCTGAAGAAACCTGTGTCCATCTCTCTGTGCTTGGCTTCCGTCAGTTTCTCCGGTATCAGTAGAACTAAAAAAAATTACAAAATTCTTGTTTTCTCCGATTTTTTTATATTTTTTTTATATTAAATTATGTTCCATACCTAAATATTTGATGTTAAATGAAAGCCCTGTTTCCCCTGAATAAAATAATATATAATAAGGGGGGGGTGCATTTAATATGAAAGAGGTGAATTACGGTTGGACAGACATATAGCACAAATGCCAGGTTTTGTTTACGTTTTGTTCTGTTCACAACGTGTACATTTGGATCAGTCCTTAAGGGGTTAACCCCTTAACGCCGTTACGACGTACCATGCCGTCCTGCATTAAATGGGCTTTAAAGCCGTTGCAACGGCATAGTACGTCGTAACGGCTTAAGCCCCCAGGAGGAGAGGTGTACTCACCTCCGCCGCGATCCTCTTCTGGGGGGCTGCCTGAGAGCCCAGGCAGCCCCCCTCCGGCAAATGAGGCCCCCGGGGGCCATGTGATCGCTCTCAAAGAGCGATCACATGGCCCCCTATAGCTGGCTATGGATCTGCCAGCAGGGGGACTGTCTAAAATATCAGACAGTCCCCCTGCTGGTAGGAAAGTAAAAATAAATAAATAAAACGTGTAAAAATAAATTAAATATATTTATATATATATATATATATATATATATATATATAATATGTATATATATATATTATATATATAATATATATACATATTATATATATGTAACGTCATACAAAGTGTATTTTAATATTAATATAAGTATATATATTAATATAAAAATACACTTAGAATGACATTACATATATATATGTATATATATTATATATATAATAGATGTACATATATATATTATATATAAATACGTATAATTAAAATAATAAAAAAAAAAAAATTACACTTAGAATGACATTATATATATATATATATATATATATATATATATGTATATATAAAATACAAATAACCGCAAATATATATATATATATATATAAATAGATAAATACATATAATTACATAAACGATTACATTAGTATACACGTAGAATTTAAATACCTATAAATGCATATATATTAAAATTCTACGTGTATATTTAAATAATCTTTTAACGTAATTATGTGATTTTATTAATTAAAATGTGATTGACATGCCTGACAACACAGGGATAAAGTGCAGAGAATTTAATTTGCAAGCACTATATTTGACCCTGTAACTCTCCAAGACACCATAAAACCTGTACATAGGGGGTACTGTTTTACTCGGGAGACTTCGCTGAACTCAAATATTAGTGTTTCAAACTGGTAAATTGTATTACAATGATGATATTAAACCTTTTAATGGGGGGTACTTTTGTACTCGTGACACAACAGTATTATGACATTCACAGTTAAAATGTCAGACGGAAATGCAAATTTAAAAAAAAATCTTATTTTCTCACATTTTTTTTTAATTTTATTCATAATAAATTATGTTCCATATATGAATAGTTAATGCTAAATTAAAGCCCTGTTTCTCCTGAACAAAATTATATATAATAAGTGTGGGTGCATATAATTTGAAACTCCGTCCTGAAGAGGTTAAAGACACGGAGGCTCCTATTATGCATTCTCTTTCTTTATTATACTCCCAGCAGCAAGAAAAGGAAGTATGAGAGAATCATAGAAAAAACATAACAACAGCCTGGTAACAGTGGCACAAATCAGCATCCAGTACTATCCATATGGGTGTGGTGATCCTTGACTCCTCCTCTGTCTTGCTGCTCCCTCAGACAAGTTAAGTACTTCATCTCTTGCTACTCCTGTGATTTTTCAAACATAAATGTGTATTTTGTGACAGAATTTTGGCTTAGTGTATGTTAATGCCCACTGTTATTGCTGGTTTATTTCCTGCTGGTGTCTGGGAGTGCTGCCTATTGGGGTCTCTGGGACCCCGGTTTTCCCTCCTGCCCATACTTCTGAGTAGTGTTTTACTCTTATTTTCCTTCCCTGCTCGTTCAGTTTTATTAGTGGTGCAGCAGGGCTGATCTTAGCCGCTCACCGTTTATGTCCGCGGTCTATTCCGCGGTTTCGTACAGTCCGCGCATGTGCGATTACTCATTTTACCGTTTTTCCCTTTCCTAACGGCCGCGTATGCGCAATTCGTGCCGCGGCGGCCATCTTTTTGGTTTCCGGCGCTGCATATGTATTTTTACTCCCGGGGCCATTTTAAGTGCAATTTTCGGTGGGAAATTACTGCGGATCGATGCTTAAGGTCTCCTACCCTCCTGGCGTACTCCCAGACCCATACTGTACATATTTGATGTTTATTGCTGGTCAAACTGTAAGTGTTGGTGTGGAGGATTACTCTATCCTGACACCCTTTTTGTTCTTATCCTTAGCTAGTATTTTTTCCCTACTGGTCACTTCAGATACTGTTCTTCTTAACCATTCAGCTACTACTAGTAGCATTACTTTATTGGGCCCAGTAATTTGACCCTGAGTGTACTTGGGTATAAAAATTCTCTGTGGGCTAATATTATTGCTAAAATGCAAGATCAGAATGAGAGACCTGCAGGGTCTGTGTCCCCCACACCAGGGGTATCCCCCTCAGGCAGGGAATGTAAGGATGACGCCAGCCTCATGGCATCTGAGGAATTTCAATCCCTCCTCGATTCTACCATGGCGCAATCCATCAACAAGGCTTTGGCCTCCGCGATGGGGGTCATGTCATCCTCCATCACACAATCTATAACCAGAGCGCTGATGCAGTCTCAGAGTAGTGGCCCTCAGAGCACACAAAACCCGGGAACCACTAATGTGACACAACCGGGACGCAAAGCTTTGGCGAAAAGCAAACATATTGCAGATTCAGCCTGCACTGACTGACACACCTCATGCTGTCAAGGATGGCGCGATACCACCGCGCAACAGAGCCCCTGGCCGGGCAAAATCGGCCAGATCCTGGAAGTGGGCACGTGCCCAGGAGGACTCGTCCGATTCGGACGGGAGTTTTGAGGAGGAGTATGATGATTTATATAAGGACCATTATGGTGCAGAATATTCCGATTCTGGGTCTGAGGTGAAAGCAAACACTGCGACCCAGAAGGTTACGGCTCAGGGCGCTGAGCCTGCCGGATCGGGCGTGGGCGACGATTTGCGGGACCCTCTGGGTAACCGGTTGTTTGACCCAGATAACCTCCGTCACCCTCGCTCAGCGGAATGGAATCCGCCTGCGCACATCGCGAGATACCTCGCGCTAAGAGTAAGGAAACCTTTATGTAAGGAAGGACGTAACAAACTACGGGCGGAATGCCCACAGCCTATCCTTCCAGACTCAGTGGGAAAAACCCCTGACGTGGATCCCCAATTGGTCCAATTTTGTAATAAATCTGGTTGGAAACCGAGGAAAGGCTTAGACTTTTTTCTTCGGAACTGCCAGGACAAGTTCCTGGACACTTTGGGGCCCATCTCTAAGCTATATGAGTTAGTGGAATCTGCCCAATCGAGTGAGAGTGACTTTGATTTCGAAGTAGCGAAAGGCTGGTTGCAGAGGTTACTCTGCATGGTGGGTAACGCCAATACGGCCATGGCAACCGAACGCCGCAAGGCGATTCTCCTGAAAATAGAGCCTAAACTGGTCAGTATGGCGACCAATGAGCCGGGGCCAGCCGCTAAAGGCTTACTTTTTGGTGAATCCTTCACTTGGGCTGTACGTTAAAACATTTACAGCAATTGACAAAGCTCAGACTTCTCTTAAGAGAGTATTTGCACCTTGGGTTTTTGAGGGGCCGGTAGGGTAGGAGCCGTCTATCTGGCCGTGCATTTCGAGGCTCATTTAGAGCCGGCAGAGGCTCCTTTAATACCCAGAGACCGGTACCAGAGCGAACCTATACCCCGTTCTTCCCATCTTGTGGACGCCCCTGGAACTCCCGCGGACCGCGGGGATCTGTCTCAGGCAGACGGCCTTATGGTGAGTACCGAGTATCTCCATTTTTCCCATATAAAAGTGGGGGGCAGATTGGCATTGTTTCACCATGCTTGGGAAATTCTAACCTCAGATGTTTGGGTATTAAATACAATACAGGGGTACCTATTGGAGCTAGTCTCTCACCCTACTCAGGTGCAGTTCCCTCGAGAACTAAACATGGCCAACGACCACCACACGATGATCTCGGCAGAGATTGCAGATTTGGCGTCAAAACACGCTATTCAACAAATCCCATGGGACACAGAAGGGTTCGTGAGCAACCTGTTGTTGGTCCCCAAGAAAGGGGGCGGAGTACGCCCAGTAATCAATCTCTGACCTCTAAATGCGTTTGTCCAATATCACCATTTCAAAATGGAGGGTATTCATTGCCTTCGAGACATCCTACTACCATCAGATTGGATGGTCAAAATAGATTTACGGGATGCTTATCTGACAATCCCTGTCGCGGAAGCGCACCAAAACCTACTTCAGTTTCAGTGGCAAGGAACGAAGTGGAGGTTTGTATGTCTACCATTTGGCCTTTCCTCTGCTCCATTGTGCTTCACAAAGGTACTGAAGCCAGTGATTGCCTTCCTGCGCATACGAGGGGTCAGATTAATAATTTACCTAGACGATATCCTTCTCCTGTCTCAATCTCAATTTTTATTATGTGTTCACTTGTCTTGGACAACCCACCTTCTCCAGAACTTAGGATTCTTGGTGAATTGGGAGAAATCAGTTCTTCAACCTTCCAAATGCATGGAATGATGGGATTTAAAGTGGACTCTGTACAACAGAGGTTGTGTCTACCCAAAGACAAAATGATTTAGATCAAGAAAGAGAACAGACGACTTATGAATCGTACGACCATTTCCCTCAGACAACTTGCAAGGATCATAAGGCTATTGGCATCGTCCATACAAGCAATCTTCCCGGGCCCGTTACATTATCGTGCCCTACAAAGGCTCAAAGCCTCATATCTGCACTCCGGACACTCATACGAAACCTGTGTTACATTGGACGAAGATTCCAGAGAGGAGTTGACATGGTGGCTAGCCCACATGGAGGCGTGGAACGGACGGGCGATATTTGGGTCTACGCCAGATCTGGTCATAGTCAGACGCCAGCTTACACGGCTGGGGCGCGCATTGTGGATCAGATTCCACCGGTGGCAGATAGTCCAACGAAGAAACGTTGATACACATCAACTGCCTAGAACTGTTAGCGGCATCCTTTGCCATTCGCAGCATGACCCCCACAGGAATCTCATGCTCTATCCTAATCAAGATGGACAATGTCTCGGAGGTGCATTATATCAACCACCTAGGAGGAACAAAATCGAAAGTTCTGGCTGAAACACAGCATTTCGGTAATAGCGGAATATATCCCAGGACGAGACAAAGCCCTGGCGGATTGGAATTCTCTATATCTTCGAGACGCAGGGGATTGGCATCTCCACCAAATGATCTTCCAACGTCTTTCTCGACTTTGGGGGCCTTTCAAGATAGATCTCTTCGCGTCTCGACTGAATACCCAACTCCCTCGGTTCTTCAGTTGGAGGCCGGACCCAGCTGCTCTGGCGACAGATGCATTCTTACAAGACTGGACCAAGGGCAAGAATTACGCGTTTCCACCTTTCAACCTAATCTCTCGGACCCTTGCATGCCTTCGATATTCCAAAGGGACTCTAGTTCTGATAACCCCGATATGGAGGTCACAACCCTGGTTTCCACAGTTATTGGAAATGTCGATAGATTTTCCACGGCTGTTGCCGGACATACCTTACCTCCTGACCAATCCAGAGGGAATGAGTCACGAGTTGATCGACCAGGGTCTACTTCATCTGATGGCATGGCTCCTTTCAGGAGGTCATGGAATCTCGAGAATGTTTCGCAGACAACACTCACTCTCTTGGCAGAGTCTTGGCTACCAGGTACCAGACGTTCCTACGGGTCAGCTTGGAAGAAGTGGACTGATTGGTGCATGGGACAATCAGTGGATCCCATATCAGCTCTTGTGAAAACAATCTTGCAATTCCTGACTCTACTCTTTGAAGAAGGAAAAGCCTTTCGGACTATAAATCTATACAGATCAGCTATATCGGCGAGACATATGGGATTGGATGGTACTCCAATAGGTAAACATGCCCTCATCTGTCGTTTGCTCAAAGGCATCCGGTTTGCTCGACCCCCTCAGGCTCGGTATTCTTCCTTCTGGGATGTTAATGTGATTTTTCATTTTCTCGAGTTTTGGCCTTTGAATCACGAACTTTCACTTAAGCAATTATCAGCCAAGCTGTTGATGCTGTGTTGTTTACTTTCATGTAAATGGGTTGCTGATGTCAGAGCATTGGATTGGCAAACACGCGCTTTTGTTCCGAACGGAGTATCCTTTAATATTTCACCTGGGACGAAATCTGCGACTAAGGAGGTTTTCTACCTGTCGTTTCCAGACAACCCAAATCTGTGCCCAGTGTTATGCCTGAAGGAATACGAGCGGTGCACAAGCTCGCTCCGTTCAGATCGAACCCAATTATTATTTATCTCATTCAGAGTACCTCATCTACCAGTATCTACTCCAACTTTAGCTCGTTGGATCAAATGGTTATAATCCATGGAAGGCATAGACACTTAAATTTTTTCCCAACACTCCATTCGCGGGGCTATGGCTTCTAAAGCTTCCACGATAGGTTGTAGATTGGAAGACCTCTTACGAGCAGCTGATTGGTCGAATGAGTCTACGTTTCGTAATTTCTACTTTCGACCGGTGCAACATATTTCCAGTTTGGTGGATGCTCAGCTTTAAAATAGCATAATAGGAGCCTCCGTGTCTTTAATAAAATTCCCAGATTTTACTATTAACATGATGTAAAATCATGATTTTATTAATGACACGGAGGCTCCTATTATGCATTCTCTTTCTTTATTATACTCCCAGCAGCAAGAAAAGGAAGTATGAGAGAATCATAGAAAAAACATAACAGCCTGGTAACAGTGGCACCAATCAGCATCCAGTACTATCCATATGGGTGTGGTGATCCTTGACTCCTCCTCTTTCTGCGTAAATCCCGAAGACCATATTGTAAGTTCCAAAATATTCCAAATATTCACTTTCACTGACGATATCGTCGTTGTAATACATTTTACTGTATTGAAACACTAATATTTGTGTTCAGTGAAGTCTTGGAAAGGTACAGTGCTAAATATAGTGCTAGCAAATTAAATTCCCTGAACTTTCGGCCTGGGTTGTCAGGCAGGTCCTGCAAATTAATAGCAAATAGACAGTGCTATATAGGCGCTCAGAATGTAATGTAGTGAAGAACCTGATTCCACTAAGCAGCTCAACACACGTGAAGGTACCTCCAAACCTTAACACAATAACATGCAAAAAAGTGGGTGGATGAAAGTGGGGCAGAAAGGTCCCAAACAAACAAGACCCAGTGGAGCGCTAATAAAATAACTTGACTCACCCTTATATTAAGGGATATGGAGAATGAGAAAATCTAAAGGGAAAGAAATATAATGGAGACAATGGTGTAGTATGTATGGACTTGGTGTTCTTAGAGAGAAGGGCTGTGAATGTAACAAACTCACATGGTTCAGAGCCTGAGAGGGCCATTGTCCCTTTCTCTCCCTTTCTCTGAGGATTGCCATACAGCTACTGAAGAAGCTTGGTATTTGCTTTAAAATACCTCTGCGTTTATGATTTGAGCCTATCCCTCTCAGGCTAGTTGTTGGAGAGAGATTGTCACTTCCGGTCGTTCCTGACGCCATTCTGCTTACCTGCGTCTTCGTGGTCGGCTTCCAGGGTCCTGTCCCCTCCGGGTTCTGCTGGCTGCCTTTCACCGTTAGGCCAGGTGGTCGCGGGGTTTTGGTCGTGCGGCAAAATCGTAAGTTACACGGCCGTCGCAATTTTCGGCGCGGCCGTTTTTTCATCATCACTGTACGACGATTATATGTACGGTAGTAGTTCGGTACTTAATCATACGAATAAACGGCATTCGGTTACGGCTGTTATACGGTACTTGTCCATGTTCATAATTTTATTTTGTGCATAAAATTTGTTACATTCTGGTCATGTTAATGACCGTTCGTTTGCCGAAACGCTTTTAATTAGAGGTTAAAAAAACTTGTTACAGGCGCTAGGGCAACCTCTGGTGGCTGGTTATTATTACTGTTTGCTCTTCAATTGTGGTTCCACGACCCCTAGTGGTTGTATAAGTTATGACATATGGCATTTAATGCATTTTTGATTTAGGTTTTTCCATAGCATATTTTTAGGCATATTTTATACACGGCTGGAACAATTACATGTTACAGAGCATTTTTGTAGCAGGAATTATGACACATAGGGGTTTTGGTAGGATATATGTCTGGAAATTCTGCCATAAGGAACATTGTTTTCTAATGATATGGTATACCTTTGGTTA
The DNA here is from genome assembly GCF_036172605.1 of Pelobates fuscus. Classification (NCBI taxonomy): domain Eukaryota; kingdom Metazoa; phylum Chordata; class Amphibia; order Anura; family Pelobatidae; genus Pelobates; species Pelobates fuscus. Next base: position 220,345,303 of record NC_086317.1, on the reverse strand, counting down.
TAATCAACACATACACCATTTTAGTATCATTAAAATACATACGGGACATATGGTCACATATAATGCTTAGCATTTTTATGATTATGGACCTCTTGTGTTTTCAGTATTCAACAGCGAGTCCACGGTGGGCTGCTAATCTACCAACTTTTTCACTTAACATAGGTCAGTAATCACGATTAATTTATCCCTTATTGGTCACGCAAGACTTGGGTCCTTATGTGTGTTTTTCTGTATTACTAGGTATAGGCATCCTTGCTCTTTTTGAGTATTTGGTTCCAGTCCCATACTTTGACGTATTTACTGGTAGGTATCAGAATAGCTGGGGAGTGAGGGGTACATATTTATTAACCTTACAAACACAAATTACTATTGTAGGTTACTACAGATCGCCTGTATCACCTTATAATACTATCTTGCAACTTGTTCATCAGGTACGTCATGTTTTTCGCAAATTATTTCTCCCTCCCTACCTACCCTTTCGGGTACAGCTATACTGGCACACTCATAGGAGCCTCTAGGTATGTTTTTCTGGCCTTCTACGCCTTAAGTAGTGGTCCCACGAGGCCAACATCCATCCTCATTTCGGAGGTACGGCATTCCCTCGGGCCAATTCATAGCTATCCGCCTCGCTTGGTTGCATAGAGAGGGCCTCACTGGTCACGTCCATTCTGTCTTATGCTATTACTAGTCACTAGAGATGTCCGGAACAGTTTGCCGGGAACTGTTTGCCGGCGAACATAGCTTGTTCGCGGTCGCCGCGGCGGGCGAACATATGCGATGTTCGGTCCGCCCCCTATTCGTCATGGAGGTGGGAGGGTCTGGGAGGGAGGGTCTGCTGCTGATTGGCTGGAATGTGTCTGCTGACTGTGAGGTACAGGGTCAACGTTTACTCAATGATGACGAATAGGGGGTGGACGGAACATCGCATATGTTCGCCCGCCGCGGCGACCGCGACCAAGCTATGTTCGCCGGCGAACAGTTCCCGGCGAACTGTTCGGGACATCTCTACTAGTCACTGAGAGGCCATCACCCCGCCATAATGCCAATGGCCACATACCCCACACAAGCCAAATCATAGATAGTGCCTCTCAAAGCCGCTTGGTAACTAGTAGGGCCTCACCTGCCACGTTACTAAGTAATTCTTTCGACACTTGGCATTTAGTTACACCAGCCAGTTGGGTCGGACCCCAGGTAACTTATTATTTTTATATTGTAGCATGTCACAAGTACCTGAAGGCGGGGAAGAGTTGTCCATCCCAAGTACACCGGCTAGATTGGTCACGCCATCCCGGGGTGACGACAACGCAAGCCCTGCATCACTCAGGGCATGGGCTATTCCCAGGATCACTGCCGAATTAAGAAAAAGGAATATTCCTTTCCCTGCTACGGCTAGGAAAGCAGAATTATACAGGCTGATGAATACACAAACTGATAACTCAGTGGCGGGGGAAGGGTCCAGTGGCAGCCAGTCTTCCGATCTGCATACGGTTTTGTCCTCAGTCCTGACCTCTTTGGGTCGTATTACGGACAAGCTTGATAAGATGGATGCAGATAGCCATCAACGGTCATCTGCTGCTGTAGACAATCCGGTCGCTACGGTGCATCTGGACCCCCTACCGGGTAATATTCCAACCGGTCTGAAAGACCCTCACATCATTAACCCAGCATACATGGCAGGGCTTTTCACGTTTTCAACAAGGACATCTTGGAGGGGAAGGATATCAATTTGGTATCACTTCTTATAGCCTCGCAGGATGTCCTTGAAAATAAGACCTATGCGTATGGGGATGTGTCGGTTGTGTTGAAATCCAGAGATCCCAGGTTGAATAGGAAGCTATCTATTCCCGAATTTGTACTGGCTTTCGGGATATACAGAGATGTGATATGCTCTGTATATCCGGATAGGAGGGAGGAATTGGACCTTTATCTCCACAAGCTGGTGGATTTGGGGCACAAGTACGGTGGTACCTCTTTTTACGACTACCACCGTGCTTTTTCCGCAAAGGCGTCGGCCGCCCTATCTCAGTTCAATTATCAAGCTGATTGGGGTGTGCTTGACACTGAACTGTTTTGCCGACACTTTGAGGGCCTAAAAACCCCAGCTTGTGCCATTTGCTCGTCCAACTCCCACACTGCTAATCTGTGCCCTAATTCTCCAGAGGTGAATGCTGCATTTTCTCCTACTAATGTGGTGCCCACAGGGAGAACAGGCAGGGTGCTTAAAGATAAGCTAGGCCGTGATATTGTGTTCTTGGGGAAATCGCAAGTGTGTAACAATTTTAACACTGGCACTTGAGGATACAGTGCCTGCAGACTTCTGCATGTCTGCTCCCAATGTTTCAGGGCTCACTCCAAAGTAATGTGCCCCAATAAACTATATCCTAAGCAGTACTTATCGTCTCTTAATGTCTCCCTACTGAAAGAGTTTTTGTGTGATCACCCATCACAACATCTAGTTGATTTTTTGGTAGCAGGGTTTACTTTGGGGTTTCACACTGGTATTATTCACATGCCTATGGGAATCCTGGAATGTAAAAACTTACAGACAGCCCTGACACTATTGACCTACTCCTACAGAAGGAAATTAACCAATGCTTCTTATTAGGTCCTTTTGACTCCCCACCCTTCACGGTTTGGCGAACTAACCCAATAGGTCTGGTCACAAATAAATCTTCAAATAAACAAAGGTTAATTCTCGACCTGTCCTCTCCCCATGCATCACCTACCCCAAGTCTAAATTCGCTAATTCCATCAGAAGAATTTTCCCTCCAATATGCGACCATAGATAATGCCGTCACTGCCATCCTCTCGGCCAGGGTAGGGGCATGGCTGAGTAAAACGGATATTGTAAACGCTTTTAAATTACTCCCTATCCATCCATCCCTTTGGCATTTACATGGTGTTAAGTGGCATGATTCATATTATTTTTTCACACGTCTCACATTTGGTTCTAAAAGCAGCCCTAGGATTTTCGATATATTTGCTGAGACGTTGTGCTGGATGCTGCTTAACATCTGTAAATGCCCCGCTGTCATACATTACCTGGACGATTTCCTAACCATAGAAAGTAAGCTGGTACATCCTAGTAGCCTCCTGGCAATCAAGCGACTGTTTACACAATTAAGAGTACCTATTTCACCGACAAAGACTGAAGGTCCAGATACGATCATCAACTTCTTGGGGGTAGTGCTGGACTCTGTGCATATGCAGGCTAGCCTCCCCGGGGAGAAGATTGAACGTATCCTGGCGGCCATCGACCTTTACCTAGTCGGTGGCTCATGTAATAGGAAAGAGTTACAATCCCTGTTGGGTTTGCTAAATTTCACCATGAAAATTATTCCACAAGGGAGAGCATTCATTTCCCGATTGCTTAGCCTTTTTCCACTGTTGCAAACTGATACCTCCAGCATTACGTTAGATGTGCATGCCACAGCTGACTTACGTATGTGGAGGGAATTTTTGCTTAATTGGAATGGGAGAAGCATTTTTATCCCGATATGGTCAGAGAATTTGGTGTCAGTCTGGACGGACGCCGCTGCCACTTCAGGTTTTGCCGCTATTTGTGGCAATGACTGGATGTGGGGTAAATGGCCGAGGGAAATTACTGAGATCCCCAAGTTCAAGGACACGTCAGCCTTGTTTGAGCTCTACCCAATCATAGCAGCAGCAGTTAGGTGGGGAGCTTGCTGGTCTGGGAATAAGGTGCGTTGCTTCTCAGACAACATGGCAACGTGCCATATTGTAAACAAAGGACGTTCCTCTTCCCTGGCCATCATGCGGTTTATGAGGACTCTCACATGGTTAGCTGCCAAACAGTTTTCTTTTAACTTGCATTCATGTGCCAGGGGTTCTCAATATTGCAGCTGACCACTTATCACGGTCTCAGTTTCAGGAGTTCCGGGCAGCGCTACCAACGGCTACCCTGATACCAACTCCGGTACCGCAGTGGCAGGAGATGGTTTGGGACTAAAAGAACTGCTCTATCATGGGAGACAACTCTCGCAACTCAGTCTTTCTGATAACACCAGGAAGGCGTATGGCAGGGCTTTTCACGTTTTCAATAAATTCTTGCTGGACTTTAATATCACTGACCAGTTTGCCATGGAAACTATTGTTGCGTTCATTTCTTTTTGCCACCTTCACCTAACACTATCATTCAATACCATTAAGTTGTATGTCACAGGGATTCAACATCACATCCTCACCACTTGGCCTAACAGACAGCGTTTTCTGTCATCCTACCAAGTCAAAGCCAAACTCAAAGGTATTAAAGACTCCACTCCTATACCCTCACCGTCCAGGCTACCTATCCACGATCTATTGTTTCAGTCCTTGTCAAATCTACTAGACACCTCACCTTTCGAAGCACATACTAATCGTATAACTAAAACAGCCATCTATTTAGCCTTTTACGGTTTTCTTCGACCCAAAGAGTTCACCACCACTAACTATAACTCACCCAACTTTATCGCTAGGTCGAATCTGGTGAAGGTACAAGATCACTATCTGTTATCCCTACACCACACCAAAACTAGCGCCAAAGGACATACGGTCACTATCACCTATTACTCCACTAATAATAAATGGTGTCCGGTGGAAGTTTTCGACAATTTTCTTGCCTTCTGAACTACGGCTCCTACACAACCACTCCTGTCCTTACACGGTAATAAGCTCACTACGAGTAAGTTCATGGTGTATGTCAGGATGTTGTTGGTCCGGTTAGGGTTGAACCCGGCCAACTACTCTGGTCACTCATTTAGAATAGGAGCCGCCACTACCGCTTCTAAAAAGAATATCCCAGCTCACATCATTAAAATTTTGGGCCGATGGAAATCCACGGCGTACACCAGATACATACCTCAGCCAATACAAGAAGTACGCCTAGCATTCAAGACTATGAATATGTAATATGCTTTGTTGGGTTTTGTAGGATGAATAAACTGGTTTATATCTTTTTGCCCTCTTTTATTTCAGGCCTACTTCCTCGTCAGTTCCGGCACACCACAACTGACTTTTCCATTCTATGTTTGTCTTATGTTACTGATACTACGGCTTTATGCCGTGACCACAAATGGAAGGCGTGGCCTGAAGTTGTGAGAGGGGCTTGGTTCCCCTTCTTAAGGAGTACCAGCCCATCCCTCATTACCTGTTAGGTCTGGCGAGTTGTCCCACCCACCACACCTCCTTTATAAGCAATTTATAAGGTAGGCCCTCTTTTATTTCAGGCCTACTTCCTTGTCAGTTCCGGCACACCACAACTTACTTTTCCATTCTATGTTTGTCTTATGTTACTGATACTACGGCTTTATGCCGTGACCACAAATATATATATATATATATATATATATATATATATATATATATATATAATTTTTTTAATAATTTTTATTTATATATAGATATATATATATATAGTGATATATACGTATATACTTATGTATATAGATATATATTATTTCGTTCTACTTGTATTTTGATATCAGACACATTCCAGCAAAACAGCAGCACCCACCTCCTGTACAGCATCCATTTTAGATTCATTCTGAAGCTGCATTCTTAGATAGAGGAGGGAAAGTGTCGCTGCTGCTCATTTGATAGGGAAATGGATAGCTAGGCTAGGGTATTCAGTGTCCACTACAGTCCTGAAGGACTCATCTGATCTCTGCTGTAAGGACAGCACCCCAAAAAGCCCTTTTTAGAGCTGCTTTTTTTTTTTCTGTGTAATGTAATTGCAGTTGCCTGCCTGCCAACTTCTGTGTCAGGCTCACAGTGGATACTGTGCCCACTTGCCCAGTGCCACCACTCATATCTGGTGTCACAATAGCTTGCATTTAAAAACAAAAAAATGTTTTTCACTGTAATAGATTGAATAGCAGTTAGTTGTCTGCAAGCATCTGGGTGTCAGGCCTTCAGCGTGTACTCTGCAAACTTCTGCCAGTCCACTTTGCCACTCATATCTGGTTTCACAATAGCGTGCCTTTAAAAAGAAAAACAGTTTTTCACTGTAATCTAATAGCAGTCAGTGTCCTTTAAGCGGGTGTCAGGTCTTCAGCGTGTACTCTGCCAACCTCTGCCAGTGTACTTTGCCACTCATATCTGGTGTCACAATAGCGTGCCTTTAAAAAGAAAAAATGTTTTTCACTGTAAGCTAATAGCAGTCAGTGTCCTTCAAGCGGGTGTCAGGCCTTCAGCGTGTACTCTGCCAACCTCTGCCAGTGCACTTTGCCACTCAAATCTGGTGTCACAATAGCGTGCCTTTAAAAAGAAAAAAAAGTTTTTCACTGGAAGCTAATAGCAGTCAGTGTCCTTCAAGCGGGTGTCAGGCCTTCAGCGTGTACTCTGCCAACTTCTGCCAGTCCACTTTGCCACTCATATCTGGTGTCACAATAGCGTGCCTTTAAAAAGAAAAAATGTTTTTCACTGTAAGCTAATAGCAGTCAGTGTCCTTCAAGCGGGTGTCAGGCCTTCAGCGTGTACTCTGCCAACCTCTGCAAGTGCACATTGCCACTCATATCTGGTGTCACTATAGCGTGCATTTAAAACCAAAAAACTTGTTCCACTGTTATAGATTGAATAGCAGTTAGTTGTCTTCAAGCGGGTGTCAGGCCTACAGCGTGTACTCTGCCAACCTCTGTCAGTGCACATTGCCACTCATATCTAGTCTCACAGTAGCTTGCACGCATAGTACCACTAATCCAAAAAAAAATGACAGGCAGAGGCAGGCCACCCCATATGGGCTGTTGTGGTCATGGTGCCGTGATTCCCTTTTGCCCTAGAATAATGCCCAATTTTCAGAGGCCACGTACCCTGAACTTGAAAAGTTCTGAGGACATAGTTGACTGGCTAACACAGGACACCCAATCTTCTACAGCTTCCGCTCGGAACCTTGACGCACCATCCTCCTCCAGCTTAGCTTCGGGCACCTCTCAAGATACCACTCACCCGCCTGCCGCCACCACCAACACTAGCACCACAGCCGCTTCACTTTATCTGTCAGAGGAGTTATTTACACATCCGTTTGAAGAAATGAGTGATGCGCAACCATTATTGCCAGAGGATGTAGATAACAGGGATATGTCGCAGTCAGGCAGCATTACACACATGGACGTACGGTGTGATGATGATGATGTTGTACCCGCTGCTGCTTCCTTTGCTGAGTTGTCAGATACAAGTGAAGCGGTTGATGATGACGATGCGTCCATGGATGTCACGTGGGTGCCCGCTCGGCAAGAAGAAGAACAGGGCGAAGGTTCAGATGGGGAGACAGAGAGGAGGAGAAGACGAGTTGGAAGCAGGGGGAGGTCGTCGCAAGGAGCTAGTGGCACAGTCAGACAGCATGCATCGGCACCCGGGGTCAGCCCGACAGCACGCCAATCAACGCATGCTATGTCCACCACCAGAATGCCGTCATTGCAGAGCTAAGCAGTGTGGAATTTTTTTTGTGTGTCTGCCTCTGACAACAGTGATGCCATTTGCAACCTGTGCCAAAAGAAACTGAGTTGTGGGAAGTCCAACACCCACCTAGGTGCAACTGCTTTGCGTAGGCACATGATCGCACATCACAAACACCTATGGGATCAACACATGAGTACAAGCAGCACACAAACTCAAAGCCGCCATCCTCCTCCTGGTCCAGCATCTTCAGCCACGTCAACCACTGCTGTCCTCCTTGCCCCCTCTCAACCATCCGCCACTCCGTCTCTCGCCTTGAGCAGTTCCTGCTCATCTGCCCACAGTCAGGTGTCTGTCAAGGACATGTTTGAGCGTAAGCCAATGTCAGAAAGTCACCCCTTGCCCAACATCTGACAGCTGGCTTGTCTGAACTATTAGCCCGCCAGCTTTTACCATACAAGCTGGTGGAGTCTGAGGCGTTCAAAAAATTGGTGGCTATTGGGATACCGCAGTGGAAGGTACCCGGCCGAAATTTCTTTGCACAAAAGGCAATCACCAACCTGTACTCGATTGTGCAAAAGGAAGTAATGGCATGTCTGGCACACAGTGTTGGGGCAAGGGTCCATCTGACCACTGATACCTGGTCTGCAAAGCATGGTCAGGGCAGGTATACCACCTACACTGTGCATTGGGTAAACCTGCTGACGGCTGCCAAGCATGCAATGCGTGGCTCTGCAGAGGAGTTGGTGACACCGCCACGACTTGCAGGCAGGCCTGCTGCCACCTCCTCTACTCCTCCTGCTCCATCCTCTTCCAGAACCTCCTTGGCTGAGTCCTCTTTTGCTGCTGCGTCTTGCCCCACATCAACGACACCCCCCCAGCTCCCCAGGTACTATTCCACATCCCGGATACGGCAGTGTCAGGCCGTCTTGGGTTTGACTTGCTTGAAAGCAGAGAGTCACACCGGACAAGCACTCCTGTCCGCCCTGAAAAGTGGCCGACTCCGCAGCAACTGGATATCGGCAAAGTGGTTTGTGACAATGGAACAAATTTGTTGGCGGCATTGAAGTTGGGCAAGTTGACACATGTGCCGTGCATGGCACATGTGTATAATCTGATCGTACAACGCTTTGTGCATAAGTACACAGGCTTACAGGACGTCCTGAAGCAGGCCAGGAAGGTGTGTGGCCATTTCAGGCGTTCCTACACGGCCATAGCGCACTTTGCAGATATCCAGTGGCGAAACAACATGCCAGTGAGGCGCTTGATTTGCGACAGCCCGACACGTTGGAATTCAACACTCCTAATGTTCGACTGCCTGCTCCAACAAGAAAAAGCCGTTAATGAATATTTAGTAAAGAAAAAAAGGTTGCGCCACGGATAAAATAAATAAAAAATAAAAGTAAGAACAACAATACAAATATAAAAATGAATAAAAATACAAATAGGTATAGTCCAGAATGGTTGGTCAGTTCCAATAGGTGTCTTGAGGTAAAGTAGGTATAGTTACTAATTCAGCTGTGGGGGTAGGTTCTCTTGTTGTAGTAGTTTCTACCGTCTCGTAGTATGGAAGACACAAGGTGAAAGGACTAATCGTGCGGAGTGTATACACTTAATGTGATAGTATAAAAAATATATATGTTGCACTCACATTTAGTTGAGCTATAGTCAGCTCAGGGTTTGTAGGCATACAGCGGTATAATCCCCGCTTATGGGATATATTGTTGCTTGTCCTCCAAGGGGTACGTCCAACTCTCAGGAGAAGAGGGAAATAAAAACAGCAGATAGTGCTCTCCGATTAAATTAAAAGGTGGTGAATAAAATAAGATAAAATATACTCACAGGTAAAGTGCAGATCACACTGCACTTTAGAAATAGCGTTAGTGGTATAATCCCCACTTCAGGATATGTAGAATAAAAAATGCCAGGAAAAAAATAAAATAATAATGATAATTGTGTATATAAAATGATAGTGGTACAATAGTCTGACCAAAAAGTCATTTATTATAAAATAACACAATATACATAACCATTTAACGCGTTTCACCGCTGGGGCTTTATCAAAAATGGAATAACATATTACCAATATATCCCATAAGCGGGGATTATACCGCTGTATGCCTACAAACCCTGAGCTGGCTATAGCTCAACTAAATGTGAGTGCAACATATATATTTTTTATACTATCACATTAAGTGTATACACTCCGCACGATTAGTCCTTTCACCTTGTGTCTTCCATACTACGAGACGGTAGAAACTACTACAACAAGAGAACCTACCCCCACAGCGGAATTAGTAACTATACCTACTTTACCTCAAGACACCTATTGGAACTGACCAACCATTCTGGACTTTTTTCTTTACTGTATATCTCTTATATAGAGGGTTAGAGGGTTACCCTCAAAAGGTCGCTGCCTGTTCAATATATTATTAGCGCTAACCTTACCCCCCTTTTGTTAATGAATATTTGTATGACCGGGGTGCTAGGACAGCCTCTGTGGAGCTGGGAATTTTTTTGCCACGTTACTGGACGCTCATGCGCAATGCCTGTAGGCTCATGCGTCCTTTTGAGGAAGTGACAAACCTAGTCAGTCACACCGAAGGCACCATCAGTGACATCATACCATTTGTTTTCTTCCTGGAGCGTGCCCTGCGAAGAGTGCTGGATCAGGCCATAGATGAGCGTGAAGAGGAAGAGTTGTGGTCACCATCACCGCCAGAAACAGCCTTATCAGCATCGCTTGCTGGACCTGCGGCAATGCTGGAAGAGGATTGTGAGGAAGAGGAGTCAGAGGAGGAATGTGGCTTTGAGGAGAAGGAGGAAGACCAACCACACCAGGCATCCCAGGGTGCTCGTTGTCACCTATCTGGTACCCGTGGTGTTGTACGTGGCTGCGGGGAAGAACATACCTTCATTGAGATCACTGAGGATGAGGAACGGGAAATGAGTAGCTCGGCATCCAACCTTGTGCAAATGGGGTCTTTCATGCTGTCGTGCCTGTTGAGGGACCCTTGTTTAAAAAGGCTGAAGGAGAACGACCTGTACTGGGTGTCCACGCTACTAGACCCCCGGTATAAGCAAAAAGTGGCTGAAATGTTACCAAATTACAACAAGTCGGAAAGGATGCAGCATTTGCAAAATAAATTAAAAAGTATGCTTTACACAGCGTATAAGGGTGATGTCACAGCACAACGGGAATCTAACAGGGGAAGAGGTGAAAGTCATCCTCCTCCTCCCACGACCACGCCGGCATGGACAGGACGCTTTAAAGACGTGTTGTTGATGGAGGACATGCGGAGCTTTTTAAGTCCTACGCATCGCCACAGCCCTTCGGGATCCACTCTCAGAGAACGACTCGACCGACAGGTAGCAGACTACCTCGCCTTAACTGCAGATATCGACACTCTGAGGAGCGATGAACCCCTTGACTACTGGGTGTGCAGGCTTGACCTGTAGCCTGAGCTATCCCAATTTGCGATAGAACTTCTGGCCTGCCCCGCTTCAAGTGTCCTGTCAGAAAGGACCTTCAGTGCAGCAGGAGGTATTGTCACTGAGAAGAGAAGTCGCCTAGGTCAAAAAAGTCTAGATTACCTCACCTTTATTAAGATGAATGAGGGATGGATCCCAAAGGGACTGACAGTGGGCGATACATTCGACTAAAAAAGGCCTGATGAGATGAGCTGCCTTCTAAAAATGGTCCACACGCTGCTGTATTTTAGCTCTGAATGCCGGTTGACTTGCGTGACTTATCCGCCACCAACTAGGGTTCAAGCCGCAATGTTTTAGGGCACTTTCTGCCTGGGAAACAAACATCATCTTTTCTGGCCGCTGCTACAGCAGTGGCTGCAACAATACCTCATTTTTCAGGCATGTGTACATGCCTAATTTTTAGGGCCTCTGGTGCTGCACTGTGGCTTCAAAAACCAAACCAAAAAAAAAGGCACATAACAGGGATTAAACTGATAGGAATAGTACTACTTAACACACCACTCCTATCTGGTGGCACATTAGATTGCACGCGCAGTGCCCCAAATTTGAAGTAGGAGGACCGACCAAGCATCTTTTTCCATCTCCCGGTTCCTAAAATCGATGCCATATACACGTCCCCTGATAGGGCGCCAGCTCGTTATTCTCTTGGGCGCCAGCTCGTTATTCTCTTTTTCACTTCACTAGGGACACTTTACTGCACTATGGGCACTTAGACCCACTCTTTGTCTTGCACAGTGTTATTCCAAGCCAGCATCTGTGATGGGAAATCAGGCAGTCATCTAAACGTTTAGATTGAGCTTTAGCTTAGAACACCCTTGAAGGTGTTTAAGGAGATTAGGGCTAGTTTAGAGGATTCTTCTTAGACCTCTCTGAGTCTTTATAGCCCTTCTACCTATCCAGCATTTCTGGAAACTAGCTAAGAGAAAGGGTGACTGTGTGTCTGTGATACATTTAACGTTATATCACCTTATTGACACTTTATCACTCGGTCTCCATACTCTCTGCCTATACCCATCTATTTAGAGGGAATTTCCTTGCACCTGCCAATATTATATAATAGGAAATAGTATTACCATTATTACACAATTAGCCACTATAGGGGAATGAGTATAGTATCCCTTTGTTATTTATAAATGATACAATAAAGACTTTTGTCTATTACTCAATTTACTTTAACAAAGGGTACTAACCACGGTATTAAGAAACATTACTCTGCTTTCCCTTTCTCCCTCTATTATACACCTATGCTCACTAGGATTTGTAGGTATCACTTTATTATAGTTGTCTAACCTTTTCCTATGCCAGTTTTAGATCTCCTTCTTGGGAGATTTTTTCTTTTTTCAGTTTATTAGCATACTTTCAGGGACCCTTGGTGTTGTACGTGGCTGGGTGGAGGAAGAGACATTCAATGACATCAGTGAGGACAAGGAACGGACATGGCTAGCTTGGTATCCAACCTTGTGCAAATGGGGAGTTTGCGGTTGTGCAAATGGACTGTTTGCGGTTGTTTGCTGTGCGTTAAACGGGGAGTTTGGTCTGTCATTGTGAAGTGGGCGTAACCCTTACACTACCTGATCGATACAACATCATACAGTAGGTCCCCCCCTCATTATTTTTATGGCCACCACCCACCGCTCACGGGTGGGGGCGGGCGGGAGGACAGTAGGTACCCCCCCATTGTGATTTATAGCCCCCACCCACCGTGCAGGGGTGGGGGCTGGGGGGGGAGGACAGTAGCCCCCCCCTTATCCTTATTTACTGAATATTCCCCTGTATAACATTTGTATAACATTTAGTGAATATTCCTTATTCTGCTCTGTGTCAGTGTGTATCAGGGTCTCTGAGGACAGGTGTCAATCCATATCTGCCAAGTGACCCTATGTAGGGGGAACAGTCCCTATTCTGCTCTGTGTCAGTGTGTATCAGGGTCCCTGAGGACAGGTGTCAATCCATATCTGCCAAGTGACCCTATGTAGGGATAACAGTCCCTATTCTGCTCTGTGTCAGTGTGTATCAGGGTCCCTGAGGACAGGTGTCAATCCATATCTGCCAAGTGACCCTATGTAGGGGGAACATTCCCTATTCTGCTCTGTGTCAGTGTGTATCAGGGTCTCTGAGGACTGGTGTCAATCCATATCTGCCAAGTGACCCTATGTAGGGGGAACAGTCCCTATTCTGCTCTGTGTCAGTGTGTATCAGGGACCCTTAGGATAGGTGTCAATCCATATCTGCCAAGTGACCCTATGTAGGGGGAACAGTCCCTATTCTGCTCTGTGTCAGTGTGTATCAGGGATCCTTAGGATAGGTGTCAATCCATATCTGCCAAGTGACCCTATGTAGGGGGAACAGTCCCTATTCTGCTCTGTGTCAGTGTGTATCAGGGTCTCTGAGGACAGGTGTCAATCCATATGTCAAGGTGTCAATATGTCATATGTCAGGTGTCAATCCATATCCATTGTGATTTAGGAATGTTAGGTGATTTATGCCCTTTATGGATTAAAACCAGACTCTGCATCAACTGTGTAATTTTCCATGGGAGTTTTGCCATGGATCCCCCTCCGGCATGCCACAGTCCAGGTGTTAGTCCCCTTGAAACAACTTTTCCATCACTATTGTGGCCAGAAAGAGTCCCTGTGGGTTTTAAAATTTGCCTGCCCATTGAAGTCTATGGCGGTTCGCGAACGTTTGTAGAAGTTCGCGTCCGCCGTTCGCGAACCGAAAATTTTGTGTTTGCGACATCACTAGAGGCCTGTATGTTTGCAGCCTTAACACAAATATGCCTATAGCACATTACTGTAGAATCTTTGTTTTGTATGCTTGCCATCATTAGTACGAAGGATAAGATTATATATAGAATCAAAAAGTATGAGACATGAAAAAGGCAATCTCTATGAAACATGCAACGAGCTCCACTTAATAGTAATGCATTAAAATAAACTTTTATTTATATATATATATATATATATATATATATATATATATATATATATATGGAAGGCTGGGCCTGACGTTGTGGGAGGGGCTTGGTTACCCTTCTTAAGGAGCATTTGTACAGCATCTGAATTCAAATACATTCAATTTGAATTTCACCAGTGAAATTGGTGGATCGAACATTTGCTTTCTGGATTTGTCTTTACAGATAAATGGGAAGATCATAACCTCACTGTATAAGAAAAAGACTGCCACTAACAACTTGTTAAATTGGGCAAGTTGTCATCCGACTTCACTCAAGTCAGGGATACCAATTGGCCAATACCGAAGGTTATGTCGTAATTGTTCTTTTGTAGAAGACTTTAAGGCTAAAGCTTTGATGTTGCGGAGTTCCTTTCGTAAAAAACGATATCCAAATAGAGCCCTGAAAAGAGCATATACTCGAGCCTTACAGCCCGATCGTGCATCCTTGATTAAGGACAGCACAAAGGTGCAGGAAACAAACTTTATACGATGTATAGGTACCAATGACGCAGGGTGGGGGACCATGCAAAATGTCTTTCAGAAGTTCTGGCTGCTCTTAACTTCAGATAGACATCTAAAAAATGTGGTTACCCCCTCACCTTCAATCACAGCATGAAGAGGGAGGAATCTAAAAGGTCTCCTAGTGCAAAGTCACCTTGCCACATCCATCCCTGCAGGTAGCGTCAAACAATACCTACCTGTTGGTACTTTCCAGTGTGGACACTGCAGTGCCTGTCCATTCATCTGTAGACATTCCAAGACATTTACAAATAGCCCTAATATGGATTTTTTTAAGTCCCGCTCCTTTTTAACTGCCTGTCAGTTGGAGTAGTCTACCTATTGATATATTCTTGTGGACTTAAACATGTAGGGAAGGCCTTTCGCCCCTTTAAGCTGCGCATTCATGAACATGTTAATTCTGTTAATTCTGTAAGGAGACGCCTAGAAACTCCAATATCTAGACACCTCCACCAGCAGCACAACCATTCAGCAGCAGGTGTACGGTTCATGGGTCTTGTATCCCTTCCCCAGCCATGACGTAAAGATTGGGATAAGAGACTACGCCTACGCCATAAGAGACTACGCCAAAGAGAGGATATATAGGCTCAACACATTATCCCCTCTTAGCCTTAATGAAGGTTTCTCATATTCCCCCTTCATTTGATCATTGGAGTTAAATTGTAATCTTTAATTCATATTTGGATTTCATAATGTAAGCATACCGTATATACTCGAGTATTAGTCGAGTTTTTCGGCACATTTTTTGTGCTGAAAAACCCCAACTCGACTTGTACTCTGTATTACATTGCCATAATACAGACAAGGGGCTGTGTAGGAGGGGGGCTGGCAGAGAGTGCTTACTTGCCGCTTCTGCAGCTCCTGTCAGCTCCCTTCTCCTCCGCGCCGGTACGGTCAGCTCCCCTGTCAGCTCCCAGTGTAAGTCTCACGAGAGCCGCGGGGTCATAGCGCGGCCGCGAGACGTACACTGGGAGCTGACCGGACCGGCGCGGAGGTGAAGGTTATTTAGAAATTTACCAGTAGCTGATGCATTTCCCACCCTAGTCTTATACTCGAGTCAATACGTTTTCCCAGTTTTTTGGGGTAAAATTAGGGGCCTCAGCTTATATTCGGGTCGGCTTATACTCGAGTATATACGGTATATGACTTTTTTTTTCCTCACCACCCTCTGCCACTGTTTCCTTTTTTGATCTGATATTCTCACATTTGCCCTATTGAGTATGTTTTGAATATACCTCTTTTTCCCACTGAAACAATTACCTTTTTCTATATAGGAGATCTATGGGACAACAATTGTCTCCTATAATTGTTATACCTTTTCTGACCATAGCAAGTGGAATTCATTCACGTTTGCTAAGTCTATTAAAAAGGTGTTATATGGATCTAATATATCCTTCCCTTACACATGACATAGATGCTCATATAATACAGTGTGATTTTATCCTTCACCAGTGATAGTCAAACAGGATAAATGGGATTCACTTTATCAGGCTACGTTCATAAATATGTGCTCTTCATACTGAATGTAGGAGTACTTCCCCTTTGTTCCTGTTAGTTATGCATTAATAAATTTAGTGATTCTAAGGGAGCCACTTCCCTGCTTACTACTTATAAGCATAGCATTTAGCTATAACTAATGTGACTAAATGGAAGAAAATAGGGCGTGCTGACTCAACAGAGTTATATTCACATACATGTACCTCCATGTATTGACCCAATTGTTCTGATGCGTTTTCCTTCCCCTACGAGGATGATACTCCTTTAACATAGAGCTGTGCTATATAGCATTGGGTGGACTTTAAAATACCTGCTGTTATGACATGCGCTCGGACATCGTTGGAAACCCGGCGCATGCGTAGTGACGGATGATCCACCCACAGGTATTCCCCCATGGTTAAACACACCCACAGGGACAATCACCCGTTTTGGCCACTGAAGGAGGCAGATCAATTGACATTCATCCCAGTGTAATGCTTTCTGGACACAGGCGGTCCAGAAACCGCCTGCGGATTCAGTGTTTAAAGGGACACTATAGTCACCTGAACAACTACAGCTTAATGTAGTTGTTCAGATGAGATCTATAGCTCCCTGCAGGCAATCTAATGTAAACACTGTATTTTCAGAGAAAATACAGTGTTTACATTGATTGATAGGAATACCTCCAGTGGCCGTAAAAAGGCCATGTACAGTCAGACGTATTAAAATACATCTGACGTGTGCAGGAGAAGGCACTGTGCGCGCACCTTTTCTCTCCTGCCTATCAGCAGAGGAGAGGGGGCGGGAAAAGACCGCGAGCTCAGGACTTCATGAATGCCGCCCTATGAAGTATGTGCGTATGTGCGGCAAAGCCGCGCATGCGCACAAGGTAACAATGACGCTTCCAAATGGAAGCGTCTGATTGCTCCCTGCTCGCGCCTGCCTATTTCGTCATTTTGACGAAATAGGGGGCGCGGCTTCACAAGGCTTCCGGCGCTGGAACCAGGTGAGTAAAAAGGGCTGCCTGGAGAGTCGCTTTAAAAAGGATTACGACAGGGGTTTATCTGTCCAAATAGAGTGGAAAGAATGGGAATGAACATGGAATACTGTGGGTAGTGGTGAACAAGTGGGCTTAAGCTCACATAAATCTCAACTGGCATAAAATAGCCCCCACCAAGGCTGGAAATATATAGTACATTTTAAGAATTCTAGAACACTAGTGCAGCTTTGTATAGGAGATTCTGTTTTACCTGTATTTTATGTTACCAATAAAGATTTTGTTCCTGTACCTATCTTCTACGTAGCGTTTACCTAAGCTATATAAAGGGAAGTAGCAACTATACAGTGAGCATCTTTATCCTGGTTCAAGCATTACGGTCTCCAATTTATTTGGAAAGGCGCTTATAGTCTGAGCCACTTCTTTACGGCTCAGCACCACGTGAGTGGGGATTTTTTTATCTACTTTTATCAATTATTATATGCAGGCTATGCTATGTTCTGTATTTTATATTTTTAGGATGTCTACAGACTTATGGTAAAACTGCATGTTTTCTATATTTTACACAATTGGTTTATTCACTTTGCTCTCACCATATTGATACCGGAGAAACTGACGGAAGCCAAGCACAGAGAGATGGACACAGGTTTCTTCAGGAAGGAAGAGATTCTTTATTGGATCCCCGATCGGGACTCAGAGGGACTAGCGTCACCAAAATACAGCAAAGTCTGAGTACTGAATACATAGAGTACATTCCTTATATAGCACTGTAGCTCCTCCCACAATTAACTACACCCACACATACCCTTAACCTATTTAATGAATAGAGTCTAAACTCATCCATCCGGTCTAACCACGTGGCTCATCTGATACAAAGGAGAGGGACGCGTAATTCCAGTTCTTACATTCCTGCACCTGGTCAGTACAGTGATGACAGTATCTTAGCTACGTGTAATTAACCAACTGATACTACAAACACATATACATACATATGCCTTGTGGCAATCTTAGCCTGCTAAACTTGTATTTTACTGGAATTACATCACATTCCCCCCTTTGATGCCTCTGATATTTCACAATTACTTGAGGCATCACTTAACCTTGGTTTGCATATACCTCAGGTTACCATGAACCAGACCAGACTTATCTTATGATGTGAATCTTCAACATTCATCTTCTTGCATTGGTTCTCCCTGATCTAGAGCCTTATACTTATATATCGCCATTATCTGTGCAGCAGCCTTCCTCTCTGCTATACTTCCTATCAGGCTTTGCACAGACCTAACTACTAAGGGTATAAGACACGGTAGGAGTAGACACAACAGTAAAATCAGTAGGACTCCACCTACCACTGCCTTAAGCCCTCCAAACCACTCATACCAGCTACCAAACCAACTACTTGGATTGTACCCTTTCCATACCTGAGTAGGCACATGCGCTAGTTTAACCATATGGCTAGTAAGCTCAGCTATTGCTTGCCCTTCGTCATCTATTTGAAGACAGCAATTACTTAGGTTAAACTTCCCACATACACCTCCCTCTACTGCCAAAAGGTAATCCAAGGCTAATCTATTTTGGTAGACTGCTGTCCTCATCCTGGTGTTATGCTTCGCTAGAAGATTGAGCGCTTGTGATGTCTCATTTGTGATAATCTCAACCACCGCCTGTAATCTTATAATACGGTTGAGCATATAAATAGGGGTTCTATAACCAAAGGTACCATCCTCAGCCCACGTGGCTGGCCCATAGTAATCTATAATACGCTGGGGAGGCCATTCATCATCTTCCCAGGCGCCTATCTCTATGGGTCCCCTTTTCTTCCTATGATTCACATCATACACTTTAACACCTAAAGTCTCACCTGTTTCAATCGGTAACAAGAAGAAGGATGGTTTGAGCATACCCAACACACATGCCCCTTCCCAGTCCTGTGGCAGCTCCGAATAGGCTTTCTTACCACAGATCCAGTACAAATTTGCTGGGGCTCTCCAGGTAGATGTGATGGATAGATCAAACCACACATCCTTTAAATTGGCATATCTAGCAAACGGGTTAGATGGTTCTGAGACATTTGAAGCCGACCACCAAGTTGTATTCTTTGTATCATCATCATAAGCTTTTTGCCCTAGACAAGTTAATTCTCCTACAGAAGTATTATACATTATTCCTTTCCTTGCTATGCAAACATAACCTATGATGGAGGTCTTTAATCTCCACTCAGATTTACCTCTAACACTCATATGATAATCGGCTTGTGTAGATATTAATTGGTCAACTGCCTCAGAACCGGACATTACCTCCTTTGCTTCCCAAGGCCATTGGTCTCCCATGTTAGTACCTCCACACACATAGCAGTTGGTAACATTAAGACTACCGGCAATACTTTCAGCTAAATCGATGAACAGGTTTTTAGCATTATGGGGGATCTTATTATCTATACTCATCTCTTCGTAAAAGGAATGGTATACTTGATGAGTCTGGGAGGATACCGTATCAGTCTCTATTCCTATAAACAATAATGTCCCAGGATCTAAACCCGTCCCGTATATTTGAAACCCAAATAAATTTCCATACTTATCTAAGAACTTGTCGGGGTTATTAATGAGTATATGGACTGGGTTGCATTCCATAGACTTACAATAAGGGCTAGTCGGCAACTTAGTCACTATCATGTCTTTGTCTACTGTCTGTCCCCAAGTTGCCCACCCCACACAAGACCAATATGGGCAAAAGTTATAATCTCTATTTGGGCATCTAGGACTTACATATTTATTTTTGCTACTGGGACAAATATATTTATCGTTAGACCCATACGTCCTCTCCCATCTAAGATCCCCACATACATTCCACGGCTTTCTACCACTCGATATCGCTTTACACGCATCAAATAGCAGAACACCCGAAGAATGTACGGATTCTAACACCGTTTTATTAATTAGGGTCCCCTGAGGATCTCCATTCCTGAGAGTCAACCAAATTGTACGAGGCTGATACTCCGGACTGAAGCACTTAGGTTCTCCTACTCCTAAATGGCACACACTATAATCTATATTTAAGTATCTACATCTCGATACATCTCCTTTACATTCGTATTGTGAATGCCAAATTAGGGTTTGGGAAATATGGTTACCTGTTCTCGTAGTCTTAATGCATACCTCACAGCTAGGAGTGTCGGTACCTCTACCTTCCTGAATATAAAAACACATATAAATAAACACTATCAAAAGCACATCTTTCGCCGTCATCCTCAGTCTTCGTCCGTGCGATGGAACCTCAGCTTCCAGGATGTGAGGGCTGCAGGGAATGGAGTTCTGCTCGTCTTCACAGGTGTCCCTTCGGGACTTTCCTGGCTTATACACTATGTGATGGTAAGCGGACAGGCTTTATTATGGCCTTCTCACTCACACCTGTAACAATAAAATTTGTAATCCACAATAATTCCTCGTTACTCCGACTGAGTAGTGCGTAGTGCGATCTTGCAGGGATTCTCTGGATCTGCTGTAACTTGCCAAGAATCGACTGCTGCTGGTTTAACCCTGGAGTGATGTATCCACGGAGTCACTTCTGCTACTTTTATTGCTGTAGGGGTAGACAAAAGAACAACATAAGGACCTCTCCACTTGGGCCCTAACGGTACAGTATTCCACTCTTTAATCCACACTTGGTCTCCTGGATGGTAACTATGAACAGGGGGATAAATATTCACAGGTAATCTATCTTGTACCCATTTCTGTACCTCCTCCATAGTCTTACCCAACTCTACAACCTGCTGCCGGGTAATTCCTTCTCCCAACTGACTCAAGTCCCCCCTTAAGTTACCAAGTACGGGAGGTGGTCGCCCATACATGATTTCAAAAGGAGAGAGGCCCATCCTTCTGGTAGGGGTACTGCGGATTCGCAATAAAGCTATGGGTAAGAGAACGTTCCACTTAAGTTGGGTTTCCTGACACATTTTAGCCAACTGGTTCTTTATAGTTCTATTCATTCTCTCTACCTTACCAGAACTCTGGGGTCTATATGCAGTATGAAGCCTCCACTTTATACCAAGCATATGAGTCAGTTGTTGTAGGCACTGGTGAACAAAAGCTGGACCATTGTCCGATCCTATAGAACAGGGTAGTCCATATCGGGGTATTATTTCTCGTAGCAGGAATCTCACAACTTCTCCTGCTTTCTCTGTACGAGTAGGACATGCTTCTACCCAGCCTGAATAGGTGCACACAATTACCAGCAGGTAACGATGTCCACCCGATTTAGGCATCACTGTAAAGTCTATTTGTAGATCGGACATGGGGAGTCCCCCCATAAACTGAACTCCTGGTGGCTTTACTGGTCCTTGTCTTGCATTATTCTTAGCACACGTTACACATCTGCGTACAATGGCCTGAGTCAAGTTGGACAATCTTGGTATGTAGAAATGTTTTCTAAGAGATTCTTCAGTACTGTCTCTCCCAGAATGTGTCCCGTTGTGATAATTTTGGACAATTTCTACCGCTAGCGATGCTGGTATAACTATTCTTCCATCTTCTAGCTGATACCACTTGTTCTCCAGATACTTTCCCGGTTCAGTCTTTAACCACTCCTCTTCTTGAGCTGTATAAACTGGAGTCCATTGGGACAGTGGAGTTGGTATAAGAGCAGCTATATGCCCTACATACTCCTGTCTTCCTGATTCAGCAGCACGCTTAGCTGCACTATCTGCCATCCGATTTCCCTTGGTTACATCACCATCTCCTCTCAGATGCGCTCGACAATGTATGATACCGACTTCTTTCGGCTCCCACACTGCTTCCAATAGTTGTAGGATTTCAGCTGCGTACTTGATTTCTTTGCCTTCTGAATTCAGTAGTCCTCTTTCTTTATACAAAGCTCCGTGGGCATGAGTGGTTAAAAACGCATACTTAGAGTCCGTATAGATATTTACTCTTAAACCTTCAGCCAATTGTAACGCTCGTGTTAGTGCTATTAATTCTGCCTTTTGTGCTGATGTTCCTTTCGCCAGTGGCCGAGCTTCTATCACCTTGTCTATTGTTGTCACTGCATATCCTGCATAGCGGATCCCTTCTTTCACATAACTACTGCCGTCGGTGTAATATTGAACATCGGGGTTCTGGATGGGAAAATCACGAAGATCTGGTCTACTTGAGAATACTTCATCCATTACTTCCAAACAATCATGTTGACTTTCAGTAGGTTGTGGCAAAAGGGTAGCTGGATTTAAGGTGTTTACAGTCTCTAAATGCACTCTTGGGTTTTCACACAACATTGCTTGATACTTGGTCATACGGCTGTTACTAAACCAATGATTTCCTTTGTAATCCAACAACGTCTGTACTGCATGTGGGACTCGTACATAAAGTTCTTGACCCAGAGTGAGTTTATCGGCTTCAGCTACTAGCAGGGCGGCTGCAGCTACGGCTCTTAGACAAGGTGGAAGTCCGCTGGCCACTGCATCCAGTTGCTTAGACATGTAGGCAACAGGTCTTTGCCATGATCCCAAGTACTGTGTCAATACTCCCACAGCCATTCTTCTTTGCTCGTGTACATATAAGTAGAATGGTCGTGTGTGATCAGGTAGACCTAATGCTGGGGCACTCATCAAAGCCTTCTTCACATCTTCAAATGCCGTTTGCTGTTCTTGGGTCCATAAGAAGGGGTCGTGCTCTGTACCTTTGATAGCTGCGTACAGAGGTTTTGCTAGTATCGCATAACTGGGAATCCATATCCTACAGAAGCCTGCTGCCCCCAAGAATTCTCGCACTTGTCTTCTATTCTTGGGTATTGGTATTTGGCAGACAGCTTCTTTTCTCTCTGGCCCCATAATTCTTTGACCTTCAGAGATATGGAATCCTAGATACTTGACAGTTGGCAAACACAACTGAGCCTTCTTTCTAGACACCTTGTATCCTGCCTTCCAGAGAATGTGTAGTAGATCGTGCGTTGCTTGCTGACAGATTTCTTTTGTAACTGCTGCTATCAACAAGTCATCTACATATTGTAACAATACACACTCTCCTGGGATGGACTCGAAATCCAATAGATCTTGACTTAGGGCTGAACCAAATAGGGTAGGTGAATTTTTAAACCCTTGGGGCAGTCTTGTCCAAGTCATTTGGCGTTTTGAGCCCGTTACAGCGTTCTCCCATTGGAAAGCGAAAATACATTGACTTTCTGCGGCAATTCGGAGGCAAAAGAAGGCATCTTTGAGATCTAAGACTGTGAAGTAAGTAGCCCCGCCCGGAATTAAAGCAAGCAGGTTATATGGATTGGGTACAACTGGATGTATGCTAACAACCGCATCATTGACTGCTCTTAAGTCCTGCACAGGTCGATACTCATCTGTGCCGGGCTTTTGAACAGGCAGCAATGGGGTGTTCCAGGGGGAAGTACAGAATTTTAGGATACCATACCGTATGAACTTATCCAGATAGGATTGGATGTTCTTCTTAGCCTTCTGCGGAATGTGATATTGTCTTAGGCTCACTGGATAAACCCCATGTTTCAGTTAAATTTTTATTGGTGGAATATTGCGGGCCAGTCCTGGTGGGTTGTTCTCTGCCCAAACTCCTGGTATGTTAAACAATGTCTCATCACTCCTAGGGTTTTGGCTAGTCAACACTGTATAAAGTCGCCACTCTTCTTCCTTTGGTACGGATAAAGTCATAATACCTGAAGGTCCATTAAACTTTAAAGATGTTGTTCCATCTGGTAGGAACGTAATCTGCGCTTGTAATTTGGATAGCATATCACGTCCCAGCAATTGGACTGGACATTCAGGCATATAAAGGAATTGGTGTTTTACTACGTGGCCTCCCAATGTACAGAGTCGACTTTTAAGAACCGGTCTTTCAGCACTTCTTCCAGTTGCTCCTATCACAGTAATAGTCCTTCCAGATGGAGGAGCAACTAGATTAGTCACCACTGAATGTTCAGCACCAGTGTCGATCATGAACGCACTCCTTTTCCCCCCTATTGATACATCGACCATAGGCTCCGCTCGACCAAGGGGGATGGAGCCCGGTCGGTATCAATAGTCCTCCATGACCGTGTCAGCCAATCCTACAAAGTCCCTACCTTCTCTATCGCGGGACCTTTGCGCTGCTGGAATATACCTGTCTTCCCTAACACTTCCTCTGTTCCCATTACTCCCTCTATAACCATTACTCCCTCCGGGACCTCCTCTACCTCTCGCTCTGCCTCTAAAGTTTCCGTAGCCTGCCCTGGGTTGGTCTCTCTCGTACTGCTCTCTTTGCGGACATTCGTTCCTCCAATGCCCTTCTTCCTTGCAATACGCACACTGATCCCTACTCAAAGGCTCCCTACTCCATCTATTATTGCCTCTATCTGGGCCCCGTTTATCTACGCCTGCGATCGCTACCGCTAGCATATCAGCCTTTTTACGCATCTTGCGCTCCTCCTCTTTCTTGCTTTCTGTTTCCCTATTCATATAGACCTTATTAGCTACCTCCATTAGTTGGGAGATTGACATACCTGCAAACCCTTCTAACTTTTGTAGCTTGCGCTTAATATCTCCGTAAGCTTGGCTGACAAAGGCGGAGTTAACCATTCGGGAATTGTCTGCGTCTTCCGGATTAAAGGGGGTGTACAAGCGGTACGCCTCCAATAATCGGTCATAAAAGACACTGGGCGCTTCATCGCTTTTCTGGATCACCTCAACTGTCTTCGACATGTTAATGGCTTTCTTTCCTCCTGCTTTCATGCCAGCAATTATAGCGTCTCTATAGGCTCTGAGTTGAACCATATCAGCACCATTTACGTTCCAATCGGGATCAGTGTTGGGATAATGTGTTGCGGCCCATGCTGCTGGATTAGCTTGGTTCAAAGCACGGGCTCTATCCTCTAATGCTTTAATGGCTGCTTGATTTATTCTTGTCCTTTCCTCATTGTTAAATAAAGTCATTAATAACTGCTGGCAATCAGCCCATGTCGGATTATGTGTCTGTACTATTGAGGTGAACAGATCAGTCATGGCTTGTGGTTTCTCAGTATACGAGGAATTATGGGTCTTCCAGTTTAAAAGGTCGGTAGTGGTGAAAGGGACATATACGAAGACAGGGTCAGCGTGTGCCATTTGACCTGCGGCATCGATATAAGCTGACCCGGGATTTAAGCGAAGAGGCATCTGATAGTGCTTTAATTGTTGGGCACCAGTCAACTGTCGGGTTTGGATGGGGCTACGTAGGGAAGCGTCAGTCATGGGTTCCGGTCGGGGAGATATAGGGTATGGGGATGTGGGAGGTTGGTTTTGGGAAAAGGTAGTGAATAGAACACTTCGGGCCGAGCTAGATGAAGCTTGACCGGAAGTCTGAAGTGGCGCCAAATCAGGATATTCGTTTCTAATGGGGGTGGGTTCTGGTTCCGGAAGGGGAGATTTAGTACGAGGGGGGGTGGATCCTGTACTGGAGGAGGAAGCGGAAGTGGATGAGGGTAATGAGGGAAGGGTTACAGGACTTCCTGTATTTGCGTCACTTCCTCTTACCGGAAAGTAAGGGGGCGGCAAAGGGATCTCGGACTCAGGGGGCGTGTCCAAAATGGGCCTAACACCAGCCCTAGTGGACGAACAAGTCCTAGCTACCATGAGGCGACACTGTTCCTCGTGGCATGTCCGGAGCCATTTTGGCGAGTCATTTACGGCCTGTCTCCAACAATCAATATAAGGAAACTGGCCGTAAAGTTCAGGCCTACCTGATACAGCCACGTGTAAGCGCTGTACCAGAGTTGGATCCAAACTGCCACGTGGCGGCCATGCCGCAACCAAAGTAGGCCACTCCCTAGTGCACAAAGTGACCAAACGTACAGGAGACATCTTTACCCCAAAATCACAAATTTTAAATCCCTTTTTAAAATTCTTAACCATACATCCTAAGGGATCCGGAATCGTTGACTGCGACGCACCCATATTTAACAGTGGAACGTCGTCGACAACGATTACTATACACGCGTACTATTCAACAGTCACACCCGTTTCCTCTGGCAACAGCACCACGTGGTACGGTTACCAAGTGAAACGTACACAATAACAATAAACACTCAGGGAATTCCCGTACACACACAGCTGCTACACCAGTCACTATATAATCAATATTATGCCCTTTGGCGTAACTACACAGTCACCCATGCTATAATTCTCTATATACGAATTACCCGTCTATAACACACCCCAGTAACATCGTCTTTTACAAATAGCGGTTACAGTACGGTTAGCATAGGTCAAAGCACAAGTTAAGGTCACAATACAATTATTAGTGGTTATGGTGTTAAACATGCAATGGACGACAATGATTAGTACTTATTATACAATGTCAGTAAATATACAGGGTTATGGTACCGTGCACTATAATACAGCAACACACTATTAACACTCTCGCTAGACGGCTGAGCTCGCGCTATCTAACAAGATATACACTTTACTAAAACAATCGTTAACACATTTACAATTCCCAACTAAACTATTGGCCAGTACCTTGAATGGACTACCTAAAACTATATACACCCGTTTTGGTTAGCCACACTGCCCAATCACCACATATATAGCGAGCTAGAGAACCGAATTTACACAGACGCCTCTTAGTCGCACTATACAACGAGCTAGAGAACCGAATTTACACAGGCGCCTCTTAGTCGTACTATCAAAAGTCTAGTGGGTTCCAAATTTACACGCCTTCCCACTTAGCCCAGATAGGATGAGAACTAGCGAACCGAATTTACACAGGCGCCGCTTAGTCTCCCGGTCCCTCCGACCTAGCGAACGTAATATACACCCTAGAACGCTAGTCTAGACAAGACACCGGTGTCCGGCTAGGGCTATCTTACACCTGGACCCCGCCTGACTAACCAAATCAAACGGTCTGACTAAAGAGCGTTCGATCGAGCGGTGCGCCTTCGCTCCTTCCCTCCGACAGAGGGGGCAGATACACAGATTCAAAAACCCCTTTGGGCCTACCGCACAATCGGTATACCCCTAGCGGGTCCTGCCGTCTAAAACAGCAGTTATCTTACCTCCTCGTTCCTGAACCTGAGTTCACACTCATCGACGGGGACACCCCAGCACTTCTCACGTAGAGGCCGATGATCTCCTGGACAACAGACCAGTGGCGCCGAGACGAAGGGAGGTCCACGCAGAAGTTCAGGGGTGCAGCCGTAGAGAACGTGGGCAAAGATAGACCGTCTCACGCCTCTGCCTCTCAGCTACCGTTGAACGATGAGCTTCCCGGCCAATGCACCAAATGATACCGGAGAAACTGACGGAAGCCAAGCACAGAGAGATGGACACAGGTTTCTTCAGGAAGGAAGAGATTCTTTATTGGATCACCGATCGGGACTCAGAGGGACTAGCGTCACCAAAATACAGCAAAGTCTGAGTACTGAATACATAGAGTACATTCCTTATATAGCACTGTAGCTCCTCCCACAATTAACTACACCCACACATACCCTTAACCTATTTAATGAATAGAGTCTAAACTCATCCATCCGGTCTAACCACGTGGCTCATCTGATACAAAGGAGAGGGACGCGTAATTCCAGTTCTTACATTCCTGCACCTGGTCAGTACAGTGATGACAGTATCTTAGCTACGTGTAATTAACCAACTGATACTACAAACACATATACATACATATGCCTTGTGGCAATCTTAGCCTGCTAAACTTGTATTTTACTGGAATTACATCACAATATTGCTTGTTTATTGTTACTCTAGGACTCTATCAAGTATTCTGTACTCTGCCCTTGGGTTTTTATGTCCAATATGCATTATCTTGTACTTATCCACATTAAATGTCAGTTGCCACAATGTTTTGTCCCCCTTTTTTTTTTTACTGACTGTGCTATTTTCTCTCCTGTGTGTGATTTTGAAGCTCTTACAACGTGTTTAGCCTATTTCTGCCTAATTTTATAGATCATTCTGTCTTCCTCACTTTGTTTTTTTTTTTTATAATTACTAAATGCTAACTTTTAGTTTTTTACTATTTTGGCCACATCTGCAGAGTACCACAGTGGTTTCTTGAATCTTTTGCTTTTACTGACCAGCCTAATGCAATTTGCTGTTGCCTTCAGCAGTGCAACTTTTAAATAATCCCATTTCTCTTGGACTCCATTTAAATTGCTCCAGTCTGATAATGACTCGTTTACACATATTCTAATTTTAGAAAAGTCTGTGGAAAAAATGTGGTGTGACTCAGTCACTGTTCTTATATTAAACCACACTGACTGATGATCACTGGATCCTAAACTTTCACCTACAGTAATATCTGATACCAAATCTCCATTTGTTAACACTAAATCTAGTATATTTTCTTTTTAAGTGGACCATTATTTTTTGTATCATTGAGAATATAGTTTAATACTTTTGTTCTTCTTCCCAGTGTATCCCACAATTTTGGGTGACACTGGGATTTTTGTTCTCATTGTCCGTACTGTGGTTCTAGGGAAGTCACAAATCTGTAACAATTTCAAGGCACTCACTTGCAGTTACAGTGCCGACAGACTGTTGTATGCGTGCTCACAGTATTTCTGGGCACATTCTAAGACTATGTGCCCAAAAAAATTATACCCCAAGCCTTATCTTTCGTCTACAATATTTCACAACTTTGGGGATTGTTGCATGAACACCCCTCACAACATTTAGTTGAATTTCTGGTATATGGGTTTACGGATGGGTTTCATACAGGTATCATGTACATACCTTCAGGGATAGTTGAATGCAATAACTTACAGACTGCTCTTGCTAACACTGACACTATCAATGAGTTGCTCAAGAAAGAAGTAGATCAGGGGCTTTTAGTAGGTCCATTCAACTCTCCACCCTTTTCCATGTGGAGAACTATCCCCATAGCAAAAGTTAATCATCAACCTCTCTGCTCCCCACGCTACTACAACACTCAGTCTTAACTCTCTCATTCCACCTGAGGAATTTTCGCTCCAATACGCTTCCATTGATAATGCTATAGATGTCACCCTGTCAGCCGGAGCTTAGCAAAACCAATATAGTAAACGCCTTGAAGCTCCTCCCAATTCACCCTTCATCTTGGCATCTACATGGTGTTAAGTGGCAAGGGTCATACTATTTCTTCACACTTCTCACCTTTGGTTCGAAGAGCAGTCCAATGATCTTTGATATGTTCGCTGAGATGTTGTGTTGGATGATACTTAACATCTGTAGATGCCCAACAGTGATTCATTATCTGGATGACTTTCTGACTGTGGAAGATAACTTACTTCCTCCCAGCAGCCTCCATGCGACTAAACAAATATTCGAGTGATTGGGTGTCCCCGTGTCACCAAATAATACTGAAGGTCCAGATGCTATTATCAATTTCCTAGGGGTAGTTTTGGACTTGTTCAGATGCAAGCCAGCCTCCCCACTGACACGACTAAACGCATCCTATCTTGTATCAACCAATACCTGAAGCAGGTTCTTGTAATAGGAGGGAACTCGACACACTGTTCCGCAAGATCATTCTGCAAAGGAGGTCATTTATATCCAGATTGCTTTGTCTTTTCCCATAATTTCAGTCGGATTCCTCCTGCATTGCGCTGGATCGGCATGCCACAGCCGACTTACGCATGTGGAAGGACTTCCTGCTAAATAGGAATGGGCAAAGCATATTATTCCGGTACTAACTGACAAGTCTTTTTCAATCTGGACAGATGCTGCTGCCACATCTGTTTTTTTAATACTGCCACCACTATCGGATAAAGTTCAAATAATGCCAAAGTGCTAGTGAATTCCGGTACCTCCTTAATTTAATCTGGCCAGTTACCCAACATTCACTTATCGACAAATATCGCTGCGATATTTGGCGATAAGTGAATGTTGGGTAACTGGCCAGATTAAATTAAGGAGGTACCGGAATTCACTAGCACTTTGGCATTATTTGAACTTTATCCGATAGTGGTGGCAGTAGTCAAATGGGGCGCCTGCTGGTCAGGTAACACTGTACGGTGCTTTTCAAAAAACATGGCTACATGCCATATTGTTAACAAGGGGTGCTCAGCATACCTGGCCATCATGCATTTCATGAGGAAGTTGACATGGCCAGCTGCTAAACATACTTTTTTCTTGATATGTGCACATGTTCCTGGAATTCTGAATGTCGCAACTGACCGTTTGTCTCGATCTCGATTTCACTAGTTCTGGGCAGCATTGCCAACAGTCCAACTGTTCATGGACTATATAATCTACTAGCTCACGGGCACTTCCTCTCACAATTAGGTCTTTCCGCTAACATTAAGAAATCTTATGATAGGGCTTTTCACATTTTCAACAAATTTTTGCTTGAGTTCCACATTATAGACATGTTCTCTATGGAAACGTTGATTGCTTTCATTTCCTTTTGCCACCTTCCCCTTAAGCTATCCTTCAACACTATAAAATTATATCTTACTGGCATTCAACACCATATCCTCACCACATGGCCTAATAAATAACGCTTCCTGTCATCCTACCAGGTTAAAGCCATATTAAAAGGTTTTAAAGACTACACACCAAAACCTCCACCTTCTAGACTACCCATCAACAACAACCTGTTCCAGTCACTTTCAAACCTCCTAGATGCCTCACCGTTTGAATCACAGACAAATCACGTCATTAAAACTGCCATATATCTAGCATTCTACGGCTTTCTCCGCCCTAGATAATTCACCACCACTAACACTAACTCCCCTGACTTCATCACAAGAGAAGGGGTCAGACAGTTACAATCACATATTACAACACAAGCAATCAATGGTGCCCCGTTAAAGTGTTGGATCATTATCTTTCCTCCATTCAAAGTTCACCAAATCAACCACTTCTGGCTTTACACAGGAATACACTCACCAATAGTAGGATTATGCTTTATGTTAGAATGTTGTTGGTACAGTTAGGTGTTAACCCGGCATATTACTCGGGTCATTCATTCTGTATAGGAGCCGCTACCACGGCATCTAAGAGAAATATCCCCGTACACATTATAAAAATGTTAGGTCGGTGAAAGCCCACTACACTAGATACATACCTCAACCTGTACAAGAGGTACGTCCAGCTTTCCAGAATATGATTATGTGATGTATTTATGTTGTATCTGTAGGCTGAATACATTTTGTTATGATATCTCTTTTGCCCTTTTTTATTTCAGGCCTACCGCATCGTCAGTTCCGGTACACCACAACCGACTTTGCCCCTTCCCTGTATGTTTTATATCTCTAACTGTTCAGCTTTTGATGCCCTGAACACAAATATATATATTTTGTATAAATATATATATGCAGCTGCTATCAAAATGATTCAACCCCCATGGAAAATCGTGTTTATTGTCAACATTGGAACACTTTCAGCTGTTTGCAATGAACAAATCAAACAAAAGCAATTGAAATAGCTCAACACAACAAGTGGTTTCCACAAATTCAACTGAAAATGCAACATATAACTTTTCCAGTCTCAAAATTATTGAACCCCTTTATGGCTAGCATCTTTAGTACTAAATAGAGCACACTTTTGCTGTTATGGCCTGCTGCAAATGAGATGCATAGCCAGACACCAGCTTCTGGCAGCGTTCATGATGAATCTTAGCCCATTGCTCATGGCAATGGCCTTCAGTTCAGTATTATTCTTGTTTTTTTGTGCTGTAATCACCTTCTTCAAATCCTACCAGAGATTTTCTATGGGGTTTGAGTCAGGTGACTGTGATGGCCAATGTAAAATTTTCCAGAATGTCTTCTGCAACCAAGAATAAAGTAAACCCTTGAAGCAAGGGGGTCCTAAGGTGAAGCTGTAGTGACACAGAGGTACCCTTGCCTATAAAATAACTAGAGCGGGTAAGTAACCAGGTATAAGGGGAAGGGAAGAGGAGGGGGAAGGTTGGTAAGAGTATCTGTACACAGGAGGGTGAGTATAATCAGGAAATATAGGGAAATACCAATTCCCAATAAAGCTGTATATCGCCCCCACACACTTGAGTCTCGAAAAAGTACAAAGAAAGACCCACAAAAATAAATCCCCCCCCCCAGGATGAGATAGATTTCAAATGCAGGATGCCAATAAGTACCAGAGTCTAGGCTAACATAGCATAACCTAAAAGTAAGGATGATTTGCCCTAATGGTACTCTGGTACCGTGGAGAACTACACTGATCCCAATTGAACCACAGTTCCCCCCTGCACCTTGCAAACATAGTGCTAAAGGTTAAATAAACGTAATAAAGCATAAGAAAACCTAGTGCTACCGAGTGAAAAAATAAAGTAAAGTGATCTACGCGCGTTTCGGTGTGTCTACACGACGTCGTCAGGAGCTAGTGAGATACCGATATATGAACAGCCCATGAGTAACCTTTACCAACCTTCCCCCTCCTCTTCCCTTCCAGTTATACCTGGTTACAGTCTACTTACCCACTCTAGTTATTTTCTAGACAAGGGTACCTGTATTATATTTGGGTTACCCCCTATTTTGTAGCTCTATGTTAGGCTTTTTTTAGGACCTAACTGGTCTTCCCACGGTTTATGTGGCTATACAGATTGGCCTTATATATATATATATACATATATATATATATATATATATATATATATATATATATATGTAGTCAATCAGGAGCACTCTTGGATTTTCAAACGGTGTTTAATCAAGTGTTAGTAATTCACATCAACGTTTCGACCCTCCAGGGTCTTTATCAAGATCTTGATAAAGACCCTGGAGGGTCGAAACGTTGATGTGTTGACTAACACTTGATTAAACACCGTTTGAAAATCCAAGAGAGTGCTCCTGATTGACTATATTTATCTATTGGCTTGGAAGCACCTGGGTAATATTGGTCTTTTTATTTTTGGGGGTTGAGTGCCTGAGTCTGGCCTTTTATATATATAGTAGATAGGAGAGTGCGCTGGATCTTGTGTATTGTTTATTGTATAATATGGCCCCCAGCAGCACCCCATTTAAGCATGTTTAGGTGAGTGCAACCATCCCCCCAGGTTTCCTATATATATTTGGGAGTCTAGCCAACTCCTTGGTTTTGCACCCCTCCCTGTTACAGGTGCCTCATCTCAGGTCCCTATTTAGCCTTGTACTGCAGAGCGCCTCAGATGGAATTGTTTTCCCAAGTAAGTGGGTTAATCTCATAAGAGCAGACATTAGACTGTGAGAGTAGGACCTGCCAAAGATGGGGTACATTGACGTTGTGGCAGGCTTATGCAATGTATGATCATATAATGTAACTAAATCCCCATTATATTTTTTTTGCCTAGATTAGGTGTTTTTAAAAAAAACTTTTACAAACTAATAAAATCTGTCAACATTGAAGTTGCTGTTTAGTAGATAGGAGAGTGCGCTGGATCTTGTGTATTATTTATTGTATAATATGGCCCCCAGCAGCACCCCATTTAAGCATGTTTAGGTGAGTGCAACCAACCATTTTTTGTGCTGAAAAACCCCAACTCGGCTTATACTCGAGTCAATAGTCTGTATTATGGCAATTTGCATTGCCATAATACAGACTGGGGCTGTGGGGGCTGCAGAGAGCGTTACTTACCTGTCCTGCAGCTCCTGTCAGCTCCCTTCTCCTCCGCGCCGTCCGTTCAGCACCTCGGTCAGCTCCCAGTGTAAGTCTGACAGAGGGAGCTGCACGGACAGCGCGGAGGAGGAGAGAGCTGACAGAAGCTGCAGGACAGGTAAGTAACGCTCTCTGCAGCCCCCACTGAACTACCAATGCTGGACCACCAGGGAGTAAGAGCCCCCCTCCCTGGCCAGCTAGCAAGCAGGGAGAGGGGACGAAAAAAATTATAATAAAAAAAATAATAATATTTAAAAATAAAATAATAATGAATAAAATTAATAATAGAACAATCAAAATGCCCACCAACACATACACACACACACTCACACTTCATTCATATACACACACTGCACTCACACACTGCATTCATACACACACTGCATTCATACACACACTGCACTCATGCACACACTGCATTCATACACACAGTGCATTCATACACACACTGCACTCATACACACACTGCACTCATACACACACTGCACTCATATACACACACACTGCACTCATACACGCACTGCACTCATATGCACACACTGTATTCATTATATACACACACTGTAAATAAATATTCAATTAATATATATATACACACACACAATGCACTCATACACACACAATGCACTCATACACACACACTGCACTCATACACACCCACTGCACTCACACTGCACTCATACACACACACTGCATTCATTATATACACACACTGTAAATAAATGTTCAATTAATATAATTTTTTTAGGATCTAATTTTATTTAGAAATTTACCAATAGCTGCTGCATTTCCCACCCTAGTCTTATACTCGAGTCAATAAGTATTCCCAGTTTTTTGGGGTAAAATTAGGGGCCTCGGCTTATATTCGGGTTGGCTTATACTCGAGTATATACGGTATATATATATATATATATAGTAAAAGTGGGTAAGGGCTGCGCTGAAAGCTAAAATACAGTAGTCCATGACAGTGAAAACCAGACCAAATGGTCTAAATGAATAGACAACAACAAGTAGGCCTATATAACTGATAAAAAGTCTCACTTAAAACAACAGAAAAAAAGATAAAAAAAAGTCCATCCAAGTAGTAAAAATAAATGAAACGTCTCACTGATATAGCTGGATAGAGAATGTGAACAGTCCTCAGGAGTTGATCCATACGGGTTGTAAATAATCCGTATATGTGAAGACAAAAATAAAAACACGACAAACTGCCAATAGCGAAGTATTGTAAATCCAAGGATAAAATGAATAAAAGGAAGATAGTACACTCACATTTGGAGGAGCTTAGGCCAGCTCTAGGATGGAGGGCATTTAGTGGTATGATCCCCGCTAAGGGATATACTGAAGAGGTGTGTCCATCAGTCCGGCCTTTGGTTACGTCGTACTCCACAATATATAAAAAACAGCAATAGTGCTCTCAGTTTGAAAAAGATAAAAAAATAAAATTTAAACTAAAATATACTCACAAGCGTAGAGCAGAGGATACTGCTCTACTAACACAGCACTGGTGGAATGATCCCCACCTAGGATTTGTTGAATCAGGATACAATAAAAATGCCAGGAAAAGTAACAATAAAAAGTGCATATAAAATACAATAAAATTAAGATTGGTCCTATAAAAAAGGTAACCAAAAAAACTTTTATTGTTAAAATACAAATTTAAAACCATTAACGCGTTTCACCTTTAAGGCTTTATCAAGATGGTAATATATATATATATATATTGTGGCAGTGTGAGGGAACACTTCTATATTAGCCCCATAATGTCACTTTCGGTGTTCCCTGACTAGAGGGGGTTAAAAATCAGGTTGCTCTAGTACATCAGTTAGGGAGCTACATAGAACCTATGCAGAGGGAGCTCAGTCTCTCCTGTGAAGGCTGGGGCAGAGACAGAGAGATTGTGAGTCAAACAGACTGCTGAAACTGTGTGGGAACAAAAATGTATTTTGCAAACCGTTATTTTCATTTGTTAAACTACTGGGGTCAGCTTAGCTGCCCAGTAGCATAGAAAGGGTACTCCATGTTAGTTAGTCTCCAGTGTGGAGTAGGAGTTTATTTTGGTTTTCATGTTTTGCTGTGGCTCAATCGGGGCCTGCTTGCTAAATAAAGCTTTCCTCATATTGGAAGAAAGAACAGTTTCTGCTATTTATGACCCAAGACCCGGCCAGCCTCCTACAATATATATATATAAAATGTATTTTTGTCTTCTGCAACCAGGTATGCTTGAAAATATTGTCTTGATGGAAGGTCCAATGACACCCACGCTTCAGCTTCCTCACAGATGGCATGATGTTTTCTCCTAGGATTTCCTGATACTTTAATGAATTCCACATGCTGCAGGTTTCCAGTGTCAGAAGATGCAAAGCGGCCACAGATTGTTATTACAATTTCTTTTGCTTAATTTCTTCATTGCAAATAGCTGAAAGTCTGCAACTTTTGACAATTTCTGCAACTTTTGAATAATTTTAATTGCAAGTGTGTGTGTGTATATATATATATATATATATATATATATATATATATATATATATATATGACTGATCATGCAAATACAAAATCTTATATTGAGGGATAGTGATCATATGAAGCCATTTATCATTACATAGTTGTTTGGCTCCCTTTTAAATTATAATAAGAACAGAAATTACCCAAATGGCCCTGATCATAAGTTTACATACCCTGGAATGTTTGGCCTTTTTACAGACACACAAGGTGACACACACACAAGTTAAAATTACAATTAAATGTTCATTTCCCACACCTGCAGAATTTTAAACTGCAATTATTGTCTGTGTATAAATAGTCAATGAGTTTGTTAGCTCTCATGTGGATGCACTAAGTACGCTAGATACTGAGCCATGGGAAGCAGAAAAGAACTGTCAAAAGACCTGTGCAACAATAGCACTTTATAACATGGAAAAGGATATAAAAAGATGCCCAAAGCCTTGAAAAAGCTGGTCAGTACTGTTCAATCACTTATTAAGTGGAAAATTCCGGGATCTCTTAATCCCAAGGCAAGGTCATGTAGACCAAGAAAGATTTCAGCCACAACTGCCATAAGAATTGTTTGGGATAGAAAGAAAAACCCACAGGTAACCTCAGGAGAAATACAGGCTATTTTGGAAAGAGATGGTGTGGTTGTTTTCTCCCCAGGGTATGCAAACTTTTGAGCATTAGTGTGTGTGTGTATGTATGTATGTATATATATTTTTATTGATTTTCTCACCCCTCCTGGGTGGTATGTTTATTCCTCATTCTCGGTTCCTCTATCAGAGGCCTGGGAGTTTGAGGGTTTTGTGCAGTATCTTAGCTGTTCCTAGGACAGATCTCAGATGTCCCACCTGGAATCTGTTGAAGCTCCTCCCCCAACTTGGGAGTCACAATATATATATTGTGGTGGGGAAAAAAGTGTGGATGAAAACCCCTTTCACCTGAAGTAAGTGGATTGTTAATATATTGTTAAACACAAATACACACACCAGTCAAGCCATAAGACTTGCTTTTTCCACAGAAATCTCACAGTAACAATGCTCTCATTACTGCAAGGGATTCTGGGTAGGTGTATGCAAATGAGCTAAAAAAAACAAACAAAAAAACATTTTGCCTCATAATTCCACTTTATACATGGTTTCCTTGGAGTACGTGTCTGCTGTATACAACAGCTTTGAAGCAACTCGGGCAGAGAAGCAAAGCCAGTGGTATATATATATATATATATCACTCTATATATATATATATATATATAGAGTCATTTATCAGATATTATGTGCTGCTGCTTGTGTATTGCTGGGAGAAGAGTAGAGAATAGTCAGGACCGATCCTGGGGAGGGGCATGGAATGAAATATGCCCAGGCACCAGAAGGTGGTGCACACTGCGAGGAGCTAACAAATGGCTAAATGGCTGCTCACAGAGGGCCCAGGAGGTTGCCGGACAGCTGCCTTAAGGCACCTCCAAGGCGGGCACAGCACTTATTCATTAAGACAGAGTAGGCACCTGCTTACCCCACATGGGAGGTGTCTACTCTGCTGATAGACACCAGAGGGAAGGCAAGTGGGTGCGGCGAAGGAGTGCTGACATGTTTCCAGCTCATCTCTGCTCCCTTGCGCTCAATCTGTAGTGATGCTAGGAGCCTGAATATGATGTCACTCTGGCCCCAGCATCAATAGAGAGAGTGCAAAGGAGCAGAGAGCAAATGAAAGATCCATTCCCAACTGGACCCCAGGGAGAAGATATCCACTGGACCCCAGGGAGAGGACCTAAACCAGTCCTCGTAAAGGTAACGAGGCTGGATGGACTAAAAATAAAATTAATTTGTGAGTGTTTATGCAAGAATGTGTGATGTGTCTGTTTGTGTCTGTCAGTGAGTCTGGCAGTCTGTGTGTGTGTCAGTCAGTCAGTTGTCTGTGTGTTTCAAATCAGTGAGTGTATGTATGCCAGTAAGTGTGTGTGTCTGTCTGTCAGTGGATGGTTCAAATTAGTGAGATTGTCTGTCATTGAGAGTCTGTGTCAGTGTATCTGTCCGTGAGTGTGTCTGTCATGTCTGTCTGATTACAAAAATGGGTGTGACTTATATATGGAAAGGTGGTGTCTCTCTGCCATAGAACCATGCATGTCTGGACTGTACATTTACAAAGGGGAGGAGTTAGTAAGATAACCACATCCACCTGGGGACACCAAGTTTCTACACCCAGACGTCTGTGACCTTAGGATCGGCCTTGAGTAGAGTTAAAGGATCAAACCAGTTTCCTAAACAATTGTAGCTTGCCAAAAAGCTTTGTGTGTGAAGAGTGTGTCCTCTTTTTCATTTTGCATAAAGTGCAGATTTCAGTAGAAATTTATACTTTTATAAATTAACCTTGTTACACCCCCCCTTGGCTTTCAAAACAGACAACAGGTAATGTTACGTCCTGGTTTGCCTAGCTCAATGCAGTTGACCTCAAGAAGCAGAAATTGTTCAGAGCAACTGACTAGCAAGCCTGTGATTTGGACAGCCACCGAAAGTCTGGTAGGGGGGATAGAAGGGGAGAGCTTGCAAAGGCAGCAGACATGAGATTTGCAGGTTTTGCAAGCTGGTTTTAGATATATCCCCAATGAAAAAAATTATAATTAAATGCATTAATTATGGTATATGGGTACCAAAAACATGGTTTGTATTTATTTTGTGTTTGGGCAGTGGAGTGTCCATTTAAGCATTTATTGCAGTTAAAATTACAGAAAAAGGCCATCGCACTTCTGTGTTAAATGTAAGGAAAGTGTCAGTGTCATGTTGTTATGGTAACAAACACCATACACATATGTAGAAGTCCAAATAGAATAAACAAGTGTTATCATAGCTATCGACTGTGCACTTGTAGACAGTCACTTGCAAAGCTGCTCAATTACAATAAAATGGGCATCGACAAATTCCTTCAGAACACAACACTGGCAAGAGGGGAGGGAGAAAAAGAACAGCAGCAGGACTTTGAGCATAGACATTGCACCAGAAGACATGATGTGACCGGGACAGTTGGGGTCAAGTTGGGGTCTATTAGTGGAAGTAATTCAAAGACTTATTGATGGATATGTAGGTGCTAATGCATTTATCACTGTCCATATTTCATATTTACTAAATACTAAAATTACTCGAATATAATGTGCCAACAAATCTAATGCCCACTTACATTTTTGAAACCTGGAAGCTGAAAAATGTTTTCGCTGGCGAATATAATGCATATTTGTACAAGATACAAATATGCATTTGTATACAGAAACCAAGTCCCACATCCCTGTCGCAGTGATGCGAATGAGAATTTGGACCCAACGAATTTCGGGTCATATGCCTGTCGTATTTCTGAGCAGTCGTTGTCAGAATAGGTTGTAAAGTGAGGAGCAACTAGGTAAGTGTTTTTTTTTCTTTATTGCACTGTGCTTTTCTTTTTTTTAGTACTAAAATAGTACTCGAATCTAATGCGCTATCATATTTTGGAGACTTTAATTTTCCAATAAAGGTGTGCATTGGATTCAAGTAAACATGGAATATTTTCTTTGAGGATTTTCAAGATTATTTAGAGTTGTACAAATAATAACCCTGTTTCCCAGGCATAGAAGAACAGTGTGGCTGCACTGGTTTATTGAGAGAATTAAGCAATGCAAATAATGTATTAAAATATTTTTTGTTAAATAATTTGTGGATTATGTGTATTACCGTTTTTTTTTTTTTTTTAATTCTTTATTTTAGTTGTGCATAAGCTTTAAACAGACGCATATGAGGTACCCCAAAGGCAATCCTCCAGCATTTTGTAAACAGTTAAAACATAGAGGTACTTGGTATAGTCAGCACATTTTTATGTAATGATAAGTTAGCTGTTAAACAATATGGGTTTCCTTCACATAGGTTGCTTAAGTAGTTTCATAACACGAGTAATAGCGCTTTACTTTCTAGTCATGTCGTTATTATGTTGTGTCGAGAGCTAGTGTGTGGATGTGCGGTAAGTGAAGTGGTAATGATGAATTCACAACGTGCATAGATACATGCGAATAAACTAAGTGTAGCAGGATTGGACTATGTGGTGCTACATGCTAACGTAGTTTCCATGCTAATGGCAGGTAGGTGCCTATATCCAATTGCCTCGGTATGGCCGTAGAGTAGTGGCCCCTGTTGTTAACAGTGTAGGCTATATAAACATAAAAAAAAAAAAAAAAAAAAAAAAAAAAAAAACCTATAGAGGAATACCTCAGCTTTGGCTCTTTCACGGCTTGGGCATGTCTGCCCAGTGTTATAGCTCGTTTATTCAGGCTTATGGGTGCGTTCCCGACATGTAACTTAAAGTGTACGCTAAGTAGTGAGTTTATGTGTCGGTGCGTACTGCTGGGCACCGGTAAAATTAACGTAAGATGAGATAATCGAAAAAATAACTAAGTAACTATCCCTAGTAACAGTACAGAGGGGACTTTAACTGACGGGTTGGGTCCCGTGATGGCCGTGTCGAGAGCTAGCAATAATAAAAATAAAGGTAGAAGTAAAATGTGAATGATAGTAGCCCTGATGATGGTTATTTGCTCGAAAGGGGGGACCTGAAGGCTGGTTAACCCCCGCAAGTTCGGGGCAGGTCATTTCCCCATGGCGCACAAAAACATTAAGGCTCTCAGTTACGACAATACAGGTGTACTGGTTGTTGCCCATGGGTGTCTGCGTGTCGGGTATTAAGCTGCCTCTAGCGAACATGCACAGGACGGTGCCCGTAGGTAAAATAGTGTGCTCAGGTGCAGACATCGTTTAGGTGTACCCATCATGGTGAGCCCAAGGTGTAGTGTTTACATATACATTTGTCGATAGTGTGTGTGCCTGCGGAAAATACTGCCTTTACATACCATATCATCAGTTAGGAGGGGTAAATTATGTACAAGTTAGGGAGTAGAGTAGCACTCTTGAAGCTATAGGCATAGTGATTTTTGTAACTAGTGTGGCTAGAGAGAAAACTAACAAATTTTAACAGATCTATCTTTCTAGCGAGTCATAGGGTAAAACGACAGTGCTCAGACTAGGCTGCAATGTTCGGAGGGCTAACTAGTAACAAGATGAGGCATGTTAGGAGGGACAAGTTCATCTTACAGTCTGGTGTCATCTGATGCCGGCGCTTAAGTGCCCGTGGAGACTGTTGGGGAGCAGTGGAGACCCGTCTGGTGAACGTCAGCCGGTAATTAAAGTTCGTCTATTATCATTGGTTCCTGGGGCAGAGTTTCTTTCCGGTTGTCGGTGTGCTCAGGTATTATCCGCTGCATCTGAGGTCCATTGTTGTCCCCTGGGTGCAAAGGGTTTCACTGTGGAGGGGTTCCATCTATGGGGATTCGTTCTGCCCTGCTTTGTCCATCGGTGGCTAGCGAGTCCGGCGGCAAACCCAGTGTGGCTAGCAGTCCTGTCGCGTCCGCGAGGTCTTTAGCTTCCAGCGTGGCATTATCCTTCAGGATCTGTAGGCTGTGTGCCCTGCGCCAACGGTATGCAATCTTATGTTGTCGAAGTACGGCAGTAAATGATGCCAAGGTTCTTCTCCATGCTAGGGTGTATCCCGTCAGATCCGCAAAGAAGGTGAGGTGCATGTCTTCGAAGACATATGGCGTGCGGTCTCTGACCGCTGTCATCACTGCGGCCCTGTCTTTGCCGGCCAGGAAGCGGACCACCAGGTCCCTGGGGGTCCCTTTTGGCGCCTTGGGTGACTTGGGGATTCGGAAGAGTTCTTCAAGGCCTATCGTTCGGCCTTGTCTTGTGGGTAGTAGTTCTGCAAATAGTCGCCGCAGGAGGTGGGGTAACTCATCATTCGGTATATCTTCTTTGATTCCCCGTATTTTCACGTTGTTGTTGCGCCTTGCGTCTTCCATTGTGGCCAGGCATTGGTCATATGTTTTTTGCTGCCGATGAAGTTGGTCTATCTCGTGTTGTAAGGAGGAGATTTGCTTGGTGTGTTCCCCGGAGGTTCCCTCCAAGGTGCCCAGCCTGCCCGACAGGCCCCTTATGTCCTCGCGGATCTTAGCTGTGTCCGCCAGTATAGTATTCTGGAGGGTCGTTAGAAGCTTTGTGAGGACCTCGGTGGTGACCGGTGCGGAGTCAGATCCCTTGGGGACCGTCTTGGTGGGTTGCGGTTCAGAGATTTCGTCTTCTTCACCCTCCAGGTAGAAATCATCCGATACATCCGAGAAGTTCTCGGGGTAGGCAGCCATCTTGGGCCTAGCCATGCTGTTAGCCCGGCGCAGAAGGTCGCCGATATTTTGGCTCTGATGTGGCCCGTCGGGCTTCAATTTTTTCGTTTTTCGTCCCATCTGTGTTCCCTATGGTTAGGGGATCTTACTGGGGTAGGTGTTGGGGGTTTTTGCGACCCGGATGGGGTATATTTTTCTTTGATTGCCGGGAGCTCTCATGAAGCGTGTCTGCTCGGCTCAGTTGCTTGGCTCCGCCCTCTCGTGTATTACCGTTTTTAATGTTTGTAACATACACTGATCAGACTCCACAAGACCTCTGAACATGTGTATCTAGCACCATAATATTAGCGGTAGTTAAAGCCTCCATGGATCAGATTTTTTGTTCCAGCACATTGAAACAGATGCTCATTCGGATTGAGATCTCAGAAATTTGGAGTGGGCAGAGTGCATTATCCCGCTGAAAGAGGCTACTCCCATCAGGAAACACCACTGACATGAAGGGATGTACCTGGTCTAGGTGGTAAGTGTCAAAGTAACATCCACATAAATGCCAGGACCCAAGATTTCCCAGCAGAATTTTGCCCATAGCACAACA
The DNA here is from genome assembly GCF_036172605.1 of Pelobates fuscus. Classification (NCBI taxonomy): domain Eukaryota; kingdom Metazoa; phylum Chordata; class Amphibia; order Anura; family Pelobatidae; genus Pelobates; species Pelobates fuscus. The sequence continues at coordinate 220,302,657 of NC_086317.1, read as the reverse complement.
CTGTCTCCACTGGCCTGCCTTGTTCACATAGTGTATCCTGCTGCTATTTCTTCCCCAAATAAACAACACACATACACCCTGCCATCCATGTGATCCAAAAGAAAATGTGATTTATCAGACCAGGCAACTTTCTTCGATTGCTCCATGGTCCATTTCTGATGCTCACATCACCAATGAAGCACCTTCGGTGGTGGACAGGTGTCACCATGGGCACTCTTACCTGTCTGCGGCTATGCAATCTATAAATAGCAAACTGTGATGACACCTTTCTATTATGGCCAACATTAGTTATTTCAGCAATTTGAGCTACAGCAACTCTTCTGTGTGATTAACGAGCATTGGGCATTAATGATGCAGTTGCCGTTCACAAGTTGTTCTTCTTTACACCCCGTTTGATAGGTACTAACTACTGCATACCGGGAACAACCCACAAGACTGACAATTTTGGAGATGCACCAGCCCAGTCATCTAGCCATCACTGTTTGGCTCTTGTCAATGTATCTTGCCCATGTCTCCTGCTTCCAACTGAACGGACTGTTCACTTTCTCCTTAGTACATTCAACCCACTTTAATGTTGTGGCTGATCAGTGTATACTGCTATAGTTACTATAGCTTTCATTTAATGTTGAAGAAACCTAAGTAAAATAGCCAAACTACCTTGTTGTTTTTTTATTCATAGTGCCAAGGCAAACAAAATGAACCAAGTGGTCCAAACCTAGCCACGTGATACTTGCTTGTAATTTTATTAAATGTAACAAAAAACAAAACAAAAACAAATGTACTTTATGTAAACTATTTTGTAGCCTGACTTACATGAAGGAATCTGACTGCTTAGAATACTTGCTTAAATACCCTAATATCGCTACCAAAAAGAAGCAATATTTTTTCTAGATTTGCATCTACAAATATAGCAACTAGCTTATAAATTCAATATTTCTGACAGTTGCTTCCATAGATATAAAAACGTATTATCACTAGTGACTAAGTGCAGCAAACAATTATTACATGACATGATTGTTACATTCTCACCATGATCAAAAGACACATTGTACTCTGGTAATTTTAGTTAATCCCTACACAGTGCATGGTGAGCAGAGGATAAACTAAAGGAATCTGTCATGTTACAAGATAAAGTATGCAATATCAGCCAAGTAAGCAGATGTGACTATTGAACATCTAAAGAACAATTTTGTCTCACTACTTAGAAAAGCTGCTATTAAATCAATTGCTTCTGAATTGTGTTCTGTAGCACAAAGTACCCACAATCCTCTGGGGTTTCATTTGAAGGCCAATCAATAGGGATTCTAATAGAGTGGCTATTTGAGTTTTATTATTGGTTTACAGAGTCCCAAACTTATTTGAAAAGATAATGGTGTCATAGGAGCAGTATGAGGCAAGCTAACGCCATCTGCCAAGATGGTATCTGAAATCACTATATTGCAGTTTAACATGGGAGAGAATTGGACTAATGACAGTAATGTATTTAATGGAATACATCTTGCAAATTGTAGATTTTTTTTTAAACATAAGTATTCTGTGTTGAAAGTCATTCTTACTTTGCTTTTTACTGTTAGAGTAATAACCGATATATATATATATATATATATATCCAGACTTAGAAGGTTTTGATATAAAATAGATAAGGCTATTAAAGCAAACACCAGAGATGTAAATTATTAATTTATTTTCGTATTCTTTGTATTGTACCGATTTAAAAAAAAAAAAAAAAAAAAAACATCTAGCAACATAAGTAATCAAATGAAAGAAGATTGTCCACATAGACCGTTAAATACATTGATATTTAATATAAATATATGAAGACAATTTTTGTAAAAGAGAACAGAAGCAGGAAGCAGTCTTCCTGCTGCTCGCTTTAGTTCAACTGGAACATGTTGACATTATATGTTGGGAGTAGACTATACAATTTATTCATTTTACTAGATGATGCAGATATTAGCCCAGTCAAAAATATGGAAAAAGCATATGAAGGAGCAGTAAGATGCTTTGTGTTATAAAGCCTTGACAACTTACACCCTCAGAACTGCCCATGCACTCATAAGCACCCATGATGTTGGAGGGAAATGAGGGGATTTATGGGTAGATGGAAAATGAGAGAACATATAGTACAGAAGCAATGCTTTATGCCTCTCCAATGCACATATACACAGTATAAGCCAATAGATAGGAAGGGGACAGATGTGAAGAAAAAAACAAGTAATACCGGCCCAATATCACAGTGCCACGAAAATGTGGAGGATGCCATAACTCTCTTGTGGTGATAGGAAAGACCTGAAGATCAACAGATTGATCATGCTTCCTGATCCAACAACACACATAGTGTGGAAGGAGAGTGGGTAGCAAGACAAAAAAAACATTCCAATCTTGATATTTCTTAAAAAGTAATGGCTTTTAATTTGTCACAACCTGGTATCGGTGTCAGCATCCCTTACAGGGTTATTCAATAAAGTGATAATTGTCTCGAATTCAGAGTCAAAATAGCTGAACAGGAATTATAGTGGACTGGAGATTCTTTTTCAGTTTGGCTATTTTGGCCTTAACATTTAATTTCACTTTGAATCACTTCAGTAAATAAGCCTGTTACAGTTTGTGGCGGGACACCGCCACTAAGTGCCATGCCCGCTGAGTGTTCAGATGTTTGGTTTTGTATTTTGTGCCCACACTGTGTATTGTTATGATTTTCCCTTGTTGAATATGTATTTCCCCTTGTATTTTTATACTGTATAATGTATTTTACTTTTCAGCCACGTGGGGGCACTCCTGCGCATGGAGCCCTGTGCGCCGGACCATCACGATACTCCATTTAGAATGTGTGGTTAGAATGTTCACACCTCGCTAACGAGGTGTGAAAACCGCAGACCATAAGGGAACAAGTGGCACATGCTTCCCCTGGGTGGCCGCCGGTTCGTGTAGCCGAACGTCACGAGGGGGCAGCATTCGTATCCCAAACCGGCCTGCGCACCCTGTCTTCGGTCCCCATGTCAGGGACTGTCCTACCGGCCCCCCAACAGAGCTATAATCACTAGTCCTTTTCCCCTACCTGGCAGCTACGAGGCAAGACTTGTTTCTGCCCAGGAGAGCGCCTGTGTGGGTCTCTCGGCCGCAGAGTTCCCGCTGGCCGCATGGAAGTCCATACCGACCAATGGGAGAGGGAGCCCCTATTCAAACGGGGTTCGCGCCATTCTCCTGGTTGGTCACCACGAGTAAGCGCGGATTGGTCACCGCAGAGAGCAGGCAACCAATCGGAGAAGGAACGCTCATTCAAACGGGCTTTGGCTATCTTCTGTTTGGGCTGTGAAACCCCTCTCCTCCTTAAGCACCGATTTGGCCGAGTTTTGCGCCCTTTCTTCGGATTGGGCGGCGAAACTCCTTCCTCCCCTGAATGCTGATTGGCGCGATTTGGTTCACGCCCTTTCAGCTGATTGGTTATTGCTTGGTTTGGGGGCGATGTTTGAATTCGCTGGACTAAACCAAGCAACACCATGGAACTAATTTCGGGGATGTACAGAGCCTCGAGCCCCAGACTCTCGGCGCTGGTATCTCGGGGTCTGTATATCAGATTGTCCCGCTTTTTGCTGGGATCCCAGATGGGACCCGGGGCAATGTAAGATTCAACCCTGAAACCCCTTCCCTTCCAGGGGCGCCGAGCCCCAAAGTGTAACCCTCCTTGAATGTAATATGGTTCAATGTGTATCCCTGTGTACTGTTTGGTCTCTCCCGTGGCGGGAGATGGCTATCTATAACCCATCCCCCTCCTGCCTGGGACTAAGGGAAGTGTATTGTGTGGAATGGAGACCCCCTGTGGGGGTCTGTGCATAAAAGAAGCCTGTGTTCAATAAAGAGTGGGTCAGTCAGTGCTTAAACCTCCAAAACCGTGTGTCGTCCTGCTATTGGAGGGAAGGAAGATTTAACCCCTGGGAGCACATAGAGCGACGTCCCCATACCATGTAAGAGTTCCTGATCAGCTGAAGGAAGGGAACTAACGGGAGGTAACTGGTCGGGTTACCGGAAGAGGTCCCATTACACAGTTGTTGCATTTTTATGTGATATTCCCCCCTAAGGTAAAAACTGGCTCTGCATCTGTATTATTTTCCTACAGATTTTTTTTAGATGGGATTTGATAATCTTATCATTATGCCTTCATAATGCCATTTATCAAGCGCCAAAGACAGTCTGTGGTAGACTATTTCCTTAGAAGAATTGATGTTGAATTTAAAACCTCTACTTCAGTTTTCCCTGGTTCTTTGTGGAAATGGTCAGATCCAATACACTGTGTGCAGAATTATTAGGCAAATTAGTATTTTGACCACATCATCCTCTTTATGCATGTTGTCTTACTCCAAGCTGTATAGGCTCGAAAGCCTACTACCAATTAAGCATATTAGGTGATGTGCATCTCTGTAATGAGAAGGGGTGTGGTCTAATGACATCAACACCCTATATCAGGTGTGCATAATTATTAGGCAACTTCCTTTCCTTTGGCAAAATGGGTCAAAAGAAGGACTTGACAGGCTCAGAAAAGTCAAAAATAGTGAGATATCTTGCAGAGGGATGCAGCACTCTTAAAATTGCAAAGCTTCTGAAGCGTGATCATCGAACAATCAAGGGTTTCATTCAAAATAGTCAACAGGGTCGCAAGAAGCGTGTGGAGAAACCAAGGCGCAAAATAACTGCCCATGAACTGAGAAAAGTCAAGCGTGCAGCTGCCAAGACGCCACTTGCCACCAGTTTGGCCATATTTCAGAGCTGCAACATCACTGGAGTGCCCAAAAGCACAAGGTGTGCAATACTCAGAGACATGGCCAAGGTAAAAAAGGCTGAAAGACGACCACCACTGAACAAGACACACAAGCTGAAACGTGAAGACTGGGCCAAGAAATATCTCAAGACTGATTTTTCTAAGGTTTTATGGACTGATGAAATGAGAGTGAGTCTTGATGGGCCAGATGGATGGATTTGTAAAGGGCAGAGAGCTCCAGTCCGACTCAGACGCCAGCAAGGTGGAGGTGGAGTACTGGTTTCAGCTGGTATCATCAAAGATGAGCTTGTGGGGCCTTTTCGGGTTGAGGATGGAGTCAAGCTCAACTCCCAGTTTCTGGAAGACACCTTCTTCAAGCAGTGGTACAGGAAGAAGTCTGCATCCTTCAAGAAAAACATGATTTTCATGCAGGACAATGCTCCATCACACGCGTCCAAGTACTCCACAGCGTGGCTGGCAAGAAAGGGTATAAAAGAAGAAAATCTAATGACATGGCCTCCTTGTTCACCTGATCTGAACCCCATTGAGAACCTGTGGTCCATCATCAAATGTGAGATTTACAAGGAGGGAAAACAGTACACCTCTCTGAACAGTGTCTGGGAGGCTGTGGTTGCTGCTGCACGCAATGTTGATGGTGAACAGATCAAAACACTGACAGAATCCATGGATGGCAGGCTTTTGAGTGTCCTTGCAAAGAAAGGTGGCTATATTGGTCACTGATTTGTTTTTGTTATGTTTTTGAATGTCAGAAATGTATATTTGTGAATGTTGAGATGTTATATTGGTTTCACTGGTAAAAATAAATAATTGAAATGGGTATATATTTGTTTTATGTTAAGTTGCCTAATAATTATGCACAGTAATAGTCACCTGCACACACAGATATCCCCCTAAAATAGCTATAACTAAAAACAAACTAAAAACTACTTCCAAAAATATTCAGCTTTGACATTAATGAGTTTTTTGGGTTCATTGAGAACATGGTTGTTGTTCAATAATAAAATTAATCCTCAAAAATACAACTTGCCTAATAATTCTGCACTCCCTGTATATCAAGCAGTTTAATGACATTGTGATAGGATCATTGCAGTTTTAATTTTCTGGTAGTAAAAACATTTGTTTCTAGCCGCATAGGCAGTCAAACAATTACTGATTCCGAGTCATTACACATGGGTCATTACAAGATTTTGTAAAATGAGGAACCATCCCCATTTATAAGACTCTCTGTGTATTTGGATATAATAATCATATTAGGTAGCTGTTATGATAAGGGATATGTTAACGCTCTATTAAACTGCCTTCCTTATGGTGGAAGATTGCTAAAAATGATCTTTCTATCTAAACTAATTGAAGCCAATCAGAAAGTAAATGCTGATTGCATCAAAGGCAATGTAAGGGATGTGGTAGACTAATTAAAATTCAGATCTCTTCGGTTTTTCAAATGTCTGAGTAATAATGGGTATATATTGTCACAATTATGTCTATATAATACACAATTTTAGAATGTCATTTATTTTAGTATTTACTTGGGTACACACAAAAAATACTGTGCTTCAAACAGTTTCCCCCATTGACGTGACATCGCTGGTGAAAGAAACTGATCCAGCACCGAGGGACCATTGCACTGGAAAGAGGAAAGTGTAAAAATAATGTGTATCCCCGTTTATTCAGTGGGGTGGTCTATATTAATAGAGACAGGGACACTATATCATTAGGAATACAGTTTTGTATTCCTAACGCTAGTGTTCCTTTTAATGTTTGCAGAGAAACCACAACAGCCCTTTTTCAGTGTACAAAGGCCCTCCAGGATGGTTTATTTCAGCCTTGGGATGCTATTTTAGAGATATATAAAAATGTTGGTATTGCTTGGTTTTTATAACAAGCTCTCTAGAAAAAAATAGTGGTGCGTTTCTCATTATAACAGAGAATGAAGTATGTAAGTCTTTGGTTGCCTCAAAAGTTACAATGAAAGACTCACTTTTTGAGAGTGACCAGGGGTTGTTTAAAAAAAAAAAAAAAGGTTTATGTTGGGTCTGTAATATGGGCAATGGGTAAATTCTTGTTAATTTATTGTAAATTCAATCTGATTTTTGTTGCCTTAAGCGGTTGCCAGAAATGCCTGGACATAAAAGTTTCAAAACTGAAAGAAGCAAGGTGTCTGTCTAATGTAAGGCAGTCTCCAATTCATATCTTCATTTCTTACACTTAGCAGTGTTCAGTTTCATAGCGTTGGTGCACACATTTGGATGTAGGATCAACTTTTAGAATTTTGCTGGCTGGTGCATCCGGACACTTAAGACAACACATTTTTCTTTTGATGGGAAATTTTTATTTGACAGATGTCTACCAATGGATTGTTCCATTCCATCCTTTTATTTATTCTAATTTTACAATTTGTAAAATGTTACTGTTGAAAGAAGGAAAAAAAAAATCACTCAGTAGGACATTATGACACAGTTTTCAAAAATACCTTGATTACAGACAAAATAAATGAAATAAGATCACAATACTAATAGAAATGTATGGATAACATAAAAGAGGAGAAAAAGTGGAAGCAGAGGAAGGAATGGAAGACAGTATTTCTCAAAGATCCACCATGGGCATTACCCCTCACTTTAACAATGCCTAGCAAGTCGAGGATGCTGGTCGAGGAAATCATAGCTGTACAGCTTAATAAGCTATAAAGAAGTAGACATGCCCCAAAGGGGGATAAAAAATGTGCTAAAATACAATGGTACCATCACCCCATGCACAATAAGCCGCCTTCTGGCGATGCAAATTAGGTAGTAGTACTGTTTAGAAGTAGTAACAATTTAGCCAGATAATACCAGCATTGTTGCCTTAGCATTTCCATAAAATCTTAAAACACCTTTAACTTCCATAGAGGAAAGATGTGCTTAAATTTGAACCTCTTTATATTTGGAATGTAAGTCCATGAAGCAATCGGTATCAGTGTTTGCTTTTAATACAGATTCATTGATGGGGAAATAATGCATCCATATCATAGGGGACCACGGATGGTAAACATTTAGGTTTGGCCACAGGATCAGCACAACATAGCTGCACCATGTCTGGTGGCTATTCCGGGTCCAGAAGGGCCTATACATCATTCTGTGTCCAAAATCTCCTGTAAACAAAGGTTATTTCTACGTGACCTGTCAGATAGATCTGTTATTCTATGTTCGTAGGTCTCAATCTATATCGCCATTTGATATATGCGATCTGCTAAGCTATTGTGGGCTTCAGCAAATTTAAGTTTTCTGTAACAAATGAAGAAGTAGGGATGCAAAACCAGAGATACACTTCTAAGGTGCAGATATAAAAATATATATACATACAACCTTTCAATAACGAAGTAGGCGATATCTATAAAAACAAATCGCACATAGTGTATTATATAATAAACATAGAGGACACGCAGGATGATAATGTGGAACTCACAAGATTGTAGTGATAATCAAGCCCATCATCCTCAGTCAGAAAGTATCTTCAGAATATATGAGACAAAAATCTTCTATTTTTCTTACAACAGGGTCCAAATAAAAACGCATAAAATCCACTCCGCAAGATGGTAGTGACAGCATACAAAGTGAGTCCCCCAAACAGTGTAATCCGACGCGTTTCGTCTAGATGACTTCCTCAGTAAGAGGTTCTTTTTTCGTGAATTTTGTACGTCTTTGCCGATATCGCTAATCAATTTTAATTAAACTTGGTCAGCAATTTTCCCTTAGTTGCTGTTAAGTAGAGATGTCCGAACAGTTCGCCGGCGAACGTCGCTTGTTCGCGTTCGCCACGGCGGGCGAACATATACGATGTTCGGTCCGCCCCCTATTCCATATCATTGAGTAAACTTTGACAACCCCCCCACCCGCCGCTCGGGGGTGGGGGGATTGTCAAAGTATACTCAATGATATGGGGGGGGACCTACTGTCTTCCCCCGGCCCCCACCCCTGAGCGGTGGGTGGGGGCCCTAAAAAAAACAATAGGGGGGGGGAACTTCTGTCCCCCCCTGGCCCCCACCCCTGAGCGGCGGGTGGGGGTCCTATATACTAAAAAGGGGGGGACATAAGGTCCTCCCCCCTGGCCCCCACCCCTGAGCAGCGGGTGGGGGCTCTAAATACTAAAAAGGGGGGGGGGGACCTAAGGTCCTCCCCCCTGGCCCCCACCCCTGAGCGGCGGGTGGGGGCCCTAAAAAATGTGCCCCCCCAGGTGACTAGGGGTCCCCAAACCCCTAGTGACCCCCTCCCCCCCCAAAAAAAAAAATTAACCCCCTACCTACCCCCCTCACCCTAAAAATAATGAGGGGGGACCTTTAACTAAGAACCTGTAAAAAAAAAAAAATACTTACCATTCGATGTTTTCTTTCTTCTAAATCTTCTTTTTTCAGCCCCCAAAAAGGCCAAATTATAAACCATAATAACCGACGCAATTAAAAAAAAAAAAAAAAACGAGCGCAAAAAAAATAATCCATGTTCACCTGGCGAGGGCTCCGCGCAGACTGAGACGGAACGTTAAAGGTCTGTGCTTGAATGGCCAGAAAATTGGGTGACACAATTTGAACACTTTTGGAGTTTCCTTTGCTCGTCAGCTCAGAATTGCTGAATAGACACTTTTTGGTGTATTTTATGTGTAGTACAATATATTCTATGCATTTGTTGGGATTAATTAACTTCACAACTTGTGTTTTTATATCTAAAACATAACATTTGTTAGTTGGCATTTTACATTGCAGGGGTTGAGAATGGTATAGATGCTCTCATTTTCTGCTCTACAAGTTCAAGAGTTTGGTTCCAGATGCCAAAGTTTAACAATGCATGGAGTTAAGATCATTGTTACATAGTGGAGTTGCCAAATTGTCTGTGGTAATTAATTTCGGATAAATGGATCAAATTTTTTTTTTTTTTTTTTTTTTTTTTTTTCAGGATATGGCTTTTTATTCAGATTTCAGCCAGTTGCTCAACTACAAAAAATGGATCAAATTTTAACCCCTTAAGGACCGAGGACGGTTCAGGACCGTCATCGCCATTTTTGCATTGCCGACCGAGGACGGTCCTGAACCGTCCTAACGGTCCAATGTACTTACCCGATCGCCGTCGTTCCCCCGGCGGCGATCGGCGGTGCTCCCGGTGTGGGGAGACTGCCTGCAGCCCAGACAGTCTCCCCATGGCGGATTAGGACCCCTGTGGCCATGTGATCGCCCAACAGGGCGACCACATGGTCACAATAGGTGTCCTAGTCTCTGCCTGCAGGGGGACTGTCTGTGCTGACAGGCAGTCTCCCTGCTTAGTGTAAAATCATAAAAAAAATAAAGTTTAAAGTTAATAAATAAAAATAATAATTATATATGTGTATATATATATGATATATAGACATATATTATATATATATAATATACGTCTAAATATCATATATATAATGTCATACTAAGTGTATTTTTATATTAATATGTACATATATTAATATAAAAATACACTTATAATTAAATTACACACGTGTATATATATAATATATATAATAACTATATATATTGTATATATATTATTATAAACTACAAATAATAAGTAATTTAAATTAAACTAAAAAAATTAAAAATAATAATAAAAATTAAAAAAAAAATTATATATCTATACGAAATTTTATTCTAACTGTATTTTGATATTAATATATATATATTTATATCAAAATACACTTAGAATGAAATTGTATATATATCTATGTGTATATAAATAAATAAAAAGAATACGAACTATTCATATGTCCATATACAAAATTACATAAATAATTATATAAATATACACGTAGACTTCAAATATATAAATATGCATATATATTTAAATTCTACGTGCGTATTTATGTAATATTTTTACATAATTAAGTTATTTTATTGATTGCAATTTAAGGGACCTGCCTGCCAACCCAGGCCGAAAGTCCAGAGAATTTAATTTGCTATCACTGTATTTTACCCTGTAACGTTCTACGACACCCTAAAACCTGTACATGGGGGGTACTGTTTTACTCGGGAGACTTCGCTGAACACAAATATTAGTGATTCAAAACAGTAAAACATATCACAGCGATGATATTGTCAGTGAAAGTGACTTTTTTTTGCATTTTTCACACACAAACAGCACTTTTACTGATGATATAATTGTTGTGATACATTTTCCAGTTTTGAAACACTAATATTTGTGTTCAGCAAAATCTCCTGAGTATAACAGTACCCCCCATGTACAGGTTTTATAGCGTTTTTGAAAGTTACAGGGTCAAATATATGGGTCATATTTTTACATTGAAAATGGCCAGGTTGGTTACGTTGCCTTTGAGAGCGTATGGTAGCCCAGGAATGAGAATTACCCCCATGATGGCATACCATTTGCAAAAGTAGACAACCCAAGGTATTGCAAATGGGGTATGTCCAGTCTTTTTTAGTAACCACTTAGTCACAAACACTGGCCAAAATTAGCGTTCAATTTCGTTTTTTACTTTTTTCACACACAAACAAATATGAACGCTAACTTTGGCCAGTGTTTGCGACTAAGTGGCTACTAAAAAAGTCTGGACATACCCCATATTGAATACCCTGGGTTGTCTACTTTAAAAAAAATATGTACATGTGGGGTGTTATTTAGCGATTTATGACAGATAATAGTGTTACAATGTCACTATTGATACATTTTAAAAATATAGGTTTTGAAACCGCAATATCCTACTTGTACCTATAGCCCTATAACATGCAAAAAAATAGCAAAAATCATGTAAACACTGGGTATTTTTAAAAGGACAAAATTTGGAATCTATTTAGCAGTTTTTTTCATTCGCTTTTGTAGATGAGTAAAATATTTTTTACATAAAAGTCAAAAAACATGTATTTTTTTCAATTTTTCATCATATTTTTTCATTTTTTTAAAATTAAATTACATGAGATTATATAAATAATGGTATGTAAAGAAAGCCCCTTTTGTCCTGAAAAAAACAATATATAATTTGTATGGGAACAGTAAATGAGAGAGCGGAAAATTACAGCTAAACACAACCACCACAAAAGTGTCAAAAAGATGCCCGGTCGCAAATGTACAACATCGCAAAAAAAGTCCGGTCCTTAAGGGGTTAAAGAGAGCTCTGGCATGTGGTATATTAAGCTGATACATGGTGGCCTAGAATAAATGGTTTGATTTTCATGTCGCCTCAAGTGCCAATCCAATTGGTGAATGTTCATATCTTTTGTTTTAAGACTTTAAAAAAAAAAAAAATTAACTGACCGTTCAAGAAAATGTAAGTAGATATGTCTGTTTTGCATTAAATGTAGTTTAGTAGACCCAGTCATTAGTTTGACAGCTAATTTGAAGGTCAGGCCTTTGTGCATGAACCTGGTTCTCCACATACCCATTTTTAAATTCCAAAGGGTTTTAAATTGTTTTTTGGAACATTTAGGTTTGGGTGGGATTTCTTTTTCCACTATGTTTCATATCAGAGCTGCAATTGTGATTGCGAGGATTGGTATGGCTGATGATAAAACTATTGGATTGGAAGATGGAATTCTAATCACTCTAAATCTTGGTTCACAGATGTTCTGAATTTGTTTTTTGATCGTTTTCAAATTATTTTGAATTTTATTGCTAAAATGAAAAGGTAAAAAAACATACATGTACACAGACTTACATTCGGTGTACAGATAGATTAACATGTAGAATAATAACTTGACCAGCCAAGAGGCCTGGAAGAATGCGCACACTTGATCATGTACATACATGTAATATATGTAAGCACCCTGCGCGGTGCCCTCCATGGGTGAAGATGGATGACTTTTCTTTGCGCTCAGGCTTTTTTCTTCTTCAAAGTGCGACGGTTATTATGGATTTTTATTTGGCCTTTCTTGGGGCTGAAAAAGGACGATTTTAGAAAAAAGAAGACATCAAATGGTAATTTTTATTTTTTTTACAGGTACCTAGTTATTGGTTTCCCCCTCACTATTTTTACAGTGAGGGGGATAGGTAGGGGTTCATTAATTTTGTTGGGAGGGGGGTGACTAGGGGGTTGGGGACCCCTAGTCACCTGGGGAGGATTACATTTTTATTTAGGGACCCCACCCGCCGCTCAGGGGTGGGGACCGAGGGGGAGGACAATAGGTCCCCCCCTTATTATAATTTAGGGCCTCCACGCACCACTCAGGGGTGGGTGTCAGGGGGGAGGACAATAGGTTTCCCCCCCTTATTTGGTATTTAGGGCCCCCACCCACCACTCAGGGGTGGGGGCTTGGGGGAGGACAATAGGTTCCCCCCCCCCCCCCTTCAGGTTAGAAGCCCCCACTCGCGCGGCACATGTGAGGGCTTGTATCATTCTTCATTCTTCCACTGGGTATATTAGTACTTTGGCAATTCGGAACTTTGGCAATTCAGCTATTCGGAAGTATCCGAATTGACATTCGGAATGAAACCAATTGCACATGTCTAATATTTATTTATAAAATATTTTACCAGGAAAGATACAATGAGATTTATCTAGTTTTCGAATATGTCCTGGGTCCACAAAACATTGCATTCTTACTACAGGGTACAATAAAATACAAAACCAATATTAATACACAATTGTGAAGAAAATAGACTTTTAATTCGGGACTTTGTAAGGTCATTTATTTTTATGTTTTATTTGTTCGGTAGATTAAACTACTGAACACCGACCACCCTCCTGGCTCATTATCTACAAAGGGCACTGTTGATTGAGCGCTCTCCCTGGGTGGTCGCCGTTCGTATAGCCGAACGCCACATGAAAGAGGAAATGGCGGCCTTCTTGTTTGCACGAAAGGAGGCAGCGGGACTTGGTCGTGGAGTGTCTGAAACTAAAATCGGACACTCGACTTCCCGAACACCGCTAAAACATACGAACGCATTGTAGCAGAGTGTCATTTCTTCAGTGTTGTCACATGAAAAGAAGTAATAAAATATTTACAAAACTGTGAGGAGTTTTCTCACTTTTGTGAGATACTGTATATACATATATACACAACATGAGAAAATAGCAAACTTCTCTGTAGCAAACTGGTTAGAAAGAATGTATATTGTGAAACAAGAGGGTTGAGTGAATCTCAAGGTCATTCCCTTGCCTGAACTGGTTAGTATTTAATAAGTACAAAGATAATATAATGTCTATTCTCTTTTTTTTTTTTTGTAGACATGCCTTAAATTCAGACTAATGATAACCCTGCATGTCCTTCAGATATAGTTTACAGTCTGTTTCCTGTGGTGCTGTGTTAACAGTGCATTTCGGAACATTATCGACTTAGGGAGAAGGATAATGGTTTGATATTAGCGTCCTAACACATAAATGCCACTACTGGTTCGTACTCAAAATGTCTTAACTAACTAACTAAATAAGAATTGGCAAGACAATGGCTAGAACCTGAAATTGAAATGAGGAACTCAATGAAAGTTATTGAATAGGGCAGCTGACTTTATGTATTAATTATTTCTGAAATTCTTAATCAGGAAAGCATAACCTATACAAATCAAGAGAAGGGCTACAGTATACTCTCAGCCTATCACTGGGTACCTTGTAGGAGAAAAACTATGCACGGTTTTGCTCAATGGGCCAGGCTGAATGAGACAGCTAGTGTTTTTAACCTATCACTGGCCACTGAGCTAAACCTTCTTCATATTGCAGTGCATATACAAAATAAGCTGTACTTGAAAGGTTATCTGCATCTGTGGCTAATTTGCCACATGGAGATGTTCATATCTATGTTATAGGAAATATATCAGACTTTGTGAATAGGTCTGGATTGTGTGAGGAAGAGAATCTTCTGAATTCACAAGACGAGTTGCAGATTTATTTACATGGTGAGCAATTGAATGCCTGCTCTTGCCACTGAAAGGCTTCACTGGGGCTAACGGAATGAAATTGGTACTTTAAAAACTGTTCAAGAAAATGACAGATTACAGACACATAAGGCCCATGTGTGTGGATTGGAGGGTTGCCACCTCACTTGGAAAAATACAGGCTGTGCTAATTTGCATAGTTAATTATATGTGTGACATCACATGATGTGATGTAAGAGAAAGCATACATTAGGAAGGGAAAAGGCCCCTAAATCACACACACACACAAAAAACTGCATACCATGCTTTACAAATAACACCCTACAAACTATTTTTTCACTTTAGATCTAAGCATGTTTCAGATTCCTCTATAAACAAATTTAAATCAAGCTTTAGCTGAACTTGTGCCAAGGTGAGTTTGCCCAGAAGCGCATATATAAAAGAGAGATCAAAGTCAGGATTGTAGATAACCGGCATAGCTAGCCGAGTCAAGATCACAGAAATTAGAATAACGCATATATTAGCAAGGTCAGGGTTACAGAGGTACACAAAATACAGAACCAAGCCAAGGTTAAACCAGAAAATAAAGAAACAAGAATATAAAAGCACAAATCAGGTACTAGAAATAGAAACCATGATAGGGCAATGAAAGAGGTGTAATGTTCCTTTGTATATTCTTATGTGCAAACTAATTGGCCACGTCACTCCTGAAACCCCAAAAAGTATGAGAATGACGTGGTCTCTCCAGGACTGGAAATGATGGTGGGAGGGGCAAATTTTATAAAGGGACGTGCCCTCCAAGAGGGCAGCATCCTTTATGCTATCGATTTGCAGAAAAAAATAAAATTGATGCACAGATCGGTTAGGATCTCTTACAACTTGATAGCTTTATAAGCTATCTACCCAGCACAATGAACTCTACCTGTGCACCCCTACAACTTTTCCACCTCAGTAACTGCACCCATTTTTCATAGATATCCCTTATAACATGGTTAAATGAGGTATATACAGGTGAATAAAAGCAACAGGATGCATTGGAAGTCAAGGGGAATCACTAAAAAAAATTGGGTGATGTAAATAAATTGTGCTAAAGAAAGAAACCTCTTCACCAAAACAATGTACAGTAACATAGGCATTTAGAGGGGTGGTTTACTAATCAGATTCCAGTTGTTCAGGAATGGGCATCCCAGAGTGCTTTAGCTGTCTGTGGTTGGCAGATAGTCATCAGAGCTTTAGTACACTATAAGTACAGTACCAAAAGTTATATGTTACTGGGCTATGCTCTATTGAATTACTACTCTGACTGTGAATGTAGGTATACCACCTCTGTAGTGACCCCTTGGCAAGTATTTAACGTGTTCTGACCACCCTGGGAAAGTTGTGTATCTCCTTGTCTCCATGGATGCCACTTACATATTTACACACATATACACACATTCATCCTTCAAGACACATATATAACATTATATGAACAGTATTCTATTCAGAACACAGTCATGTTGATGAGAAACAAAATTGATTGTAGTTGAAACAACGTCCCTACTTCTCACACCTCCTGTCCAAGTAGGAAAGGAACATATTAAGGGTTAACTTCCTCCAAATATGTTGATACTGATTTTTTTTTGCCATTTGCTTGGACAGGACTAGTCAGAGCAAAAGGTAGGTAGGTGGGACAAATATGAGCTAATTTTTTATGTTTGTTACTGTTTTGCTTTTGTACATGCAGGACCTCTCAGAGTACGGAATCATTCAAATGGACAGAGCCAAAAAGGTCACAAGACTCCAAAAATAGATGTACGGGAAATGCATAAATGCCTTCAACAAGAAAAAGAGAACTACACATCAGGTTATGTAGTTCATCTTTCTCCTTCTCTCCTACCTGTTAATCAGATCCCCCCCTCCCCCCCTGTAGTTGGGATCCCCTTCTATCTAATACTTTTCTTCCAATATATAAATAATCCCTTTTCCTCTGCTTTATCATCTATAGCCACACCCTTTGATCCTCTTCCTCCTACTATTTTTCTTTATTTACTACTTCCTCTATTTCTGATATTTATCCCTCTGCTATTGCACTTTCCATTGTAGGTTTCCCTCTATCTACTCTTGTTAATCCGTATTTTCTGGCCCCTCCAAATAATGTTTACCCATTTCTTTAGATAGGAAGCACATCCTCTGTAGCTTAGCCAGCAACAGAAACAGAGATGGCTACTTATTGAGAGAGGTCCTGGGACACCGTGTTTGTGTTCAGTCAAACCATTGTTTAAGGATTCAGAATTGCAATTTGACAGGATACAGAGGCTTCCGAAACCAATTTCGGTCCCTAAGGAAGCGCCCAAAGATGTGATTGTGAGAGTTAATTTTTACAAAATCAAAGAAGAATTCTCTTGGGCACTTAGATCTACCAACCTTCCTAATACATTTAAAGACATTAGAATTTTTAAGGATTTTTTCCAGCAACAATCCAAAGGAGGAATTTGGTTAATTTACGTATGAGCTTAGGTAAAGAAATATCAAGTAGAGATGGGGGTTCCCTGTCAAGATCACATTTCACCTTGATGGACGTCAATATAGTATAATGACTCCAGAAGAAGATCTAAATGTACTTTCAAGCTTACAGGTTCTGGAACCCGATTCTCCTGACATGCCTGACCAATGTTCTCAAAGGCCTTCAGGAATAATTAGAAAGAGAGATAGTAATTGATTACATTTGTCTAAGATTTTGTTATTAGTAGTTTTTGGCTACTTAGGTTTTTTTTCATATTTTATTTATTCTTTCATATTTTGATTTATTATTTCATGATATATAATTATTTTTTTAAAATTTTCTCATTATAGTATGTTTACTTCCCTGACATAATTTTTTTCATTTTGTTTTGTACCATGTCGTTATTTGCAATTTTCCTTCATTCTCTGAATTCTATAAAAAGAATTTACACAGATTTCTGTTTATTTTTATTGTTACATTAGTTTGTCACACATTTTTTGTTTTAAGTGATCATTAATTGCTGGTGTCCTTAGCCCAGGGGTTCCCAATTAATTTTTCATGTGGAACCCTTTGACATAGTGTATCAACATCGTGGAACCCCCTTACCCCTCCCAATTTATTTTTTTTTAAATTGCGCCATTTTTTGTATGTGCCGGTGTGTATATCTGTGCTTTTATATGCCAGTGTGTGTATCTGTGTGTGTGTATATCTGACACACAGATACACACCGGCACATAGTGGCACACAGATACAGACACCTTGACACACAGTGTGTATATGTATGTATCTGTGTGTCAAGGTGTGTGTATCTGTGTTTGTATGTTCCAGTGTGTATGAATCGGCCACAGTTACACACACACACACACACACACTGGCAGATAGTGGCACACAGATACCCACACTGACACAGGTACACCTTGACACACAGTGTGTATCTATGTTTGTATGTGCCAGCGTGTGTATCTCTGTGTCAGTGTGTATCTGTGTGTGTGTGTAAATGTATGTGACACACAGATACACACACACACATATACACATACTCAGATATACACAGTGACATATACACACACTTGCACCCACAGATACACACTGGATCATACACACACACACACACACACACAGAAACACACTGGCACATACACACATACTTAGATACACACAGTGACACATACACAAACCTTGACACACAGATACATACTGACACACTCAGACGCACACACTCTTGTACAGACACACATACAAACACATACTCTCTCACTGACAAGAACACATACACTCACACACTGACAAGCACACATATACCTTTTGACAGACACACAAGCACATACAAACTCCCTAACAGACACACATACATTTTACTCCACCCAGCCCCCCTACCTTTAGGAGTGCTGGCATGGAGTCCCTGGGGTCCAGTGGGGCTGCTGAGTTGCTGGCATGGAGTCCCTGGGGTCCAGTGGGACTGCTGAGCGGCTGGCGTGCAGGCGGCGAGGGAGCGGTGATCTCCCTGCTAAGCTCCCTCGCGTGCCTCTTAGTGGAGCCGGAGTGAAGTCATATTCCGGCTCCAGCCTCACTGCTGTGCGTGCGAGGGAGTTGAGCAGGGAGATCACTGCTCACTGCTCCCTCGCTGCTCACGGACATTTTATTCTTAAAAATCTTTGGTGGAACCCCAATTAGTGTTCCGCGGAACCCACCAATTGGGAAACGCTGCCTTAGCCCTTTCTTCACTCCCATCTATGGGCTTGTATATATGGGAAGAGCAGGAATATGTTGTTTCTTCCCTCTCTGGCCCAGTAAACCAATCTGGAAAACTGAATTGGGCAAGCAATATATTTACCCTTTAACTTTCAAAAACACCATGGAACCTGTACATGGGGGATATTGTTATACTCGGGAGACTTCGCTGAACACAAATACGAGTGTTATAAATCAGTAAAACTTATCACGACAATGAAATCACCAGTAAATTGCAGTTTTGTGTAAAAAAATGCAAAAAACAAATAAAATTGCTTACTTTGGCCAGCCTTCGCGACCAAGTGGCTACTACAAAAGACTGGATATACCCTCTTTTAAATGCCCTGGGTTGTCTACATTTGAAAATGGTATGCCATGATGGGGTTAATTTTCATTCCTGGGCTGCTATACAGTCTCAAAGGCAACATAGGCCCAGCAAACCAATCGGTGCAAACGTGGAAAAGGGGAAAGCACTACATTTGACCCTTGTAAGTTTCCAAAAACTATAAAACCTGTACAATGCTGGAATTGTTGTACTCGGGAGAGGTTGCCGAACATATATTGGGGTGTTCTTTGGCAGTAATACATACCACAAACTGAGAATTCTTGCCTTAAGTACAATGTGAGAGAAAAATAACACAAAAAAATGACTACCCAAAAGTTTGATAAAGACTGGTGATAGATCGAGTGCATGGAAAGTGTTAAAATACCACCATTTGAAATACCCTAGGGTGTCTACTTTTTAAAAAAAATGAATCGTTTGATGGGGGTAAATTACATTGGCTGACTTAAAAAATGTCCCAAATAGGACATGGGTGTATGACGACCAGATGAGAAAATTCCAAGTTGGAAAACTGGAATGTGCACCCTCCGAATAAGGTATTTTAGCCCCCAGAGAACCCAACGCAACTATACATAGGGGTATCACTGTACTCAGGAGATGTTGCTGAATACATATTGAGGTGTTCTTTGGCAGTAACCCTTAAAGTTCTCCGTACATGTATTCTTAAATTGCTATGTGTGTTAAAAAAAATCGCCAATTATTTTTTTTTTAATATGGCATAGATTGGTGGTAAAATGGTTGCATGAAAAGAGTCAAAATACCCCACGTTTAATACCTTAGGTTGTCTTCTTTTAAAAAAATATATACATGTGAAGGGTTATTCAGGGATTCCTAACAGATATTAGTGTTACAATGTACAATGCGTTAATTTTGAAAAAAAATGGTTTGGAAATAGCAAAGTGCTACTTGTACTTATTGGCCTGTACTTTAAAAAAAAACAAAAAAAAAAAACTAAGAAAATGTTAGCATTGGGTATTTCTAAACTCAGGACACAATTTAGAAACTATGTAGCATGGGTGTTTTTTGGTGGTTGTAGATGCGCAAAAGATTTTGGAGGTCAAAGTTCAAAAATGTGTTTTGTTTTATTTTTTCATTACATTTTATAATTTTTTATAGTAAATCATATGATATGATGAAAATAATGGTATCTTTAGAAAGACCATTTAATGGCGAGAAAAACTGTATATAATGTGTTTGTACAGTAAATGAGTAAAAGGACAATTATAGCTAAAAACAAACACCGCAGAAATGTAAAAACAGCCCTAGTCCCCAACGGTAAGAAAATTGAAAAGTGGTTTGGTCACTAAGGGGTTAAAGTAGACGGACCAGAGTTTAATTGTGTATGCGTACATAATTTATAGAGTTTGGTAATACACCACATTTTGGCGACCACTAAATAGGAGACTTCTACAACAAATCTTTGTGAGGCGCAATAACTACCATATTGATACATAATCTAAGAGCTAGTGAGTTTATAGCATAGGATTCATTTTGTTGAAACAAATATACATATGCGTTTTGTTGACTGTTTTGAATATATATGTTGTGCATTGTGACTGATAGAATATATGTTGTTGCAAATTGTAGCATCTATAGGTTTAACTTTGTTTCTGCACAGTTTTAAAGTATTGGTTATAGTAGGGGAAGATTGAATAGTTACACTTCATTGGTACTTTTGATGTTTCGGCCATTTTTAATTGCCCATGTGCTGTATACGTACCCCCTGCCTCCTGCCAGATGATATCTTTGCTCTCTCGGAGGAGGAAGGTACTTCCAATCTGGAAAACAATGATGAACAACCTAGTATTGCCCAGAGGTCGTTCTTAAGGAGGGGGTACTGTCACGGTTATCACCGCAGCATACAGACAGCGAGAACAAGGGAAATGTGACATTATACAAGCACCTATAATAATAACTGTACACTTTAATGCAAGAGAAATGCCTACTAGCTTTTCTAGACAGACAAGGACTATGTCAATCACAGACAAAGACAATTTCCAGAAATGGTGGGGAAGTATTTCAAATAAGTTTAATACCTTTACACATTGGTTTATGAGGGGAGCAAATATAGCTAAAAATGGAGTTCTTAACATAGAGGAATGGATAGAACTGTTAGAATATGCTATGGGTCCTTTGGCTAGTAGACTATTGGGATTTAATAACAGTGTGTCTGAACAGGCAGCAAGAATTGCTGCAACTAATTTATATCTACTCAGCTTAGAGAAAGAAATAGCAAATATTACCATGAGGCCAAAAGATCGTCCTAGAGAAGTAGCTCAAATGATATTTTTCTGGTATACACTACACCAACCTCAACAGCCCCTGGTGTTGGGCTCACCAGAACACATTGCTAAAGTAATGGAAGCCCTTCCCTGGGAGTGTCAAGAATTTGTCAAGCTTTTTGATCCAACACCAACAGACTCAGAAATGGTACTAGCTAGAGCTGACAAGTGGTGTCTCAAGTATCCTTTTACAGAACAGGCTTGCTCTGTTTCAGCCGTAAGAACATTCAAGGTCAACTCTGGTAGAGATATAAATGGTAAATGGAGAAACCAGAGGTGGGATGTACCCCAGAACAAGAGGGATAATGAGATCTGGAGACCAAAGCAGGACTTTAACAAAAGATGGAGAGATCAACAGAGGGACCATAGGAATAGGGATACTGCTAAAGGGAGCAATGTAATAGGAGATAATTGGGAAATAGATGGAATGAGCATCAGACCAATAGACATAATTGGGATGATTGGAGGAATAAGGAAGGGAATAGAGAATACTGGAATCGGAAGAGACAGACAGATTGGAGGCAGACATAAAAATCACTTAGGGAACATATGAGAGAGGAGGGAAATACTGATCAATTGAGGGTCCCCAGCAATTAATAACTCCGCTAATTTTTTGTTGTCCTCTACATCTGTATGTATGTTTGTTTTTCTTTTGTTTTTATATTTTATCTGTCTCACCATTATCTTATAACACTCCAGTTTAACCCCTTAAGGACACATGACTGTGTGACATGTCATGATTCCTTTTTATTCCAGAAGTTTGGTCCTTAAGGGGTTAAAGAGGACCTTAGTATGTATTGTTATATATATATATATATATATATTTTTTTTTTTTTTTTTCTTCATATTAAGGATAAGTCTCTAAATTAATTCATTACAGTCATGTGGGCCAAATTCCAAATTATTTTTGTTTTTATTAGTTTAGCACACCTGTACTGCCAGCTATGTTTTATTTATTTTTGATGCTGGATTAATAATTATAAATTCATAGGTTAAGTGAACTGTTGCCAATGTGAGGTTTATATTTGATCACACTGGTGAGATGTGATAGTGTAACTTTCTGTTGGTTTACAACAGTAAAAACATTTAACTTTTTTAATTTGGTTACCAACAAACATAGCCTCGAGCTGATTTTTGATGTTTTTTTTTATCTTTGAATAGCAACAGACCATTGCCAGTTTTCTATAGATTGCACACTGCCAAACTGTGTAATGGTAACATTGTCTTTTTTTTTTTTCATTCTCTCTCCATATTTGATGCTTTGTTTTTTGGTCATTAATAACCATAAAGTGAGGTGTAGAATATAGGGAAATTAGATTGCCTTGAGTCAAGATGGGATGAATAATAAAGTGACAATGTATGCTAATTGCTCTATTTAGCTATCCGCAGGGGGTTAAATGGTTAAGAGTATGAGAATTTGCACCTATGTTCAATTGTGAATACATTTTTTACCCTTACATCTTTCCCACTCACATTCATGTATAATAAATTTCTGTTAAAACTGTGTACATTTTATGATTAGTGCATGTATTCATTAGTAAATTATAAAATAACTAATATGGTTTTGTGTTCAACTCTCCATCAAGTGTGGGAAAAGTACCTAAATGAATCAAATTTTTAAATTTAAACATAGACTTAAGACACCACAACCAAATGGATTTTATTAGACAAAACTAGTAAAGCCTTTGACACAAGAAGATACGTTGATTACTGTTGTGCATATTTCATTGTCTGTGTTTGATTCAAAGAACATTTTATCTGGAAGGCCCAGAAATGCAAAGGAAACTGACATGTCCTGTCACAGTTTACTATACAGATGAAGAGGTGCTGGGATTACCAAGTCAAACTATTATCCTGAAAATTGATACTATGCAGATCAAGAAGTGCTGAGATTACCAAGTCAAACTATTGACACAGCTCAGAACGAGGGTAAAGTAACACAGAAAGAAGCGGGAATCTGTGTCATTTCTTGGTGGTCACGGAATGAGTTTTCCCTACACTCATGAACATTTGCTTGCATGTATCATTAAACCTACAAACCTCAAGCTTTGTAATGGATTGTCACAGACAATATTCAAAGAGATCACAGCTATCAAGCACACAGATCAGTCATTGCGTAATGGACTCACAGTCTTCAGATTCCAGTCCCAGGCGAAACTAAACATCATACTGTGACATAAACTGCATACAGTTGGAGTCCAAGGCTCTGTCCTTGGCCCCCTTCTATTTTCTCTTTATACTGCCTCTTGGCAAACTTATTGCCTCATTTGGATTCTACTACCATCTATACGCTGATGACACCCAGTTATCTCTCCTCCCCGGACCTCTCCCCTGCCATCCTGCAACGTGTCACTGTTTGTCTTTCCTCCATCTCTGACTGGATGTCCTCCCGCTTTCTAAAACTGAACTTGTCTTTCCTCCTCCTAATACTGATCCTCCTTTCGCTTTCCTTTGAAGTCAGTGGTATCCACATCAGTCCATCCTTACAAGTACGCTGTCTTGGCGTCATATTTGACTCTAGCCTCACCTTTGAGCCTCACATGCAGCATGTTACCAAATCCTGTAGATTCCATCTTAAAAACATAGAGGACATCCACCCCTTTCTAACGCAAGATGCTACTAAAGAGCTTGTCCATGCTCTAGTAATTTCCCGCATTACCCTACCCTAATTGGTCTTCCCAAAAACTGCCCCTCTACAGTCTGTAATGAATGCTGTCGCTAGACTGATTTTCGTCTCTAGTCGGTCCTCTCACACCTCACCCCTCTGCCAGTCCTTACATTGGCTCCCTGTATCCTATAGGAGTCAAAGTGCTAACCCATACATTTAAAGCACTGAACAATTTTAGCCCCTCATATATCTCTTCACAGATTCATAGGTATGCCGCTCCTCGTTCCCTCCGCTCTGCCTGTGACCACCTCCTGACCACCCGTATGGCCAACTCGCGCTTGCAGTACTTCTCGCAGGTGGCTCCTTTCCTATGGACTCTCCCCTAGTCTTCAATCCTTTAAGAAGTTCCTTAAAAGCCCTCTCTTTAGGAAAGCTTATGGCCTCCCAGAGTAACCTCTACCTTACATACCTTTCTCTTGCTCTCTCCTATAGAGTTTTGCTTCACTCTCTCCTCCAGCTCGTCTTCACTCCCACCCTATTTGATTGATATTTTCTGTCCTAATGTGTCTTATACCCCACCTCCTATAGACTGTAAGCTCGTTTGAGCAGGGTCTTCTTCAATCTCTTGTAAGTTTTCTTGTAATTGTCCTATTTATAGTTACATTCTGTCATGGTTTACTCCTTAGGTGATATTCTTTTGTGCAGTACCTATTATCACCACTCTCCCTGTTTGGTCCTATTCCTAATTTCTTGTATCATTTAGCACTTCAACTGACCCTTGTTAGGCACATTTATAGTTTGGTCTCACCCTTCCCTCAGGGTCAGATCATTGTTTCCTGTATCCTGTGACTCTGACCCTACATCCTGTTTCCTTGTTCCTGTGTCCACCGGTCTTGTATCCTGTGACTCTGACCCTGCATTCTCTGGTCTTGTGTTCCTGTGTCCTCTGGTCTTGCATCCTGTGGCTTTGTTTCCTGTGACTCTGATCCTGCATCCTTTTGGTCTTATATCCTGTGGCCTTGGCTCCTGTGACTCTGACCTTGCATCCTCTGGTCGTGTATCCTGTGATTCTGGCCTTGCATCCTTTTGACACTAGATTATATCCTGCGGCTCTGGACCTGTCTGTGTCTCATGTGCCTGCCTGGTCCTGCCCGGTGTACTCCATTTAACCTACAAGACTGTACTAAATACTCTGCCTGCACCTCCCGTGCTAGGTTTACTGTATATTTTGTATTGGCATTGTATATTGTTTGGTTATCTTGTGTCCTTTTTTTTCTTCATAGTATACTTATTTTGTACTCTTATTCCTTGTGTTTGTCATTTTTTCTCTGCATATTGGGTTCCTGCACTTAAAGGGATATTGCTGTCTCAGGGTAGCACCCTTTCCTACCATGACACATCCCCCCTCTCATAATATTGTAAAGCGCTACGGAATTTGTTGGTGCTATATAAATACTGTATGGGGTTGATTGTGTCTAGATTTTATGTCAGGACAGGAGGCTTCATATTGCTTTACCTTCTTTACTGAAAACCTCCAGCAGCAAAGAAACAGTTAAAGCGGCACTGTCATGCCGAATTCCGTTTTTTTTTTAACCCCCCTCCCGCCTCAACTACATCCAATCGACCCCCTAGTCATCCCCAAATGCCCCTATGCCCCCCACATTACCTATTTTTTATTCTTTATTTTCTGCCCGATCTTTATTCAGGGCGCCGCCATCTTTGTGTGGGTAGGTGAAGTCCCTGTGGGAAACGTCTTCTACCCACACTAGATAGCCCTGAGATTCCCGCACATGCCCAGTGAAACACCTGGACATGCGAACGGGAATTTCACCTATTCATTCATTCATCAGACAGACGAATGAATGAATAGAAAAAATCAGACGAACAAACTAACACTGTGTATCAGTGTTAGTTTGTTCGTTCAGTTTATTACAAGGAGGGAGCTACCGGCGTGCAGCTCCCTCCTTGTAATATGTAACTATAGAAGCGGCAGGGAGCAGAGCTCCCCACCACTTCATAAGCCCCCCAGGTCCCCCCCTCACTCTATGGGGGTCAATATGACCCCCATAATAGCACAAGGGAGATTAAAATCTCCCCAATGCCCCTACTCGCTATATCGCGAGTAGGGGCATGTCCACTAAACAGTGAGCAGCCTGTGGCTGCTCACTGTAAAAAAAAAAAAAAAGGGGTAATAAGGGGGGGACGGGGGACCTACTGTCCTCCCCTCAGGCCCCCACCCCTGGGCGGCGGGTGGGGGCCATAATAGTAATAAGGGGGGGGGGGACCTACTGTCCTCCACCCCCCGGCCCCCACCCCTGGGCGGCGGGTGGGGGCCATAATAGTAATAAGGGGGGGGGGAACCTACTGTCCTCCAGCCCCCGGCCCCCACCCCTGGGCGGCGGGTGGGGGCCCTAATGGAAAAAAGGGGGGGGGGGACCTACTGTCCTCCCCCCCGGCCCCCACCCCTGGGCGGCGGGTGGGGGCCATAATAGTAATAAGGGGGGGGACCTACTGTCCTCCAGCCCCCGGCCCCCACCCCTGGGCGGCGGGTGGGGGCCCTAATGGAAAAAAGGGGGGGGACCTACTGTCCTCCCCCCGGCCCCCACCCCTGGGCGGCGGGTGGGGGCCATAATAGTAATAAGGGGGGGGGGAATCTACTTTCCTCCCCCCCCCCCCCACCCCTGGGCGGCGGGTGGGGGCCATAACGATAATGGGGGGGGACCTACTGTCCTCCCCCCGCCCCCACCCCTGGGCGGCGGGTGGGGGCACTAAGTAAATTCGCCCCCCCCCCCCCATCAAGGTGACTAGGGGTGCCCAAGCCCCTAGTCACCCACCCCCCACCCAAATAAAAAATGCCCCTACCTACCCCCCTCACCCTAAAAAATAGTGAGGGGGGAATAAAATTGCTAACCTGTAAAGTAAAATTAAACTTACCATTCGACGTCTTCTTTTTTCTAAAATCTTCATTTTTCAGCCCCAAAAAAGGCCAAATAAAAAACCATCATAGCCGTCGAACTAAAAATAAAATAAAAAACCCGAGCGCAAAAAAAAAACCCGACGAAAAAGAAAAAACCCGAGCGCACAAAAAAATAATCCATCTTCACCCATGGAGGGCTCCGCGCAGACTGAGCTCCGCAGGGCGGGGCAAGGCTTATAAAGCCTTGCCCCGCCCTGCAATTAGCCTAAGAACACTCTGATTGGTGGGTTTAAGCCAATCAGAGTGCTCTTTGTCATTTTACAAGCGTGGGAAAGTTCTTTGGAATTTTCCCACGCTTGTAAAATGTCACAGAGCACTGTGATTGGATGGCTTGAAATCCATCCAATCACAGTGCTCTGTGTCATTTTACAAGCGTGGGAAAGTTCTTTGGAATTTTCCCACGCTTGTAAAATGACACAGAGCACTGTGATTGGATGGATTTCAAGCCATCCAATCACAGTGCTCTGTGTCATTTTACAAGCGTGGGAAAGTTCTTTGGAATTTTCCCACGCTTGTAAAATGACACAGAGCACTGTGATTGGATGGCTTGAAATCCATCCAATCACAGTGCTCTGTGTCATTTTACAAGCGTGGGAAAGTTCTTTGGAATTTTCCCACGCTTGTAAAATGACACAGAGCACTGTGATTGGATGGATTTCAAGCCATCCAATCACAGTGCTCTGTGTCATTTTACAAGCGTGGGAAAGTTCCAAAGAACTTTCCCACGCTTGTAAAATGACACAGAGCACTGTGATTGGATGGATTTCAAGCCATCCAATCACAGTGCTCTGTGTCATTTTACAAGCGTGGGAAAATTCCAAAGAACTTTCCCACGCTTGTAAAATGACACAGAGCACTGTGATTGGATGGATTTCAAGCCATCCAATCACAGTGCTCTGTGTCATTTTACAAGCGTGGGAAAATTCCAAAGAACTTTCCCACGCTTGTAAAATGACAAAGAGCACTCTGATTGGCTTAAACCCACCAATCAGAGTGTTCTTAGGCTAATTGCAGGGCGGGGCAAGGCTTTATAAGCCTTGCCCCGCCCTGCGGAGCTCAGTCTGCGCGGAGCCCTCCATGGGTGAAGATGGATTATTTTTTTGTGCGCTCGGGTTTTTTCTTTTTCGTCGGGTTTTTTTTTTTGCGCTCGGGTTTTTTATTTTATTTTTAGTTCGACGGCTATGATGGTTTTTTATTTGGCCTTTTTTGGGGCTGAAAAATGAAGATTTTAGAAAAAAGAAGACGTCGAATGGTAAGTTTAATTTTACTTTACAGGTTAGCAATTTTATTCCCCCCTCACTATTTTTTAGGGTGAGGGGGGTAGGTAGGGGCATTTTTTATTTGGGTGGGGGGTGGGTGACTAGGGGCTTGGGCACCCCTAGTCACCTTGATGGGGGGGGGGGAATTTACTTAGTGCCCCCACCCGCCGCCCAGGGGTGGGGGCGGGGGGAGGACAGTAGGTCCCCCCCCATTATCGTTATGGCCCCCACCCGCCGCCCAGGGGTGGGGGCCGGGGGGGGGAGGACAGTAGATCCCCCCCCCTTATTACTATTATGGCCCCCACCCGCCGCCCAGGGGTGGGGGCCGGGGGGGAGGACAGTAGGTCCCCCCCCCTTTTTTCCATTAGGGCCCCCACCCGCCGCCCAGGGGTGGGGGCCGGGGGCTGGAGGACAGTAGGTCCCCCCCTTATTACTATTATGGCCCCCACCCGCCGCCCAGGGGTGGGGGCCGGGGGGGGGAGGACAGTAGGTCCCCCCCCCCTATTACTATTATGGCCCCCACCCGCCGCCCAGGGGTGGGGGCCGGGGGGTGGAGGACAGTAGGTCCCCCCCCCTTATTACTATTATGGCCCCCACCCGCCGCCCAGGGGTGGGGGCCGGGGGGGAGGACAGTAGGTCCCCCCCCCTTTATTACTATTATGGTCCCCACCCGCCGGCCAGGGGTGGGGGCCGGGGGGGAGGACAGTAGGTCCCCCCCCCCTACTACTATTATGGCCCCCACCCGCCGCCCAGGGGTGGGGGCCGGGGGGGAGGACAGTAGGTCCCCCCCCCCTCATTATCTTTATGGCCCCCACCCACCGCTCAGGGGTGGGGGCCGGGGGGGGGGACAATAGGTCTCCCTCCCTTATTTTACTTTACGGCCCCCACCCGTCATTTAGGGGTGGGGGGCAATACTTTTTTTATTTTTTTTCTACAGTGAGCAGCCACAGGCTGCTCACTGCTTACTAGACATGCCCCTACTCGCGGTATAGCGAGTAGGGGCATATTATTTACTAATACCAAGTCATTTTTACTTGGTGTTAGTAAATTTGGCTGAAAGACCAATTTAGGTCTTTCAGCCTTTTAGTAGATAGCTCCCTGATACCGTGGGAATTAGGGAGTTATCTACTAAGCGGCTGCAAGATGCAGCCACAGCAATGAATAGGATCGGAGTTTCATTCATTTGAATGAAATTCCGATCCGAACAAAGTACCGAATTGCATCCTAACACCAATGGAGAAACGGTGCTCATTCTGTTAGGATGCAATTCGGCAGTTTTGCCGGCGTTCTGTCTAAGTGACAGGACTTTCGGCAATACTGACAGGAAGTATTGTGGGAACAGGGAGGAAAGCTAGGGATCATGGGAAAATTGCTCTGACCAGCGGAAATGAAGCACACTTTGCTCCTCCGCTGGTCAGAGCTGGTCAAGCGGAGGAATCCCATAAGACAAAGAGTCCCTACTTTGTCTTATGGTTTTAAAGAAAACTAAAGAATACAGGAAGAAAAGAATAACAGATCCTGAGAGAGGGGGAGAAGAGGAAGAGATTGAGGAAAGGTAAGTTCGGCATGACAGTGCCGCTTTAACAGAACTTTTCAAAACAACCAATCAGAACAAAACAGGCATCACTGGGACAGACCCTCCCACTTACTCTTTCTTTGCTGCTGCCTCCAGGTGAGCACTCACCAACTCAGAGTTGTCTCTGCTCTGGGCTGTATTTTTCTTTATATATGTTTGCAGGGTTGTTATTGCTCAGTATTGTTTATATCTGACTTTCTGTACTTCTCTTGGGCTTTTGAGGTGGTTCCCTACTGACCCATATCGTGGTTCTGGGGTTTGGGGGTTGCCTCACCTGCCTACTCCCTTGCTCTGGGCTTCCCCCTGGGGCTTCCCTCCGACCGCCTTCCTCGCGGTTCGGTCCAGCGGTACCCTCTCGATTTCCCGCCTCTCCCACCCTTCCCCCTCACCTCCTGCGCTTGCTCGCGGTGTCCGACCACTTTCTAGACTGCGCCTTCCCTTGCGCGGCCGTCCGCGAGGTAGGCCGCGCTCAATTTGCGGCCGCGCTCAATTTGCGGCCGCGGCGGCCATTTTGTTGGAGCCGCGGCGGCTATTTTGCCGGAGCCCCGTCTCCCTCAGCCCCCCTGCCCCCTGGTCATGTGGCCATCGAGGTCTCTGTACCCCCTGGTGGTTGTGGCTGCAGCTGACAGGGGTGTGCAGACTGCCTGTTAGTGTTCTTCTACATCCCTAGGCATGTACAGTTTTTCCTATGCTTGCATATATGTTACGATTTTCTGTGTGCTGCATCTGTGTTTTTTTTCTTCCCCATAGCAGGTGGATTGTCTAACAGGTGGCCTACACTAACCTGCCACTTTAGGGGTGACCCCCCCCTTTTTTCTTGTATCATTGGGACACAGTCCCTGCTTAAACTGCCCTATACTAGGTTATACTACCGTGCTGTAGCACTGTTATGGGCTGGGTGACCCCCTCCCTACTGGCCAGACTACCTGGGCCCTGGGCGTAAAACTGAGGGTGACCCCCTCCAATTGCATTATATGCTAGTGCTTGCTGGGTGACCCCCTCTTGCACGCTGGGTGACCCCCATCCAGCCATATTTAGGTACCACGATGATTGTACCTTTCCTCTAATTCAGTAAATACATCATGGCTGACGACTCTGACTCCCACGCCCCTGAAGGCCTCCAGGCATAGCTGTGTGCCGCCTTGGCGGATTCCTTACCCAAGGCCCTCGCTGCCCTCCATGGGGACGTCATGCCCACCCCTGCGGGTTCCACGCCCGGTCCCTCTGGCGCACGGGACTCCGACTCAGGGGGCTCCCTACGCTCAGCGGACTTGTGCTCGATACGTAAGAGGCCTTGGAAGGGCCCCTTGCGCCCCCACTGACAAAGGCAAGATGCCTGCCAAACTGGCCAGACTGGGCACCGAATCGGGCGGCCGCCCTGAAGAAGGGGCACTCTCTGGGGAACCAGGCTACGACACCCTGAGTGAATACCGGGCCGGCGGATCGGGCTCCGTGTCACCCGGCGAAGGCGCTCCTGACCACTGCTCCCGATACAAACGGGAGACGGTGCTGGACTCTACCCTACCCGGCTCGCTGAAAGCCTCTACCGCTCATGCCGATGACCCCGGTGAAATCTTAGACCCCTTGGGCCTTCCGCTCTTCGACTCACGCCTCCTCAAGCACCCTCGCTCTGCGGAGTGGACTCCCCCGGACCACATTGCAGAGTTCCTCCGCTACTGGCTGCGTCGCCCATTGGGCAAAGAGGTCAGGGCAAAACTCCGGGCTGAATGCCCGCGCCCAACACTGCCGGATAAGGTAGCCATTACACCTGACTTTGACCCGGTGTTCGCAACCTTTATGAATAGGTCGGGGAAGGATCCCCGCAAGGGCCTGGAACAGGGCTTGCGCTCCGCCCAGGACAAGCTCCTCGACATCAGCGGCCCGCTGACCCAGATCTTCCTCATGGCAGATGACGCCCTACAAGGCGGACCAGCGGTTGACGCCTACCTCCTCCGAGAGTGGGCACAGAGAGCAATCTGCTTCCTGGGGAATGCCAATGTGGCGCTTAACTCAGAACGCCGCAAAGCGGCACTTTACAAACTGGATGGAAAATTGACCGATTTAGCCTCCAAAGAGCTGGGCCCGGAGGCCAAAGGCCTGCTATTCGGAGACGCTCTCATGAAAGAACTGAATCGGCACATATCCATCTACACATCCTTGAACAAGGCTGCCTTATTTACCACACATACCCATTGCGGGCAGATTGTCTCACTTTTCTCCTCAGTGGGGGGCCATCACTGGAGACCCGTGGGTTCTACAGACCGTGTCCGGCTTCAGGATCGATTTCGTGTCAACCCCGATCCAGACCTCTGCCCCACGACCTATCCGTATGGACAGAGAGGCGTCTGATCTGGTCCATTCGGAGATACGAGCCCTGTTGGACAAGGGAGCAGTGGAGAGGGCGCCAGGCCCGCCTAGCTTCCTGAGCAATATCTTCCTGGTAAGGAAGAAATCAGGGGACTTCCGCCCTGTAATCAATCTGCGTGCCCTCAACGGATATGTCGTCTACCGACTTTTCAAGATGGAGGGCATCCATCTCCTCAGGGATCTGCTTCGCGAGAACGACTGGTTCACGCGCTTAGACCTGAAGGACGCGTACCTCACGGTTCCGGTCCATCTGGAGGACAGGTGTTTTCTCCAGTTCATCTGGCAGGAACGCTTTTGGCAGTTCACGTGCCTCCCATTCGGCCTCAGCTCGGCTCCGTGGTGTTTCACCAAGCTGTTGAAGCCGGTCATGGCGACGCTGAGAGCCAGGGGGATCAGATCGATCGTCTATCTGGACGATATCCTGTTGATGGCACAAGATCCCGACGTTCTGCGCCAGCAGACGGCTTTCACTACCTGCCTGCTCCAGGACTTAGGTTACGCCCCCTCTCAATCGGTCCAGTTTCTCGGGTTCGTTGTGGACTCGGTTCAGAAGCTACTCCGCCTTCCAGTATCCAAGGTGGCTGCCATCAGGAAGGACATCAGACGCCTACTTCACAATCCGAGGGCCAGGACAATAGGTCTACTCTCATCCTCCATTCAGGCCATTTTCCCAGGCCCCATGCACTACCGGGCCCTCCAACGTCTGAAGGCTCGATACCTTCGATCATCCGCCTCCTACAACCAGGTTGTGTCGCTATCGGACGAAGCCCGCCTGGAACTGCACTGGTGGCTTCGACACATGGAGGCGTGGAACGGCAGGGCGATCTTCGGAAACAAACCGGATTTCGTCCTGGAATCGGACGCCAGCTGCCTAGGCTGGGGCGCTACTTGCGATGGCGTAGCGACAGGCGGTCTTTGGACCCCGGAAGAAAAAGCTCTCCACATCAACTGTCTGGAGCTGATTGCGGGGTTGTTTGCCATTCGCAGTTTCACCAAAGGGATGAGTCACTGCTCACTACTTCTTCGCATGGACAACGTCTCAGCTGTCCGATACATAAATCGACTGGGAGGTTCCCGATCCAAACTGCTGTCAGACCTCACGAATGATCTGTAACAATATTGTCTGGACAGGAAGTTGTCGATCATAGCGGAATACCTTCCGGGACAAGACAACCTCATAGCGGACTGGTTCTCCCGCCACTGGAGGGTGTTTCGGAAGTTGGACCTCATGGGGGGTCTCCTCCATCTGGACCTATTTGCATCCAGGGCGAATCGACAGACGGAACTGTTCTTCAGCTGGCTCCCGGATCCCCTCAGCATGGCAGTGGACGCATTCCTTCAGTCATGGCCTCCATCGGGGGCGTATGCGTTTCCCCCCTTCTCCATGATCGTTCGGACGCTACATCGTATCAAGCTTCTGAAGGTGTCGATCGTGCTGGTGACGCCTCTCTGGAGAAGTCAACCATGGTTCCCTCTCCTACTAGAGTTATCGTGCAGGGATCCGCTGGTGCTACCAGACTCCCGATTTCTCCTACGGGACCCAGTGGGGAATCCGCACCCGTTGATGTTGGAGGATCGTCTAAACCCTGGTGGCCTGGACCGTTTCCGGGGTTCTTGGGATGTGTCGGGACTATCGACTACAGCTAGAGAATTACTCTGGGACTCTTGGGCACCTGGCACCAGAAGATCATATTTACACGCCTGGCGCTCCTGACATGGCTGGTGTCTGGAGAGGCGTTTGGATCCCTTTACGGCCCCTATTATGGCCGTCCTAAATTTCCTGGCTGAACTGTTTTCTCAGCGTAAGTCTTATAGGACTATCAATGTCTTCCGCTCAGCTATCTCGGCGGCTCATGTCCCTTTCCAAGGTTCTGGTGTTGGCAGGGAACCCTCGGTCTGCAGACAGCTCCGAGGTGTGAGACTTTCGAGACCCCCTGCTTCTCATTATTCCTTATTTTGGGACATATCGCTCGTTTTACGCTTCCTTGAGGAATGGCCTGATAACGGGGATCTGTCCTAACGCCAGCTTTCGGTTAAGCTGGCTCTCCTACTATGCCTCGTATCCTTTCGTCAGGTTTCGGATGTCCGGGCCTTTGACGTGGAATCCTTTTCTTTTTCTCCAGATGGTGTCTCTGTTTCTATTTCACGCAGGACGAAATCTAATTCATCTTCAGTGTCTTATCCCTACTTCCCAGATAGACCACGTCTCTACGTGGCACGTCGTTTACGGACGTATATATCCGTGACTTTGATGTGTCTGCCTTCCGTCCATGGTCAGTTATTGATTTCCTACGTTCGACCGCTTGGGGCGGTGTCTGCACCCACGATCGCTCGTTGGATTCGATGGCTCCTCTCATCGGCTGGCGTGGCAAATTCATTTGGGGCACATTCTGTTCGGGGCGCTGCAGCGTCAGCAGCTCTTGAAGCCGGTGGGTCCCTTGTGGATATCCTCAACGCTGCTGACTGGTCTAGAGAATCGACATTCCGTACTTTTTACCTTCGCCACCGCCCGCATGTTTCTTCTGTTTTTATGTCTGGACGTTAAAATTGCAATATGAAGCCTCCTGTCCTGACATAAAATTAGGGATTATTCTAGCCTTGGTGAGGGAATAATCTAAATTTTATTAAAGACAGGAGGCGAATATTTCCCACCCTTATGGTTATTCCCACCCTGGAATGGGAGTTGTTTTGCTTTTATGTTAATTGGGGCTTCGATTGTATGCGATATAATGTATGGTCCAAATTTAGCTTAATAAACACTTTTTGTGACTACAATTGGTGATCAGTGTCCATTTATTTATCAGATTGTGATCTATTATTGCGCTGATTGTGTATGGTGTGACATTCTGCTATGGCAGTTTACTTTCACGATGTTTCTTTTCTTTTACAGTGTGATCTAAATTATTCTGGATATGTTGGTTTCTCATCTGAGTGTGCAGGATACAGTTTTCGTTTGGCCTTCATGCTCTCCTGCTCGACCTCATCAAAGAAAGAGGAAGTGGGAGGGTCTGTCCCAGTGGTTTTATACTGATGCCTGTTTTGTTCTGATTGGTTGTTTTGAAAAGTTCTGTTAACTGTTTCTTTGCTGCTGGAGGTTTTCAGTAAAGAAGGTAAAGCAATATTCGCCTCCTGTCTTTAATAAAATTTAGATTATTCCCTAATTTTACTTTACTTCATATGAACACATTACCATAGAATATTAATGAACAACTACCAGGGTTCTTACCAACCCACTGGGGCAATGGTTAACTTCAAAACTGAACAACTGAAAACAAGAGAAATTGGGGGAATGTGGGGTGATGAAACCCCTATTTGACTATTTGATATGGTAATTAGGAAATTCCATACCTTTACAAGTCAGGAAAGAGAGAACAACGTGCCATTCATGCAAGACAACTAAAGACTTTGCATGTCCTGGAGGCATTTTGCCAAGACAAATGGGCAGCTATACCACCTGCAAAAATTAAGGGTCTCATAGACAACTATTACAAAAGACTGCATGCTGTCATTGATGCTAAAGGGGACAATACACAGTATTAAGAACTAACAGTATGCAAACTTTTGAACAGGGGTCATTTCGTTTTTCTCGTTGTTGCCATGTTTTGTTTTATGATTGTGCCATTCTGCTATATAACCTACAGTTACATTTGAATTCCATAAGAAATAAAATAAATTTGTTTTGTCTGCTCACTCATGTTTTCTTTAAAAATTGTACATATATTACCAATTCTCCAAGGGTATGCAAACTTTTGAGCGCAACTGTATCTTGTAAACCACTATCACTGTGATGAATGCAACCTGGGACCCGGGAAATGAAAAAATATATTCTGAGGGAACAAAAGGAAAAAAAAACTACCTAAAAAAAAGTAATGTGAAACTGTAGGCATCATAACAACATCTCACTGAAGTGGTTTTGGTAGAAACCTCTGGCACTGCCATACTATTCATTCAGTTTAAACACTGAGAGACAGTTCCTCAGTGCATGTGACTCCACTCACTGATGGAGGTAATGCTAATATTGACGATAACTCAGCAATAGCTAACCCAACTCATACTAGTTCAACTGACGTTCTTAGCATATCACTGCTATTACTAGTTTGGTTAATGTGGAAACATTAACCTGAGCATCAGAAAAAGAGCGGGGTGTGGGTGTTCAGGGACCCCCATTCAGTTTTGAACACTTTTAACACTGAGCACAGGGATGGCACATGACAAATCAGGAGCTAGGAGTGTCCCATTAATATATATATATATATATATATATATATATATAAAAGAAAAAGTAATAATACTGCTGTGCAACATATACAAATATTTGTAAATAACAAAAATTTTAAATATGCAAATAAGCACAGACAGCATCGTAACATTGCCATTCCACATTACTGTAGGTTCCATTCCCAATGGCCTGCTGCTTTTAAAACACATTTTTATGCAAATGCATTTACCAATGTCCAGCTGTGTACAGCTGTTTTATCCCTTCCTGGCTGATCAGTACAGAGCCATGCCAATGAGCACTGAAAGGGATCTGTTAGATGAGGCAAACTAAGATAACAGCTGCTTTGCAATTCTCACAATGAAAGGGAAACTTCTGAAGCTGTAATGCAAACTGCAGATGGCATCTATATAGTACGGCTTTACTAACAATTTATTTTCATTATATAAAAAAAATGAAATATAGCATACACACACAATTTCTTTTTAAAAAAAATCATGTTATTTTTTTTCCATTTATCTAGTATTGAAAACCAGAATAAATATAAATGTATATGCGGGGATCATGCCAAGATGCAGCATGTACAATTACATGAGGAGGGGGACACTATTTTTTATCCCAAATGCAGATAAAATAGGGCCCTGACAGAAAAATGTGTTTTGCAGGGTAACAACGGAAACTGATAAAAGGGCTGTATGGGCAAAATTGAATTTTGAATTTTTTGCAATACAACAAAAAAAGAGCATACATACTGTTGAGAGGTTACAGATTAAGCAGTAATCCGAAATTAGGTTCAAAGGCTCCACTAACTTTGTGTGCTGATATAAACTCTATATAACTGAAATTCTGGTCTTTCCTCCCTCAAGTGTTGTTACTCCTGTGTGTGTCTCCCTCCAAGTCAACGGTGCTACCATCAGCTCCACCACGCAGGCTCACTGCCTAGTTGTTCTCTTTGACTCCGACCTCTCCTTCAAGCCTCATGTTCAATATATCGCCAAATCCTGTCATCTCAAAAACATTGCGCGCATCCGCCCCTACTTAACGCCAGATGCGACTAAGGTGTTGGTCCATTCCACTGTCCTTTCTCGCCTTGACTACTGTAATCCACTTCTTAGTGGTCTTACGTACTCCCAACTTGCGCCGTTACAGTCCATAATGAATGCGGCAGTGAGGCTCATCTTCCTGTCCGCCTGCACCTCCCATGCCACACCCTTCTGTCAGTCCCTACATTGGCTTCCTATAAAATATAGAGCTCAATTTAAAATTCTGGTTCTTGCTTTTAAATCGCTACATAATGATCCCACCTATCTATCCTCCTTTATACACAAGTATGTCCCGTCTAGGCCCCTACGATCTGCTGAAGACTTACGTCTATCTTCTGTTCGTACTTCCACCTCTGATGCTCGCCTTCAAGATTTCTCGAGGGCTGCACCGTTCCTGTGGAACTCGCTTCCCTCCTCCGTTAGATGCTCACCCAGTCTCCACTCCTTCAAAAAATCGTTAAAAACCCACTTCTTTATAAAAGCGTATCAATGAAACTGTTATTAGCTCTTGACTGATACTCTTCTGCAACTGTCACTAGTCTAATACTATCCTTACCTTTTTGTGTCATTTTACCCCACTCCCTCTAGCATGTAAGTTCATTGAGCAGGGCCCTCAACCCCTCTGTTCCTGTGTTTCCAACTTGTCTGGTTACAACTACATGTCTGTTCGTCCACCCATTGTAAAGCGCTGCGGAATTAGATGGCGCTATATAAATAACATAATAATAATAATATAACCAGAGACACCTAGTAACTATAGGAGAAATTTGAAAAGTAGGAATTGGATCTTATAAACTGTGTGCTATGAAGAACGTTTATATAAGGCAGAATAACATTTCTGCTAATAAATATTTGAGTGAATACAACGTGCATCAAATTAAAAAAAAATCTGCTTTTAAGCTTGTAACCAGATAGCATCCAATTTTAAGAATTCTACTGCATGTGAAAATTTAAGCAAAACAGGTTGTATACACCATAGACTTTGATGCAGTGCCATCTATAGGTTAAAGCCTAGTTATGTCCATTAACACAATGATTTGCATATGTAATTTTATATTCATTCATATTTAATTCTTGCAGAATGCTCAGAGATTTGGATTTTAAATGTTTTATGCAATGTTTTGAATCCCTAACGATAGGTTTAACATAGTATTGTTAAAAATAGGCCCAATTCTAAAGTGAAGTATCAATCCAGTTCCCTTTACAACAGTGTCAAATTGTGTTCCTTTCCAGGAGCCCATTGACATAGTCTTAGTGCCAAGCTTCTGACTCCACTGCTCCTTGATGTTTGGGATCAACTACAGAGTCATAAGTCCTGTGAGCACAAGAGCTAAACTGTCAGAAGAAGGCAAAATTGCTTCCTGTCTGAGCAGATGGAGTGGGCAGAAGGTTCTATTCCTGCCTGGGTGGCGTGAACAAGCAAATGGACCAATTCCTGTCTGAGTTGCTTCCTACCTGAGCGGATGGAGTGAGCAGAAAGTTCAATTCCTGCCTGGGTGGCCTGAACAGGCAAAGGGATCAATTCCTGCCTGAGCGGAAAGAATGTACAAAGGGAACAAATTCTGCCGAAAATAGCAGAGAGATTTATTCTTACCTGGAAGATGGTTGTGGTCCCTGAAACCAAGATGCAATGAATCTTTCAACATGCGATGAATATAAGTAGTTTTTAACTACTGGGGATAGTGATGTACCGAACTGTCCGCCGGCGAACAGTTCCCGGCGAAATTAGCGTGTTCGCGTTCGCCGCGGCGGGCGGACACATGCGCAGTTCGATCCGCCCCCTATTCGTCATCATTGGGCAAACTTTGACCCTGTGCCTCTCGGTCAGCAGACACATTACAGCCAATCAGCAGCACTCCCTCCCTTCCACACCCTCCAACCTCCCTCCCAGCATCCATTTTCGATTCATTCGGAAGATGCATGCTTAGTGAGAGGAGGGAAAGTTTAGCTGCTGCTGATTACATAGGGAAATTGATAGCTAGGCTAGGGTATTCAGTGTCCACTACAATCCTCAAGGACTCATCTGATCTCTGCTGTAAGGACAGCACCCCAAAAAGCCCTTTTTAGGGCTATAACATCAGGCTGTTTTTTTTTTTCCTGTGTAATGTAATTGCAGGTGCCTGCCTGCCAGCTTCTGTGTGAGGTTCACATTGGATACTGTGCCTATTTGCCCAGTGCCACCACTCATATCTGTTTTAACAATAGGTTAAGCTTTACATTTAAAATAAATATTTTTTTTTCACTGTAATAGAAGAGCAGTTGCCTGCCTGCCAGCTTCTGTGTGAGGTTCACATTGGATACTGTGCCTATTTGCCCAGTGCCACCACTCATATCTGTTTTAACAATAGGTTAAGCTTTACATTTAAAATAAACATTTTTTTTTCACTGTAATAGAAGAGCAGTTGCCTGCCTGCCAGCTTCTGTGTGAGGTTCACATTGGATACTGTGCCTATTTGCCCAGTGCCACCACTCATATCTGTTTTAACAATAGGTTAAGCTTTACATTTAAAATAAATATTTTTTTTTCACTGTAATAGAAGAGCAGTTGCCTGCCTGCCAGCTTCTGTGTGAGGTTCACATTGGATACTGTGCCTATTTGCCCAGTGCCACCACTCATATCTGTTTTAACAATAGGTTAAGCTTTACATTTAAAATAAATATTTTTTTTTCACTGTAATAGAAGAGCAGTTGCTTGCCTGCCAGCTTCTGTGTGAGGTTCACATTGGATACTGTGCCTATTTGCCCAGTGCCACCACTCATATCTGTTTTAACAATAGGTTAAGCTTTACATTTAAAATAAATATTTTTTTTTCACTGTAATAGAAGAGCAGTTAGTTGTCTGCAAGCGTCTGTGTTTCAGGCCTACTTCAGCGTGTGCTCTGCAGACCTGTGCCAGCGTGCTTTGACAGTTGCCAATCATATCTGGTGTCTCTTTAGCGTGCTTTTACAACCAAAATTTTGTTTCCACTGTAATAGAAGAGCAGTTGCCTGCCTGCCAGCTTCTGTGTGAGGTTCACATTGGATACTGTGCCTATTTGCCCAGTGCCACCACTCATATCTGTTTTAACAATTGGTTAAGCTTTCGATTTAAAAGAAATAAT
Organism: Pelobates fuscus; assembly: GCF_036172605.1. Taxonomy (NCBI): domain Eukaryota; kingdom Metazoa; phylum Chordata; class Amphibia; order Anura; family Pelobatidae; genus Pelobates; species Pelobates fuscus. The sequence continues at coordinate 220,262,080 of NC_086317.1, read as the reverse complement.
TTTTTTTCACTGTAATAGAAGAGCAGTTAGTTGTCTGCAAGCGTCTGTGTTTCAGGCCTACTTCAGCGTGTGCTCTGCAGACCTGTGCCAGCGTGCTTTGACAGTTGCCACTCATATCTTGTGTCTCTATAGCGTGCTTTTACAACCAAAATTTGTTTTTCACTGTTATAGATTGAATAGCAGTTACTTGTCTTCAAGCGGCTCTGTCAGTCCTTCCTTCAGCGTGTGCTCTGCAGAACTGTTCCAGTGCACATTGCCAATCATATCTGGTCTCACAGTAGCTTGCACGCATAGTACCACTAAAAAAAATGACAGGCAGAGGCAGGCCACCCCGCAGGGGCCGTCGTGGTCGTGGTGCTGTGATTCCCTTTTGCCCTAGAATAATGCCCAGTTTTCAGAAGCCACGTACCCTGAACTTGAAAAGTTCTGAGGACTTAGTTGACTGGCTAACACAGGACACCCAATCTTGTACAGCCTCCGCTCGGAACCTTGACGCACCATCCTCCTCCAGCTTAGCTTCAGGCACCTCTCAAGATAGCACTCACCGCCTGCCACCACCACCAAAACTAGCACCACAGCCGCTTTACTTGGTATGTCAGGAGTTATTCACACACCCGTTTGAAGAAATTAGTGATGCGCAACCATTATTGCTAGAGGATGTAGATAACAGGGATATGTCTCAGGCAGGCAGCATTAAACACATGGAGGTACGGTGTGATGATGATGATGTTGTACCCGCTGCTGCTTCCTTTTCTGAGTTGTCAGATACAAGCGAAGCGGTTGATGATGACGATGCGTCCATGGATGTCACGTGGGTGCCCGCTAGAAGAGAAGAACAGGGCGAAAGTTCAGATGGGGAGACAGAGAGGAGGAGGAGGAGACCAGTTGGAAGCAGGGGGGGGTCGTCGCAAGGAGCTAGTGGCACAGTCAGACAGCATGCATCGGCACCCGGGGTCAGCCCGACAGCACGCCAATCAACGCATGCTGTGTCCACCACCAGATTGCCGTCATTGCAGAGCTCAGCAGTGTGGCATTTTTTTTGTGTGTCTGCCTCTGACAACAGCGATGCCATTTGCAACCTGTGCCAAAGGAAACTGAGTCGTGGGAGGTCCAACACCCACCTAGGTACAACTGCTTTGCGTAGGCACATGATCTCACATCACAAACGCCTATGGGATCAACACATGAGTACAAGCAGCACGCCTACTCTAAGCCGCCATCCTCCTCCTGGTCCAGCATCTTCAGCCACGTCAACCCCTGCTGTCCTTCTTGCCCCCTCTCAACCATCCGCCACTCCGTCTCCCGCCTTGAGCAGTTCCCGCTCATCTGCCCACAGTCATGTGTTTCTGTCAAGGACATGTGTAACGGATCGCCTGGCACCCCGACTGAGTACCTCCGTTAAAGGATGCTCCTAGTGCTTCCTGAGGACTCCAAGCACTCTGGCAGACACCATAATCACCGAATCCAAGAAACCTTTAAATTCTCCCAAGCGTATGAATGCTGTAGACCATTGAATAGGAACCATACGAATAGGCTTGTACCCCTAGCAGTCAACTGGAACAGCATACAATAAATCCTTCCCCCAATAATGAGACGACACATCACTTTGAGGTTAAAACAGGAACTCAGGACTGGCTCATCCAGCCTGGCTTTTATTCACAAACAGGTACATACAGGACACTCCCAGGGGGAGGATGATATTGACCAATCACATGGATGTACCTCCCACACATTTCCTCCCCTTAGATTACCACTTAACCCAATTATACAGTACACACTTTTCCCCAATTCCTGGATGTACCCCAAAAACAGGGGGTACACCTTTAAATCCAGCATCGCTGGATAGCCCTTATTCAGGGGGACAACATATCCAAAATTCAAGTAATTCGGATGAATGGTTCGTGAGATATGGGGTTCCAAAGATTTGACCGACCGCATGGGTAAAGTATCCGAAAACAGTTCCATGCATTTTGGCCCTGCGGTCGGTCACAAACAAGGGAATGAAAACAGGCGAATTGCCTGTGTTATAGAGCCTGGAGAGGGTTTGAATGAATTCCCTTGTTTATGGGGTTCTTTCTACCGAACGGCGGGTCATTCGGTAGTTTCCATACGAATTTCTGGAAGTATGGAGGTCTCAGCGGTGTTTGCCTAGTCAAGTGTCCGATTTTAGTTCCAGACACTCGACGGCAAAACACCGCTGTTCGGTAGTTTAAGATGGCCGCCGCCACGTGTTTGTTTCCCGAATGGCGGCCACCCAGAGGACAAAGACTACATTACACTGATTGCCAATTACCCGTTTGCAACATTGTTGCAAACTGTAATTGGAGGCACACTTATTCCTGGGTGGTCTGGTTGTTCGGTAGTTTCACTCAATATAATGAATGGAGTGATTCTACCGAACAATCAGATGAATGCTGCATACATATCACCCAGGCTAAACTTAACACATGAATACATATACAATATTACAGGCAGCACACTAGAACATGCTTCACAGTCTTAAAGGGACAGTAGTCCCAAAAGTCCCAATGTGTCCATAGATGCTGTTAAAAGGGCCAGTAGCAGCAATATACAGTACAATATGCCCAAATATAAATCTTTAAGTGTACCAATTTTCCAGGGGCCATAGTCAGCAGGTAAGAGGCAGGCAGCCAGGCCCCTCCAATGTCCAGTGGCGAGGTGGGTTCCGCCACAACATGTTTGAGCGTAAGAAGCCAATGTCACCAAGTCACCCCCTTGCCCAGCGTCTGACAGCTGGCTTGTCCGAACTATTAGCCCGCCAGCTTTTACCATACAATCTGGTTGAGTCTGAGGCGTTCAAAAAATTTGTAGCTATTGGGACACCGCAGTGGAAGGTACCCGGCCGTAATTTCTTTTCACAAAAGGCAATCCCCAACTTGTACTCGATTGTGCAAAAGGAAGTCATGGCATGTCTGGCACACAGTGTTGGGGCAAGGGTCCATCTGACCACTGATACCTGGTCTGCAAAGCATGGTCAGGGCAGGTATATCACCTACACTGCGCATTGGGTAAACCTGCTGACGGCTGACAAGCAAGGAATGCGTGGCATTGCAGAGGAGTTGGTGACACCGCCACGAATTGCAGGCAGTCCTGCTGCCACCTCCTCTACTCCTCCTACTCCATCCTCTTCCATAACCTCCTCGGCTGAGTCCTCTTGTGCCGCTGCTTCTTGCTCCACATCAACGGCACCCCCCCAGCTCCCCAGGTACTATTCCACATCCCGGATACGGCAGTGTCACGCCGTCTTGGGTTTGACTTGCTTGAAAGCAGAGAGTCACACCGGACAAGCACTCCTGTCCGCCCTGAACGCACAGGTGGAAAAGTGGCTGACTCCGCAGCAACTGGATATCGGCAAAGTGGTGTGTGACAACGGAAAAAATTTGATAGCGGAATTGAAGTTGGGCAAGTTGACACATGTGCCGTGCATGGCACATGTGTGTAATCTGATCATACAACGCTTTGTGCATAAGTACACAGGCTTACAGGACGTCCTGAAGCAGGCCAGGAAGGTGTGTGGCCATTTCAGGCGTTCCTACACGGCCATGGCTCACTTTGCTGATATCCAGCGGCGAAACAACATGCCAGTGAGGCGCTTGATTTGCGACAGCCCTACACGTTGGAATTCAACACTCCTAATGTTCGACCGCCTGCTCCAACAAGAAAAAGCTGTTAATGATAATGAATATTTGTATGACCGGGGTGCTAGGACAGCCTCTGGGGAGCTGGGAATTTTTTTGCCACGTTACTGGACGCTCATGCGCAATGCCTGTAGGCTCATGCGTCCTTTTGAGGAGGTGACAAACCTAGTCAGTCGCAGTTGTGTGTGTGCGTGTGTATGGCTGTCTGCCTGTGTGTGTGTGTGTGACAGGGTGAAGATTTCTTGCACATGGGTGTGACAGGGTGAAGATTTCTTGCACAGGGCGCCCAAAGGCCTAAGGCTGGCCCTGCGCATGGGTCAGTGGCTCTGCACCAGACTTCCCTCCAATTGATCAAAGTTAAAGGATTTCAAGTGGACTGATTACAATTACAGGGCCTCTAAAGAGTCCTGTATTGTTATTTGTCATCACTACCTTCCCGCGTCGGGAAGATTTCTTGCACAGGGCGCCCAAAGGCCTAAGGCTGGCCCTGCGCATAGGTCAGTGGCTCTGCACCAGACTTCCCTCCAATTGATCAAAGTTAAAGGATTTCAAGTGGACTGATTACAATTACAGGGCCTCTAAAGAGTCCTGTATTGTTATTTGTCGCCACTACCTTCCCGCGTCGGGAGTGGGTCATTTGCGCCCCTGCTGCCTTCCTTGCATGTGGTAGCTGTTTGTCAGGGATTTGTCAATCCATATCTGCCAAGTGACCCTATGACAGGGTGAAGATTTCTTGCACATGGGTGTGACAGGGTGAAGATTTCTTGCACAGGGCGCCCAAAGGCCTAAGGCTGGCCCTGCGCATGGGTCAGTGGCTCTGCACCAGACTTCCCACCAATTGATCAAAGTTAAAGGTTTTCAAGTGGACTGATTACAATTACAGGGCCTCTAAAGAGTCCTGTATTGTTATTTGTCGTCACTACCTTCCCGCGTCGGGAGTGGGTCATTTGCGCCCCTGCTGCCTTCCTTGCATGTGGTAGCTGTTTGTCAGGGATTTGTCAATCCATATCTGCCAAGTGACCCTATGTAGGGGGAACAGTCTCTATTCTGCTCTGTGTCAGTGTGTATCAGGGATCATTAGGATAGGTGTCAATCCATATCTGCCAAGTGACCCTATGTAGGGGGAACAGTCTCTATTCTGCTCTGTGTCAGTGTGTATCAGGGATCATTAGGATAGGTGTCAATCCATATCTGCCAAGTGACCCTATGTAGGAGGAACAGTCCCTATTCTGCTCTGTGTCAGTGTGTATCAGGGATCATTAGGATAGGTGTCAATCCATATCTGCCAAGTGACCCTATGTAGGAGGAACAGTCCCTATTCTGCTCTGTGTTACTGTGTATCAGGGATCATTAGGATAGGTGTCAATCCATATCTGCCAAGTGACCCTATGTAGGGGGAACAGTCTCTATTCTGCTCTGTGTCAGTGTGTATCAGGGATCATTAGGATAGGTGTCAATCCATATCTGCCAAGTGACCCTATGTAGGAGGAACAGTCCCTATTCTGCTCTGTGTCACTGTGTATCAGGGATCATTAGGATAGGTGTCAATCCATATCTGCCAAGTGACCCTATGTAGGAGGAACAGTCCCTATTCTGCTCTGTGTCACTGTGTATCAGGGATCATTAGGATAGGTGTCAATCCATATCTGCCAAGTGACCCTATGTAGGGGGAACAGTCCCTATTCTGCTCTGTGTCAGTGTGTATCAGGGGTTTTGAGGACAGGTGTCAATCCATATCTGCCAAGTGACCCTATGTAGGGGGAACAGTCTCTATTCTGCTCTGTGTCAGTGTGTATCAGGGCTGGGCTTTGAGGACAGGTGTCAATGTTAGGTGATTTCTGCCCTTTATGGATTAAAAGCAGACTCTGCATCAACTGTGCAATTTTCCATGGGAGTTTTGCCATGGATCCCCCTCTGGCATTCCACAGTCCAGGTGTTAGTCCCCTTGAAACAACTTTTCCATCACTATTGTGGCCAGAAAGAGTCCCTGTTGTTTTTAAAATTCGCCTGCCCATTGAAGTCAATGGCGGTTCGCCGGTTCGCGAACATTTGCGGAAGTTCGCGTTCGCCGTTCGCGAACCGAAAATTCCGGGTTCGCGACAACACTAACTGGGGATAGATCCCATTTAAATCTAACATCTTAAGCCTTTTCCTGTGTACATATTTTAGTAAGGTATAATAACTGGACCTATGTACATGAATTGTGAGTAGGGCCCGGCTGGGAATGAAAAGCAGCCCTGGAAAAAAATTCTATACCAGCCACATAATGCATTGTGCCAGGCTAGTGTGCAGATATGAAAGCGGGGGAAAAAAACAACCTGAAAACTGATAACTATCACGCGAACGTGAAAGAAAGCACTCACAGGGCTTCAAAATAAACAAAGGAGCGGATTTATTGTACGCAGACGTGCATTTGCATATAATCTAAATCTTTGCAACAGGGTTGATGTCCCAGGAGGAATAAGCCAAATGGCAAATGATTTAGATAAATTAGAAAAATGGTCAGAGCTGTAGCAACTGACATTTAATGTGGATAAGTGCAAGATAATGCATCTTGGACCTAAAAACCCAAGGGAAGAGTGTAGGATATTTGATACCCTACTAACCTCAACATCTGAGGAAAGGGATTTAGGGGTAATTATTTCAGATGACTTAAAGGTAGGTAGACAATGTAATAGAGCAGCAGGAAATGCTAGCAGAATGCTTGGTTGTATAGGGAGAGGTATTAGTATTAGAAAGAGGTGAGACCTCACCTGGAGTATTGTACGCAGTACTGGAGACCGTATCTTCAGAAAGATATTGATACTTTATAGAGAGTTCAGAGAAGGGCTACTAAACTGGTGCATGGATTGCAGGATAGAACTTATGAGAAAAGGTTAAAGGAACTTAACATGTATAGCTTGGTGGAAAGACGAGACAGGGGGGATATGATAGAAACATTTAAATACATAAAGGGAATCAACACAGTACAGGAGGAGACCATATTTAAACGAAGAAAAACTACCACAAGAGGACAGTCTTAAATTAGAGGGGCAAAGGTTTAAAAATAATATCAGGAAGTATTACTTTACTGAGAGGGTAGTGAATGCATGGAATAGCCTTCCAGCTGAAGTGGTAGAGGTTAACACAGTAAAGGAGTTTAAGCATGCGTGGGATAGGCATAAGGCTATCCTAGACTTAAGATAAGGCCAGGGACTAATTAAAAGTATTTTGAAATATTGGGCAGACTAGATGGGCCAAATGGTTCTTATCTGCCGTCATATTCTAAGTTTCTATGTTAATCAATGTTTCAGTCCAACTACCTTGACATAATAAGGAAAGTTTCATAATTAGACTGTGTGATGGACTGCCTGGCACCCCAACTGGGTACCTCCGTCAATTGCTGCTTCCTAGTACTTGCGAGCACCATAAGCACTGCACTGGAACACCATAACCACCGTAAAACCCACAAACTGACACAGCTTGGTTGGTGTCTTGCTGTCCTACACCCACCCTGGACCCAAGACCAGGATCCAACTTCCAGTGGGTAGACCTCTCCTAGTCCAGAGAAAGAAGCAGGATGCTCTTACAAGAGCAAGTGTTGTGATCCAAGGGATTATAGTGATTATAGCAGTCCCCAGGAGTGAATATAGCTCTTTAATCCCCCAAACAGGAGTCTAGACTTCATGAAGGGTAAAACAAATCTCTTTAATGAGATAAAAAATAGTGTATACTGCGCCTTAAAATTTGTACATACATAAACCTTGGATACAAAGTAATAGACCTCAGGGAAACAAAAGGGAAAAAACAAATAATAGTGCAATACAATTTGATACAGTAGTAATACAATAAATAATATAGAAAAACCACTCACATACGCTAGAGCTTAATAGAGCTCTTCTGTATAACGCGTGGACGGTACAATCCCCGTCTAAGGATGTGTGGTGGTCAGAATGATGGTTGGAATGTTGATAGTCCTCCAAATCTCGGTAGAAAAAAACAGAGAGGGGACTCCAATGGTGCAGTAAATACTGATATATGTAGTAAATGAGTAGAAAGGAATGTACTTACATTTCCCAGAGCAGGACCTGCTCTAGTTAAAACAGCATAGGTGGTATAATCCCCACCTCGGGATATAGGTGGTATCAGGAATCAAGCCGAAAAAAGGAATGAGTAAATAGTACTGAAAAGTAACTATTTATTAAAAAGGGAAATATTAACAAACAAGATTTAAAATCTCAATAAATGTCCCACTTGACGCGTTTCGCCCGTTCAGAGGGCTTTTTCAAAAGTGTCACTATACATTAATGCATCTCTATGGGGAGCCTTTAGCATCTCCATGCAGAGTGTGTAGATGCTCACCATAGGTGCTGCACACTGTGCAGCACTGGACTAGGAAGCAGCTCTAGTGGCTGCCTGAGTGACTGTCACTAGAGATGTCCCTAGGCAGCAATGTAAGCTCTGCCTTTTCTCTGAAAAGGTAGCATTTACAGTGCTCAGCATACATGGAAAGGCTATAGACACCAGAACCACTACATTAAACTGTAGAAGTTCTGGTAACTATAGTGTCCCTTTAATACGAAGTCTTTCTCTCACCGGTCGAATCTAAATTACAGGGAGAGCAAAAGACACAAGTGAAGATGCATTGTGTTTGTGTCTTTCTCCCCTCAAGCCCGTTTCATGTGTCTCATAGCCCCAGTCCCTTTGTCCTTTTCTCCCCTTTCTCAGCCCTTCAGTCTCTCTCCCAGGCCCCAGCTCCTCTGTGTGTCTCATTCTCCCCTACCCCAGCCCTTCTGTTTGTCTCCTGTTCCCCTTTTGACAGCTCATCTGTCTCTCTTTCTCTCTTTCTCCCCAGACCCCTCCGTGTCTTTTTTTCTCCCCTGCCCCTCCATGTGTCTCATTACCTTCGCCACCCCTCCATGCTTCTAAATCCATCCCCCCAGACATCCATGTGTCTCAATCCATCCCCCCAGACCTCCATGTGTCTCATTAGCTCCCTCAGTCCCTCCATGTGTCTTATTAGCCCATCCATTTGTCAGGTGCCAGGTAATCTAGGTTTGGCTTTTTTTCAGCATACAGTGACTACAGACCGGCGAATTTTAACAATTATTAGGTAACAGAACAGAGCTAGTTCAAATATATCCTTACTGGTTAAGAGACTGCCCACCCAATTATTTACCACATTCATACGCAAGTATAAAGGTCAAAGCATTCATTTTCAAACAGTAGCTATAAAGAATCCTGTTGTTCAGATTTTGCTATTTGAAGTGAAATCTATTTGAATTTACCATGCAGTTTACTGCTGGAGCAACAAATCCTTATATAGATTTGCATATTCACATTCATCAAGTTGCAACTAAATACCATATGTTTAATCCAATTTTCTAGATCGGGACAATGGGTATTGCAACTGTAACCATACACCACGTATCCCTAACGAACCCTCTCATAATCTTCTAATTCGGCTAGTGATATATACCCCAATGCAAAGCTCCCCCAATACTTTCTTCTACCTTAGAGTTTATTGCATTCTACATCAGTAATATTTGGCGGGTTTAGTTACAATATAGTAATCCTTTATTAAAAAGAATCTTACTGCTGCATTGAGATACTTTGACTACTTGGCCTAGAGATTCTGGTTCTCTGAGCTTGCCTAAATGCAATATCAAACATTAAGAATAATTAAGCTTCTGGATAATTATCATCACATTGACATCATTTTCTTATCAATTAGAATTGAGCAAATGCATAACCAGTTTGAATTATATATAAAGAAGTATATAGCAGTGGACAAAAAGCACTTAAATATACAGTCAGGTCTATAAATATTGGGACATCGACACAATTCTAATCTTTTTGGCTCTATACACCAACACAATGAGTTTGAAATGAAACAAACAATTTGTGCTTTAACTGCAGACGTTCAGCTTTAATTTGAGGGTATTTACATCCAAATCAGGTGAACGGTGTAGGAATTACAACAGTTTGTATATGTGCCTTCCACTTTTTAAGGGAGCAAAAGTAATGGGACAGATTAACAGTCATAAATCAAACTTTCACTTTTTAATACATGGTTGCAAATCCTTTGCAGTCAATTACAGCCTGAAGACTGGAACGCATAGACATCACCAGACGCTGGGTTTCATCCCTGGTGATGCTCTGCCAGGCCTCTACTGCAACTGTCTTCAGTTCATGCTTGTTCTTGGGGCATTTTCCCTTCAGTTTTGTCTTCATCAAGTGAAATGCATGCTCAATCGGATTCAGGTTAGGTGATTGACTTGGCCATTGCATAACATTCCACTTCTTTCCTTTAAAAAAACTCTTTGGTTGCTTTTGCAGTATGCTTCGGGTCATTGGCCATTTGCACTGTGAAGCACCGTCCAATGAGTTCTGAAGCATTTGGCTGAATATGAGCAGATAATATTGCCCAAAACACTTCAGAATTCATCCTGGGTCTTTTGTCAGCAGTCACATCATCAATAAATACAAGAGAACCAGTTCCATTGTCAGCCATACATGCCCACGCCATGACACTACTACCACCATGCTTCACTGATGAGGTGGTATGCTTTGGATCATGAGCAGTTCCTTTCCTTATCCAGACTCTTCTCTTCCCATCACTCTGGTACAAGTTGATCTTGGTCTCATCTGTCCATAGGATGTTCCAGAACTGTGAAGGCTTTTTTAGATGTTGCTTGGCAAACTCTAATCTGGCCTTCCTGTTTTTGAGGCTCACGAAATGGTTTACATCTTGTGGTGAACCCTCTGTATTCACTCTGGTGAAGTCTTCTCTTGATTGTTGACTTTGACACACATACACCTACCTCCTGCAGTGTTCTTGATCTGGCCAACTGTTGTGAAGGGTGTTTTCTTCACCAGGTAAAGAATGGGTCTTTTGGTGTTGCTGAGCTCACTGGTGCGTTCTTTCTTTTAAGGATGTTCCAAACAGTTGATTTGACACCTAATGTTTTTGCTATCGCTCTGATGGGTTTGTTTTGTTTTTTTCAGTCTAATGATGGCTTGCTTCACTGATAGTGACAGCTCTTTGGATCTCATATTGAGAGTTGACAGCATCAGATTCCAAATGCAAATAGCACACTTGAAATGAACTCTGGACCTTTTATCTGCTCCTTGTAAATGGGATAATGAGGGAATAACACACACCTGGCCATGGAACAGCTGCGCAGCCAATTGTCCCATTACTTTTGGTCCCTTGAAAAGTGGGAGGCACATATATAAACTGTTGTAATTCCTACACCGTTCACCTGATTTGGATGTAAATACCCTCAAATTAAAGACGAAAGTCTGCAGTTAAAGCACATCTTGTTAATTTCATTTCAAATCTATTGTGGTGGTGTATAGAGCCAAAAAGATTAGAATTGTGTCAATGTCCCAATATTTATGGACCTGACTGTAAATAGGGTGCTGTGAAACTGCGGTTCGAAGCATGCTTACTTGCGTGGAGGCCTACTACTTTACTGGTTTCTTAAAGGAGCGAGTGGTGTTATCATGTCTGGCATGGTGATTAACTTTATTCTGTGGCCTTCCTGTGGCATAGGATGACTCTATACATAGAACCTTTTCTCTTGGTAATACAGGGCTCAAGTTACCCTTTATTTTTTTAGTTTTTCTCAGATCCTCGTCTTTTTCATTTTACACACACGCAGTGGCAGTACAGTCTATAAGGTCTAGATTCTGATTTCTCATTCTAGTACAGCCTATAGTTAATCCTATTGTTAGTCTGTGTAACCACACTTACTTATACTTCTACCTAGCCACTCAGCTGACTGCTATGTCTTCTTCTTGCACTTTGCTACAAAATTACATGAACTGTTAAAGTTTGTTTATTCAACCACCTTGCTAATGCTGCTGGGGCATCGCAAAATGTTTGTTACACTCAAGAAAATCAAATATAAAGAATGAAAAAAATATATAAATAAATCCGATCAAGTATAATAAATAGGCATATAAGCATGTTTTTTTTTTTTAAATTGTACTACTATTTCTTCTGAAAGAATGAAAAGTAACAGGATTACAAAAAAGTATCAGATATTTTTAAATAAGTCATTTAAATAAGTCATTCTTGGTGTAGGATATAACCTACACCAACGTTCCCCATTAATAGTTTTAGAATATTTTTTTTATATGACCACTAGAGGGGGATAATGTAACATTATAGAGCTATTTCACAGCATCAACCCAACTCAGCGACAATTATGGCAATACACAAATGAATGTCTAGCAAATAGTGCAGTTAATGAAAAACCTATTTAATTGTATATTTTTAATGGGTTTATTTTTAAAATATGTAGACAAAGGTCAATTGATCAACTATATTATACATGAAAAATCTATGGTTTTACATATCAGAACATAATAACAATTAAAATTGGGTAAATACAACCTCAGATGAACAACACATGTGTATAGGTAGAGGGTAACTGTATATGGGCATAAGCTTTACCACTGATAAAGCACCCAACCACTTGTTTCGGGAAATAAACAACACCAGACTTGCTTTTGGAGTAAATAGGCCACAGCTTATATAAATCTTTAAACTTCAACTTTATAACAAAACATTCTATATACATAATTTACTCAGTAAATAAATACCACCTTGCCAACCAAAACATAACCCTCGTTCCAACCAGCACATTCTAGTAATGCAAACCACTAGCCGTTTATTGGCTCAGTGGGCACATCCGTTATCTATAACTGTACTTGAGATTAGGGGAGGGACAGCCCTACCCATCCATTTTCCACGGACCGCTGGTCCAACCCCTGGTTGACAAGTTTGACATGTCACTGAGACATGGGGAGTTATTACTTTGCATAAGTGGGGGTCCTAATGCAAAAGGGGCCAGAATCTTCCAAGAATTTAGAGTATCGAATGCCAGCCGGCATCAACATTCCCTATGGATCTAATAGTGTCTTGTGTAGATTCCCTAGTTGGGTCCTCTGTTAGCATACTGTTACAGTATGATCCAGCACGTAGAATTGTGTAACACAGAGGACGGATAGGTAACGTATACCGGACCTTAGAATGGCCGGACTAACGTAGCAAAGAATAGTCAGGAATAGCCGAGGTCAAGGGACACAGAAAGAGACACAACGATAAGGAAAAGCCAGGGGTTAGGGATGCCCGAAAAAAAGGAAGTCAAAATCAATGCCAAAGTCAAATAGCCAGAATAACCAGAATCAATAACACGCTCTCGGACACCCACAAGAGAAACCACGACAGGGCACAGAGCAAGAGGACAACTGGGCCTAAGTACCCTGCCTGTGGAGCTGATTGGTTGTAACCAGCCTTTGACCCAAAAGGCAGTTACCAGGTTCCTATTTGCATGATTGCTGCTCAGCACAAACCCTCCTGTGGATTGATTGTTGCTTGGCACAACTTTTCCTGTCAGGACAGTAAATGCCATTAATCACAAGTGCGGATGAATATGTGACATTACCCCCCACCTGAAGAATGCCCATCGGACAGGCAGAACCAGGCTTGAGAGGAAACTTGGCGTAAAAATAGTGAATCTTGCGGCCAGCATGTATATCAAACGCCGGAACCCAGGAACGATCTGCTGGTCTACAACCTTTCCAAACCACCAAATACTGTAAAGTGCCCCGAGAAAACCTGGAATCAATTATGGAGGAGTCCTCATACTCTTCCTGTCCAGAAACAACTAAGGGATGAGGAGGGACACTTGAGACAGTATATTTATTGCAAACAAGAGGTTTGAGTAAAGACACATGAAAGGTATTAGGAATTTTCAAGGAGGCCGGAAGGGTCAGAGAGTACGCAACAGGATTGAGCCTACGAAGGACACGAAAAGGTCCAAGGAACCTAGGAGCAAATTTCATGCTAGGGACCTTGAGCCTGATGTTACGAGAAGATAACCAAACCCTCTCATCCACTTGATAAACAGGGTTGGCACCTCGACATGTATCAGCATAATGCTTGAAACGGTCAGCAGCAGTACCCAGAGCAGATTGAAATTTAACCCAGGTATCACGGATGGAAGCCAGACGGTCATCCAAAGCAGGAATAGCCATATCAGAAAAAACAGCCGGTAGGACAGTAGGATGACGGCCATTATTAACACAAAATGGACTATGCCCAGAGGAGTCATGGTCAGCATTGTTCCTAGTAAACTCTGCCCATGGTAGTAATTCGGACCAATTGTCTTGAGTGCTATTAACGAAACAATGCAAATATAATTCCAAGGACTGGTTAGCCCTCTCAGCTGTACCATTGGTCTGGGGGTGGTAAGAGGATGAAAAAGACAATTCAATCCCTGATTGTTTATTGAAGGCCCTCCGAAACCGGGACACGAACTGAGAACCTCTATCAGATACTATATTGTGAGTAATGCCATGCAGATGGACAATTTCTCGTGTAAAGATTAGTACCAGGTCTTGAGAGGACGGCAATTTCTTGAGATGAATAAAATTAGCCATTTTAGAAAAACGGTCCACAACCATGAGAATAGTGGTATAACCATTAGAACTAGGAAGTTCAACAATGAAGTCCATGGACAAGTGGGACCATGGGACCTCAGGAATAGGAAGAGGTTGCAACAAGGGAGTTTATGAGGCACTTTGGAAACCGCACAAACAGAACAAGCCTGCACACACTCCTTAACATCCTTCCTGAGGGAATCCCACCAGAATGACCTCATGATAGCAGAAGTGGATTTATTAATACCTGGGTGACCAGAAGACACATTGTCGTGAAACACCTTCATGATATTAACCCTTTCCCCCAATGGAACGAACAGTTTGTCCTGAGATTTACCACAGGGCGCCTGAGACTGAGCCTCCATGATGGAGCCAAGCAGTGGAGAGGACAATGAAAGGATTGTGGACTCAATGATACATTCCGGGGGAATCATATGGGATCTTTCTTGCTCTAGTGTAGCCTCACTATCGAACTGCCTGGACAAGGCGTCGGTCTTGACATTTTTAGAACCAGGTTTATAAGTGATAAGAAAATTAAAGCGAGAAAGAAATAGAGACCACCTAGCTTGTCTAGAAGATAATCGCTTGGCATCTCCTATGTAAGCCAGTTTTTTGTGATCAGTAATGATCAAAAGGGGGTCCTTGGAACCCTCTAAAAGATGTCGCCACTCCTTGAGAGCTAGAATAATGGCCAACAATTCTCTATTGCCAATATCGTAATTGCGCTCAGCAGTAGACAACTTTCTAGAAAAGTAACCACAAGGATGTAACGGAGTATCCTGGCTCTCCCTCTGGGAGAGAACTGCCCCTACCCCTGTCTCTGAAGGATCAACCTCCAGTATGAAAGGCTTACTGGTGTCAGGATGTATCAATATGTCGGCGGAGGCAAACCGCTCTTTGAGAGTTTCAAAGGCTTCAATAGCCTCCTTAGACCATATTGTACTTGCGTGTCATATTGGTGATGGGGGCTATTACTGAAGAAAATCCCTTTATAAATCTTCTGAAATAATTGAACCTTTGAATGGCTTTCAACCCCAATGGAGTTTTAAGTAAGGCCTTATGAGAGGAAACTGGTCAGTCTTGTTGTTGAGATGCCAACTGTAGCATACAGCCCCTTCTCTAATCCACATCTATTTTTCGCTGGTGTAAAATATGGGGTCTTAAAGAATATCACATGAGATGGGATGGACTGAATATTAAATGGGGAAAACAGGAGTCTAAGTAGCAGACCTTCTCTCTCTTATTGGAACTCTGCTGAACACCACATTTCAAAATAAAGGATATACAGAGAATGTGCTATTTCTATAACATTAAAATGTAACTGTTTGTGTTACTAACCTAGTTAGTTCAGCCTTAATAAATTTTAAAAAATTACAAAATTTGAATTAACCTATATTATAAATACCTGCTAGACTGAGTAGAATTATAACATCAAGTAAGACACTGCAAGGAGGCCCCATGAACCAGAATTGTTAGGATCTGGTGGAACCTAAATGTACAGACTGAATCACTAAAAGACAATCCATATACCGGTCCTTAGAATGGCCGGGTTAATGGACAGAGTCAGTATAAACAAGAGGTCAAAGGAGTACAGAAGACAGGATAAACTTATAAAAAAAAGAGCCAGAAATAATACCAAGTATAATACAAGAACACCCCCCATAGGGCTACCGAGAACCATTACAGGGTGACAAGGAATGGTAGAGGTAAGTATATATAGGCATCACTTAATTCTGATTGGTCTAATTCTGCTTGAAATTTACTACTATTCGTGAAGGGTACTTGACCCTTCTATTCTGACCTCTGAAGTATTTTTATGTGCCGAATTTGGTCCAACTAATTCAGTGTTTTATTTGAACGCCGAATGTGGTACTTTGTTCAGTCGTGTGTGTGTGTGTGTGTGTGTGTGTGTGTGTATATATATATATATACACACACACACACACACACGTATATATACATGTGTGTGTGTGTATATATATATATATATATATATATATATATTTCAAATGTGGTTGCTCAAAACAGCTATACATAGATGGTTGATAAAAATAAATAAGGGCATTTTGAGCACATAACCACCATTACATCCTGTTATCATACAATCTCATGCGGTTATCTCATTAAAGGGACACTCCCGGCACCCAGACCACTTCTGCCCATTGGAATGGTCTGGGTGCCAACTCCCACTACCCATCACCCTGCAAGTGTAACTATTGCAGTTTTCATAAACTGCAATATTTACAACGCAGGGTTAATAAGTCCTCCTCTAGAGGCTGTCTACTAGAGAGACTTACGTGTTCATAGAACACGAAAAGTGTTTTAAAATGACGCTGGAGGTCCTCACGCTATGTGAGGACCTCCAGCGTTGAGGAAATCCCTTATAGGAAAGCATTATTCTACGCTTTCCCAAGGGGAGGTCTAATGCGGCATTAGATCTCCCCCCGCCGGCCAACGTCAGCGGGGGAGAAGAGAAGGCGGTGTGATGGATAGAAATTAGTGTGTGTAAAATGTCTATTTACTATGTATATCTGTGTTCACATATTACTCAAAATGGCTGCTAGAGCACCCCCTCCCATCGACTAAGACCCTCGGGTAGCAAGATGGCGTTTCCATCCTGAGTTACACACAAAGACAATGATGACATCACACCCTGGAGGAAGTACATCAAGATAAAACACTTAACACCTAACCAATTAAATGTTTACTTTTACTAATATCTTACCCTTAACCAATTGAAAAGTTGTACTTTCTGTATTTGCACATGCTTCATTCTTTTGCATTTTTAAGGGGCTTCCCGCTCCCCCCCTCCCCCCCCTGACAATACACTTGGAAGTTTTCATTTAACTGAACTTTTCTGTGTCAGTGTGATTTCTTCGGAGTGCACACTTTATTACATTTAAAACATTTGGACAGGGGCAGATATTCAAGCAAACATTTGGTTTGACTCAGAACAGCGGAGCGTGACCCAGCGCCGAGGGACATCAGCGCTGGACTCCGGTAAGTCACGTAAGGGGTTTTAACCCCTTCAGCAATGGGGAGTTGGAGGCTGAGGGGCACTAGAGGGTCCCGCAGTAGCAGGAAAACTGATGTTTTCCTGGCACTGGAGAATCCCTTTAAGCATATCACTCATTACACTGTTGGTGGAAATCCCACTGTCTAATTTTAGTAATGCCATCAGTAAGGGGAATGCCTATTCTGAAAATCTGACAGTATATATATATATAGTTAGTGTTAAAGTGTGTTTAGGTTTTGAGGGGTCATACATAAACACTTCAAACCTCAAACTTGCTGAAATGCTTGATTGCTAAACAGAATGGCCCCTTTGTCTTATTTTGGAGAACTTTTAGAAGTGAATAAAGTCGCACCCTCCTAGCTGTACCTGGAAAAAAAAATTAAAAAAAAAAAATATATATATATAAATATTTTTTTTTAAAGCTGCTAGTTTTATGCTAGAACTTACTTAAACCTCTATCCCCCCTAACATGTGCATAATTACAGGTAATTTCTGTATATTTCCTACAAAGCTGCTCACCAACCTAACTTCCTCTTCCTCCAAAACATATCACACACACAAAAAAACAAAACCCTTTAGCAACAAATCATTTCATTTCCTGGCTAGTCTACCTCTAACCAATCCAAACTCATGTTTTGCATTTAGTTGTGTGAGAGTCAAATATAACCTTAGCAGTGATTTGCTTATGCCCAAAAGGCTTATGATAGGCTAAAAAGAGTTGGTGGGCTGACCTTCCTTTAGCACAGAGCAGAGCCCAGCTTCTTATCCATCTAATGGCTGCTCGCTTCTAGCAGCCACTCTGCAAGAATAGAGTATAAAGTGCACTGCAAAATATGTCAGTTAGTATTGGATAGCCTTAAAGTGACTCATGAAAGGAGCAGACTGATGGGGAAAGTATGTGAATCCACTTGATAGCACTGACCTGTAATAATAAAATGGGTCAGGGAAGGTTTTTGACAGTTTGCTAGCAATGGATATGGTTGCCAGAATTACTTTTGTTTTTCTCTTACAACTTATGAATTGCTTTTGAGTGCAGCAAATGAAGGGTGTCTCTGAGCAGTATGTGCAAGTTATATGGGGAACAATTAATGCATTCTACTGCTATCCCACACAGAGAAAATATAGGTGTTTGTTTAGGGAAACAGGGTGGGTCTGGCAAGCATAATTGGGGCTTGTGTTGCCTTATACACCATTTGTTCCCTGGAGAAAATGTGTTGTCTACCTGCAGTACCAAAATTGTACATATTGCAGGTCAGCATTTGTCATGTGCTGGGCATTTATACCCGTGAATACATAATGCAGCCACTCACTTTAGAATGAGTTAACAACCCTGTTAATGTATTTATTGGGATCAGATTTAAGCCACAATGCACAGTGTGTTAAAATGTATTTTTTTTTAATAGTTTGTTTTGTTTTTTTGGTGTTTTATTTTTCCCCAAAATAATCAAAATCTGCTGTAATTCTTAACCCCTTAAAGTGAAACTATAGTGTTAGAAAACCAAAGTGTTTTTTTTTTTGCCACTATAGTCCCCCTCTGTCTCTCACGCTAGTTTAGATTCTGCCTTTGCTCCTCCTCCACTGACATCAGTCGGCAGGGGGGGGACCTAATGCGCATGCGCGGCTAAGCCCAGCAACAATCCTGCAGCAGACACAAGGGGGAATTATAGTCTTTAATCTCACTGCGGCAGCGGGATCATTTTGAAGAGCTATGAGCAGCTGTGAGTTAGAGTGCTGCTCATAGGTCTCCTGTCAGTCTTGGGCTACTAACTGTGGCCCTAACTGACAATGGAACTGGGGTCCCCTTTTTTGATGCAGCAGGCTTGGAGTAGAGTTAGAGATATCTATTAGCTTCTGTATTTAACCCCTTAATGACAGGTGATGGACCGCGTCCATCACCTTGGGAAAACCCTTAATGACGGGTGATGGCCCCGGTCCGTCATGCGTTAAAATTAACCCCTGATTGCCACAGTGCCAGTGATCGCGGGGTTAATGCTGTTGCTGGGTGCCTCCAAGTCAGGGCAGACCAGCAACCGCAAAGCTCGATGTCCCAGCGCACGTGATCGTGTCACAGCAGTCACAATGCTGCTGGGATATCTGATCCACCTCCCTCCACCTGTGGGTTTTTGAAGTGGAGAGAAACAGATCATTGATACTTTGTGTCCCTGAAGAAAATCAAACTGTTCTTAAAGGTTCCAATTCCCTTTACCCTGTACATTTAAAAAAAAAAATAACACTTTCCCTGCTGATTGAGCACTGCCATCAGTGATCAATATACAGGTCATAGTACTCTAGCTTATTTTTGTTTTTACCTTCAAAGGTTACTTTTTATTTTTTTTAGTAACCCTAAGGGGTTAAATTTTAATATTGTATTAATTTGTGATTTAGTTGGGTGGGTGGAATTTAGTGGGAATTGGGGAATTTAGTGATAAGCTAGTTAGGGGTGAGGAAACAAAAAAATTTAAGTTTAGTTATTAAAGTTTATTACCGTAGTAGACAATATTTAGGAAGTATAGCGCGGAAGAGGCTTATGCCCTGTTAGCGGGCTACTCAGAGGGCACTGACACTGCCTCAGAGAGTGACACAGGGGAAAGGGACTATGTGCCAGTAACTGCAGGACCATCAGGGGAAATCGCTGATTCCCCTAATGTTGAACATGGCGCAGATTACTGGGTACCCCGTAATAATTTTTCACCAGACATCCCAGAGTTCACTGCCAATCCTGGCATACAGGCTGACCTGTCTGGCTATAATGCACTGGATTGTATGCAGCTGTTCTTGGGGGGTGAGATTATTGGGGAGATAGCCACGCAGACTAATCTGTATGCAGAGCAGTATCTTGCACACAATCAAGACTCTCTTATCGCCAGGAAAGAGAGATGGAATTCTGGGCACTGACAATACTAATGGGAATAATTAAAAAGCCCACAACTAGGAAATATTTGTCTAAAAATTCTATTTGCAATACCCCCATTTTTTCCCAGACAATGAGTAGGGACAGATATGAAGACCTACTGCGATTTATGCACTACGCAATACGAAGTGCCCCCCAAAAGGTCATCCGCAGTATGAGCTTCTATATAAAATACGCCCTCTAATTGCCCACTTCAATGACAATGATAAATTTGCCACTATATATACACCCCCAAAAAACACATTTCTATTGATGAGTCCCTCATGAAGTATAAGGGAAGACTGGGGTTTAGACAGTATATCCCATCCAAAAGATCCCGATATGGGATCAAATTTTATAAATTGTGTGAAAGTGGCAGTGGCTATGTGTACACCTTCCGTGTATACCAAGGAAGGGATAGCCACCCTGATCCCCCAGGTTGCCCAGATATAGTAGGGACAAGTGGGAAAATTTGTCTGGGACTTAATAACGCCATTACTTAACAAAGGTTATCATTTATATATTGATTATTTTTAATCATATAGCATCCCACTTTTAAAAATGCTGTACTGCTTCCAGACCGTGGCCTGTGGCACTATTCAGAAGAGTCGCACAGGTTTCCCAAAGGCTCTAGCGGGGTGAAAAATAAAAAGGGGAGGGGGGGGGGGACAAGCTCTCTCCTAGAATGAACTGCTGTCACTCCAGTACCAAGATAAAAAGGAGGTTTTCATCTTAACCACCATCCATGATGAAAGCACTCACAGGGTCGCAGTATGTGGCAGAGGAATTTAAATGGGTGCCAGTCTGCATACAGAATTACAATCGGCATATGGGGGGAGTTGACTTGTCCGATCAACTGATGCAGTCATATCTGATCGTGCGAAAGACCGGGCCATGGTATAAAAAAGTGGGCATATGTATATAATGCAGACGGCAATCCACAATGCCTTTGTAATTTTTAAAAAGGCAAATGCTGAGCTGAAATGCACATTAATCTCATTTCAGTTTCTGCTCATTTCTGGGTTGCTTGAGTGCCACAGAGGGGGACCACCAGTGGAGCCTAGCAGAAGAATGGAGGCAGGTCGCTTCTGCTTCAGGATTCCACCAACAGCCAAAAAAAAAAAA
Source organism: Pelobates fuscus (assembly GCF_036172605.1). Lineage (NCBI taxonomy): Eukaryota > Metazoa > Chordata > Amphibia > Anura > Pelobatidae > Pelobates > Pelobates fuscus. The sequence continues at coordinate 220,240,956 of NC_086317.1, read as the reverse complement.
AACAGAAAAGGTACAGGGTGTGTTTAAAAGAGGGGCATAAGATCTGAGACCAGTTATTACTGCCCTGATTACCCCTCTCAGCCCGGCCCATGTATTGGCTACTGTTTTAAAATTTTCCACACCCAGGCCGAATAAGTAGACCAGTTTTCGGGTGTGATTTTAGTCATCTGTCTGATTGGTTACCGAATCTTTGCTTTGTCTCCCGTGTATCCTGTCTTCTCTGATCCTTGACCTCGGCTTGTCATATCGTTCCATTTCTCTTTACTCCTTTGACCTCTGCTTGTACCTTGACTCTTCTCTCCTTGTATAGCCCGGCCATTCTAAGGACCGGTATTACAAGCTTCTCTCTCTGTGTTCTGTCTTTGTTTTGGTTTCGGAATCCATGACAGCTTTGCCCGGGACGCTGATGGCTGGGTACTACCCCCTGATAAGTTTAAGCCAACTATTCCCCCTTTCACAGCAAATAGTATGCACTTGATCATAATTTGAATTGATGATCTGCTTATATTTAAAAGTAGATATGGCCTTTGAGAGGTAATTTGGAATCCTGAGCTGCTAAAATAAGACTTGGGCCCAGCATCCACTTTTGAAAAAATATGAAAATGGTGTGTCTCCAATGTGCCCCTTCAACATCCACTTATCCCGGAAAAAGGTGCACATGAGGGTATTGTTGTATTAAGACGACATAGCTGAGCAACATATTAGGTGTTATACTGCCGTAGCACACATAAGGATTGCAAAATATACAGTAACATCTCCAAGTGTGTGTCAAAAAGGCAGAAAAAATGCTAATTGCTACTAGACTTGGTCCAAACCCGCAAAAAAAATTATCCTACGCTAAGGTTTAAAATATGCCTTTTGAAATACCCTGGAGTGTGTACTTTTACAAATGGTAGGCTTGTGTTTTTTTGTTTGTTTGTTTGTTTTCGAACAGTCAAACTGCTATGATACCCCAAATTGAAGCATAGTCTCATTAAATCCGTCTCTCAAAATTATACTGTAAATACTGAAACGGACAGGTCTCCTATATGGCACTATAGCTTCACAAAATAGTGCCAAAGACATACAATGGGGGTATCATTGTACTCAGCAGATGTAGCTGAACAGAAAATTAAGTTTTGTACTGGAATAGCACACACCATCTTTACAAAATACACATGAGACGTTCTTTGCTATAAGAATTTTACTCCAATATTTAGCCGAGATTGCCGGTGAAATGGCTACATAGGAAGTGTCAAAATAACCTTAGGTAAATAGCCTGTGATGTCTACTTTATGTAAATATATACTTTTGTGTGGCAATTTTGTTTTCTTTTATGGCTATTAAGCTTACAAAAAAAACATACCAAATTATAAAATCGCTCCACATTAAAAGTTTATTTTAACTCCTTGTGTTTTGTGACCTGTAACTACCAAAATACTCTTAAAATCCTAGACACATTCTGTAAATCAAGCCAACTCTAAATTACTTTCCTTAACCTGCACTAATTACGCACACATTATTGCAAAAACTGTAAAAAAAAAAAAACTTTTTACATTTTTTTTTTTTTTTTGCATTTATCTGTATTTTTTTTTATAATAAATAAGTATATCAAATTAAAGCCCTTTCTGTTCTTTAAAAAAGGTTTATTATATGTGTTGGTGCAATAAATTAGTAAAATGTAAATTGCAGTTTAACGCAAACAACAAAAAAATGCTTGTGTCATTAACCCCTTAAGGACCAAACTTCTGCAATAAAAGGGATCATGACGTGTCACACATGTCATGTGTCCTTAAGGGGTTAAATGCAAGACAAGCTTTTGAAGCTGTGTCCTTAATGAGTTAAAGGGATATGTGCACATAGCTCATCTGTCAGTCTAGGGTCACATACTTGTATTGAAATACATCTGTGACTCCTTGATACCAGCAGGGATACTTTTACTGCATGACAGTCTATCTTCACATCAAGTACATCCACACTAATTATATATCAGTTTAAGGTAAAACATGACTTTCATTTGACATCAATATTTATGTATGAACCCTAATTTAACATGCTGTACCATCTCTGACTAAACTAGACAGGTGTAAGGGAATAACTTTCTCAATTCCAAACGAACACTTTAAACATTACGTAATAACTGAATGGATTTAACACCTATATCATGACCCTCTATATGAATTATTAAAATATCTGGAGCATGCCAGTTGATGCGTGCTCTAACCTGAGCTCCATTAACTGAAGAATTTGCAGACCACTTAAACCTTTCCAATATAGTGCAACGTCGTCATTGAAGTCCAAATTCAGGCCATATATCCTTGCTCCTGCTATTTGCATGGCCCGTTTTACAAGGAATGACCTACAACCCAAACATTTGTTACGATACCTAAAGAAATAATGAGTGAAAGGAGGAAAGAAAAAACACTACATCATGTCATCTCACACATATCACTTAAGACATTTTACTCCCACATTCTAAACTGCTTAATTGTCTCTGTTCCAAAACCTAATTTAGCCGCTCCAGTATCTGCCCCAACTCTGAAAGAATGTTAGCAAATATGCCATAATTGTCACAGCTCTCATTGTGACATCCAAATGGCCAGACGTGGTCACCCCAAAAGTGCCCAACAGGGGATATGAACTGTGATTCTTCTGTGCCGTAGTCCTGCAGTTTTGCCTCAGAGCCACACTCCAGTTCTTGCTTCAGCCTATGTTTATTCTCACCTTGTCTCCAGCACTGGGGGCTGGACGTTACCTGTGGCTGCTCCTATGATCTCCGCCCACATGGAGCAGATGCTTAATTAGACAGGTATAAGACACTGCCTCTCCATTTTAAAATAACCTTATAACAGTAGGGAATGCATTTGTGATTAAACAGTTATTTTAGGTAAGCCATACATGTCCCTGACACTGTCTTCTCCACTGCTAACGGAATACCAAACCATCCGGCTAAACTACAGAAAACTTTAACATCATAACAGATTCTGAACCTGAACTAGGACCAATTAACAAAATCATCTAGATAATGTACAATAGAATATAAACCGGTCTCAACATTTACAACCTATTACAAGAATGAAGAAGAGGCTTCAAAATAAAAACAGGAAATGGAGCAACCCATTGGTAAACATTTATCAAAATAAAACTTGCCGAGGGATGCACTGGCAATAGTCTAAAATTCTGACTCAATGTCCACCTTAGCCATCATTGCACCCGAGGGATGCACTGGCAATAGTCTAAAATTCTGACTCAATGTCCACCTTAGCCATCATTGCACCCGGTCCAAATTCACGTACCCATCCAAGTGCATCATCAGAATATGCATAGGACACTGAAATTAGCCTGAATGGCCCCGTCTATTTTTTTAGGAATTAAACCTAAAGGAAAAAGGCAAAAATTAACAAAAGGAGGGCGGTCTAAAGGACCCACTATTTTTTATTTATTTTTTTTGCAGTGCATATGATTGTTACATACTGGCCTGAGGTACCCCAACGGCAATCCCCTGGCATGGCAAAATGCAGTACATATGGGTTACTTGAGATGGCATGCACAATTTTAAATGAATAACATTAATAAGAACGAAGAAGTTTAACAGTGAAACATATGACATATTTTTACATACTTTTAAATAACGAGTAGCAGAAGAGGTTATAAATGAGGCAGTCCCCTGTGTATTGAGGAGTTAATTTTACCAAGCTTGATATGTCTGAGTAGGTTAATATAAAGCACAATGTGTCAGGCTAGGTGTACAAACGCATACTGCTGTAGCTCGTTTAAGCTAGATACCAGAGTGTTGCAGGCTGAGTGTATGTGTGTGCTTATATTGAGCTGAAGCATCGTGTTAGGTTCCCAAGCTGAGGAGACCACGGGTTCCCCATCTCACTGCACTGTGCGGATGGTATAAGTTGACCCAAGATGGATGTTGTAGTTTGTGCGTCAAGTGTAGTCATGTTCAGTACATCTGGTGTGTGTCCGCGCTAGATGTGTGTCCGCGCTAGATGAGTGTCTTCTGCATGTGTTCGCTCTATGTAGTACGGTATCGGATAGTCGTTAGGTTATAATTTGGCTAAGTGCCATTGCACCCTCTTCCAGCCAGGTGGTTGTGCAAAACATATGGGCTTACATACAAGGTGGGTCCTTGGTCCTACGACCGGGTGAAACCAGAGTTATATGCTGGCATGCTAAAATCAGTCCACCTTGTGAGTAACTTTGCCAGCTGTGTGCGTATGGCGCAAAGTCCTGGATCAGCCGATGCCTCGGTTTGGTATCTGGCTTGAGGGGTGGCATGGGAGCAAGAGTCCGGGCCAGCCATCCCCATAGCCCCGGACCGTCGCGAAGGCCTGCATCTCAGTGCCATGAATCCGGCGTGAGGCCGGGTTCTTCCTATGTAGGGGACAGCGTTGAATCCAGCTGGTTAGTCGCAGCCTGCGGCGTCGGATCCTCTGCATCTGTGGCCGATGCTTCAGGAGGTGTGGTCTTCAGCCCAGGTGGGCCCATCATGTGAGGCTGTAGCAGTGCCGTGGAAGGGTTGCCCAGTGGGGGCCGCTCCTCTCCCGCCCCTCGGTTCTCTGCTGCCTGTGTTTCAGGCTTCTCGAGGTCAGGTACTGTGCTCCAGGTGCCGTTCATTTTGCTTGTTTGTTAGTATACCAGCACACATGTGCATTGTATGGTTTTGGCATAGTGCTGCGCACAAGGTTGTGGATTGTCAGCCATCTTGGGGTGCAACGCCTGATTTGTAGCTGTGGCGGGACTGATGTTTGGTCGCAGTTGTAGGCAGTGGTGGTCGTCCGTGGGGGGGGGGGGGGCCGCAAGACACCGGTCGGAGACCTGGGAGAGCGACCATCTCACCCAGCTCAGGTAGGCCTCAGGCATCAAACAGGATATTTTGGCACTGTATGTTGTCAGGTAAGATATCCCTGAGTTCATCATTGGCTAGTGGGTAACGTGATCGCCGATTCGGGTCCGTATGAGCTGGTGGCACAAAATTTTCTCCTGTTTTCTGGCTGAAAAGCGGGAGCCCAGACAAAGCACGTCTGATCCAACTGACAAATGCAACATCCTGTGTAGATACAAATATCCATTTTGACATCTATCCTAGCTGTTTATATAAGGGTTAATTTTAACAAAGAATACATTTTGCATTTCATCTTTTATTCTCGGAAATAGGATTTATATAAAATCCTAGTTATGGGAAAAAAACTGATTTTTAAATGTTCTCGATATTTGTAAATATCTGGTTTTAATCAAATATGTAATGCGTTATATGACGAAAGATTATAACTAGAAAAAGCTGTTTATAACTTGTGAAAAACATATTAATAAATGCTCATGACCCCCACCGACAGGAAAATGGGGTATATATGCAACTGACGTTTAATTAAACTTTGAATTGGTTATAGAACACATCTCTTGTCTTCTTGACTGATTCCCGGGATCCTGTCTATCACAGAGGGTGTGGCTCTAACAAAATATCCATCTAAGAGAGTTTTGTGTATAGCTGATTTTATCCCCAATATCCTGCAAAACAGATTTTAAATTATGAGCAACCTGAACTGAAAAACATTGGAATCTTAAAACCTACAATACCTTGAAGCAATAACTTAACTCTTTCCCTGTTTGGGTACGCCTGAAGATAAGGAAGACGCCTTTCAGGCTGCACTGGCGGTCATGCCTTTTAAAACTGACTGGATCTTGCTACAATTATGTTAAAGCAGCGAAAGGCGGAATGATTTCCACCACAGTTTGAGCACTAATGTTAAAATTTACATGTATTGGGCCATTTATAATGCCCTTCATTAAATGCCCAACATAGGCCTTTTCATCACTCCTACTGTGCTAGAAGTGCCAACCTTAGTCGCTGGTTCAACCGAAAATCTCTGAGGCAGCATTAGATTCAGCCAAAGACCAACATCCTTCATTCCCCATTTCAGTGAAGAGAAGACAACCAGTCTTTGTCTGAAAAGTTCCTCATAGTTAACTACGCTAATCCGCACAATTCTTAAAAGCAACTAATATAACTACCACATGACGGAAAAGTCCACTACGTAATTTTACTTCTTCTCTCCCTGTACGGCTGAGAATATACAAAATGCTTGCAGCCAGTTATTAAAATCACGTGGGATCAATCTACGCTTTTCCTCAATCTTATCACTCTCCGCTCAGTCAAAAGGCAAAAGCGACAGCAAATCAACATATTCAGAGTTGCGTTCATAGTCACCGCCTGAAGTACCAGCTCTGCCTTAACACTCACTCCCATCATCCGACTTTCTTCATTTTCTTGTCTGGATGTCTACTCTACCCTAACCTAACCTACAACAGGTACAGGGGAGGGGGTCAGGCCTCTTTTTTTTACACCGTCTCTTCTTTCCAAGGGCTATGTCTTTAAATTCTGGAGGCGATTTTTGCACCGGAGTGCATTCTCTCTTTTTTTCCAGCAGGTGGCACTCTTCCCAGGCTGAAACGCGCATGAGTGTCCCTTCTTCCCATTGTGCACATCGTGCCGCCGGCCGGAACCTCCGTCAGACATCAGGAGCACTCTGTGGGGGAAGATGCTGCTACTAGGGACTCCCTGTCAGCGTTTGGAAGCCCCCGGCGCCAAAATGAAGCAGTATCTCAACCAGGATTCCCATCCAGGCGATCTCAGGATTTCTTTCAGACGGGACATTAGGTTTTTAGAGGACATGTTGCGGCTTGAACAGATGAGGTGCTGGGGGTCCGTCCGTGCTTCTCCTGTTTTGAAAGACAGCTGACCGGGATTGCACTCGCGCTGCCACTTTTATACTTACCTGGCATCCCACTCTTTTGCTCACTTGCGGCCAGCAACCAATCCCCAGCCAGTTCTTGTCCCCAGCAACAGCTGTGCCACCAAATCTGCCCAGCTACTTGTCCCACTCTGCCCAACAACCTAACCGGGGTCATGAACTTTCACTAAACGTTCCCTAACTGTACCAACAGGACAGCTTAACCCTTTATTGCCACAATACATATATGCCACAGTGCTTAATGCCTTTTGCATCTTAATACACAAAAAAGTCTACTCATATTAATATCAAACAATTACAAACACATTACAGGTTTAAAGTAAAGCCTTTGTTAAAGGGACACTATAGTCACCAGAACAACTACAGCTTAATGTGTTTGTTCTGGTGCGTATAATCCGTTCCTTCAGACATTTTGCAGTAAAACATTGTGTTTTCAGAGAAAAGGCATTGTTTGCATTACAGCCTATGGAAACCTCCGCTGGTTTAGATGGCCACTAGAGGTGCTTCCTGGGGCACTGGAGACACCCTCTGCATGGAGACACTGAACTTTCATCATAGTGATGCATTAATTCAATTGAGCAGATGCTGATTGGCCAGGGCTGTGTTTGACTTGTGTTTGCTCTGCTTCCTTGACAAGCTCAGCCAATCCAATGCTTTTCCACTTCTGATGACGTCCGCACCAGCAGACTGGAATAAGGATACAATGTTACTATATTTAGGTGGATCAGGGGGGCTGGATGGTAGGTTTTAACACTATGGAGTCACAATTTTTGGTACCCTTTCAGTGCTACCTCCCTTTCCAAGATAACCGCTCTAAGTCTTCTCCTATAATACTTGATGAGGTTGAAGAATACGTAGAAAGAAATCGGAGACCATTCCTCTATACATAATCTCTCCAGTCCTTCAAATGTCATGGTCTCCAGTTCATTCCACAGGTTTCCTATGGGGTTCAAGTCCAGGATGGCCATGGCAGGACCTTCATTTGTGATCAGTTAGCAATATCTGTGTTTATTTTGAAGCTAGAAGATCCAACCACAGACCTGTTAGAGGCAGTGTTCATTCACCATCTGTTGATATTTGTCCATGATGCATGTATCCTAACAAAAAGTCCAGGTCCCATGGGAGAAAAACAGCCCCAAAACTTTGAAGGGCCACCACCATATTTAACCGTGGGCATGAGGTACTTTTTCATATTGCTACTTTTCTGTGTGTGCCAAGTGTGGTGTTTGACAAAAAGCTCTATTTTGGTTTCATCTGACCATAGATCCCCCCACTTGAAGTTGGTGTCTGGCAATCCGAATATGCTGTTAGTTTTTGGATGAGAGTTGAGGCTTTTTCTTGAAACCCTTTCCAATAACTTGTGGTGATGTAGGATTGCAGCTTTGTAGATTTTCTGACACAACTAACGTGATTTTCCAGCTGTGCTCCTTGGAGATTTTTTTGGCCTCTTGACCCATCTTGTTCACAGTGCGTTGACAATATAGACATACATCCACTTCCAGGTTGATTCATCACATTTCCAGTCGACTGGAACTTATTAATTATGCCCTGATGGTCGAAATGGGCAGTTTTCAATGCGTTTGCTATTTTCTTGTAGCCACTTCCTATTTTGTGAAGCTCAGCAACCTTTTTCCGCTCATCACAGCTATATTATTATTACTATTATTTTTAATAGTAGTATTTATAAAGCGCCAACAAGTTCTGCAGCGCTGTACAATGGGTGGACTAACAGACATGTATTTGTAACCAGACAAGTTGGACACAGAGGGATTGAGGGCCCTGCTCAATGAGCTTATATGCTAGAGGGAGTAGGGTATAGTGACCCTAAGGGTAAGGGTAGGGTAGAAAAGAAGGTTGCTTGAATAGTTTTCATTGAGGGCTTTTTGTTTTGATGACCGTTTCAGGAGAGGAATCTCCGGGGAGGGGAAGCTGTTCAGTTTAATTGATATGCTCACCATGGTGATGAACAACTAAATAATTTGGTCTATTTGTTATTTCATATTCATACCACTGTGAAACAGGAAGTCATGGTTGAACAATTTCCTGTTCCTACTCACCTGGGTACTAAAAAAAAAAAAAATGTAAATGGCAATATACTTCAAATATTTTTTTGTATGAATTCATTGTGCCACACGTTTTTTTTAGGAACCTGTGTTGTGTTTGCAAATGTATGATATGTGTAAGAGCACAGTATTTTTGTGGATGTGTTTAAGCATAAGATCAAATGATTAAACAAATATAAATTTTCACAGCCTTATTTGCTTATATTTATGAAGGATGCCAATATTAGTGGAGGGTACTGTAAATGTGAGAATTTTTTTTTTCTTCATGTTCACCCTTGCGTAGAGCTGATATTGAGCCTTTTTCTGTTGCATGTCAGAGTTTCATGAAACTGGTGTTTTACCCACTATGCTACATACTAGGTTTCTTTATTTTTGTTGTGCAAAAATTTACAATCCAGCAATTTCCGCCACAACAGCATCAATGCAAACATAAAATACAGAATTATGGGGTGCAATGTTCTGCACATTTTTTGTTTTAAGATAAGTAGAGAAAAACATGAGTACATAGTCAGTGCTTTATAGTGTGATGCACTTGTGGTTTTGTATAGAAGAAAAAAGGAGAACAGGATAAGTAACACAGGTACACTTTATAGTGGGCATGGGATAAAGGAGCAAGCTTATGTGAACTTGACATGACTACCTGAATGCATGTCTGCTAAAAGGAATATCACAGTATTGTGACAACTACATAGGTTTGCTAATGTTCAGGACTTTTTTGTAACCACTAAGCACTTATAACTTTAATAATCAAATTGTGAATCATTCTCCAGTACTCTGCTATTTTGGGACAGTACCGTCATATATGGGCCATATTTCCCAAACCCCCACAGTCCCTCAAACACCGGTCAGAATACATGTTATTCATATTGTGCAATCTAGACAGAGCCAAGTACCAGCGATATAAAATGTTGTAGTGGTTTTCGAAATGGTCAGTGCAAAAAGAAATCCCTTTTTATTGCTTTAAAAACTGAACCATTCCTCAAGCCTGTACTGTGTACTCAGCTCTGTCTCCCATGATATCATATGTTTCAATTTAACCATGGGTTTGGCATTGTATAGTGAATAATACATAGATATTGTGCCCTTTCTGTTTGAATCATATATAAATATTTTTTTCTAGTGGTGTTATCTCTAGTGATTTATAATTTTTGTCGGTGTCCGGTACGTTATATAATTCTTTCAATTTTTCAATGATCAACATGCATTCTTCTTTACAATCATTTGTTAGTCCATGTTTAAGTCTTCATTTCTCAAATGAGAATGGCGTTACCATGAAAAAAAACTATGTTTGTTATAGGGTATTTTTTTAATAAATCTAGATTCAAAAAAGGGATATGGTCTTTAAACAATTTAATCGGCATTGCTCTATACGCTCTCACAGTGTGGCTGTTATTTTTAAAAATGATACCCCAGGCCTTGAGTGTTTTTTGTTGACAAAAATAGTTTTAGTAACTCCAGTTTTTTTCAGGACATAGCCAGCGTAATTCCTTATGCTTAAACGGGAGAATTTTTTACTCCTATTTCCAGCCATCTTGGCTTGTTAGATTGACTGTTAAAACTTACTACCACTGCAGCATTAGTAGCAAAATAATATTTACGGATATCCGGTACACCAATTCTGCCATTAGATTTATGGTGCTGCAGGGAAGTACGTTTTTAATCCTGCTAGGTTTATTCCTCCAAATCATTTTTAACATTTTTGAATGTATTTTGGTGAAGATAGATAATGGAATAGATGGAGGTATGGTCCTAAAAATATAAAGATTTTTGGAAGAATAGTCATTTTAATAGATGCGATTCTCCCTAGCCATGAGAGTTCCATCCCACCCCATCTTGCCATTTCGTTTTGTTGGTCCGTCCATGCTTTCCTCAAATTATGAGTGTGCACAGTTGCTAAATTTTTACACAAATTAATGCCTAGGTATTCTAAATAATCATTTCTCCAATCAAATAAAGTCTCTTAAAGGTGGTGACTTCATAATTATTTATATGGAATGGGAGGGCCTGAGTTTTGGACTAATTTAATTTATAACATGATACTTCTCCAAACTGGAGTAAAATATCTTTAAGGATGTTGTTGGATTTTTGAGTGTCAAGATAATATCCTCTGCAAATAGGCCAATTTTGTGAGTAGATCCTTTCATGTTTATTCCTTCAATTTCTGGGGTCATTCTAATCAATTCAGCCAAGGAATCCATAGCTAAGGCAAAATAGGGTGGAGATAGAGGGCAACCTTTCCTTGTCCTGTTAGTTAAAGAAAAAGTTCAGGATTTAAAACCAGAAGCTGAGACGTGTGCTTTAGGGATACAGTATAGCACCTTTATAGCGTTAACAAAGGATAATGGAATACTGAATCTGCATAATGTTCTCCGTAGGTAGCCCCAGTGTATCCTGTCATACGCCTTCTCTGCATCCAATAATAGAAGCAAAGAAGGCATTTTGGTCAAAATAATGTGCTGAATCAAATTGATAAATCTCCTGGTTCCTTCTGGTGCCTGTCTACCTTGTACAAAGCCCACTTGATCATTATTAATTAATAAGGGGCGGGTTTTGTGTTCTGCTAGCTAACTTGTCCAGGAAGGTATCAAAGAGGTTATCGAGCTTGGTCAGAATAGGGAGCTGCGGGCCCCATTGACACGAGGCATCCGCAAGCTCCGGAGGTAGCTCCATGGGTGTGGGCTTCCTAGGTAGCTTTTGCCGCACCTCTCCAGTAGTGCTGGCACATGTTAAATCTTTGCAGGAATTCTGCTTCCCAGTTGCTGAGTTGCAGTACATACTAGGGTTTTTTAAAACAAGAATATTTAAAATAATACTACTGTAATAATTAACTAACCTATGGACGATAGTTTTTTTTATTTATCAAGCGAAGCAGATCCTACACAATCTTTCCATTTGTTCTCACAGAATCAGTAGCCTGGTTAGTCAAGATGGCTCTTACTCGTGATACTTACAAAATGCCCTGGTGTAACCAGTAGTGAATTTAAATAGTTTGTAGAATTCAATAACTCCTTATTTTGTTTACATTTTTACGAACATAAACAAAAATACAAATAAACATTCATAGTTTTACATAGAAATGTCAGTATTACATAAAAAAAAAACAATACAATAATGCATTACCCGTTTTACTACTTCCCCTCACACCCTCCGACATCCCTGAATCCTTATTGCATTTTTTTTAATTCTAAAGTGCAGGCATTTCCTGTAACCTAACAAATAGTATTAATTATTTTCCCTTAGTATTTTATTTTTTGTATTCATTCCAGGGAAACCATCTTTTATTATGTACTATACTCTTTTCCATACTTGAATTAATTATAAGTTCCATTTTGTATATTTCATCAATCATACTGTACCATTCATTTAATGTAGGAGCTTGTGTTTGTCTGTTTGTAAGAGAATTCCCAGAAGTCTTAATTGAGTTGTTTGTATTATGGATCAATATTGATAAAGGATTCAGTTTAATTGCATGACCTCCCATGTTTATTATGTTTACTGTTTTTCCCCATAAAGGGAATAAATGCGGGCAAGACCATCATATAAGTAAATGTGTACCTTTTTCTTTTAGGCATCTCTAACATGTTAGAGGGATATTTTGTTGAATTGTATATGATGTAATTGGGTCTCTATATCCTCTTGTCAAGATCTTAAAGGAATTCTTTGAATTTCCATGGGCGACAAACATTTGTTAAAGCATAACAATCTTATTCCATTGTTAATTAGTAAAATGTGTATTACAGTCTTTTTCCCATTTCTTAATAAAATAAGGGTTAGCCATTACATTATTTTCTGTAATAATTGTGTACGATTTTGAAATCCGTTTATTCTGAGGTAATTGTGTCCAATATATCTTCTCAAATGGTGATAATAAATCTACAAAGTTGCCACTTATTTTCATAGAGGCAATACAATGATTGATCTGTGTTTCTACATATTTATTATCTCTTTTATAATAAATTAGAACATGGGAAAAACAAAATGAAAGGAAATTGAAATTTCTCAAGTAGATATTTTTTCTACAAAGCCTTAGTCTAGACCAGGAGGGAATTCCTTATGAAAAGTTAGATGTGTTAATGAGTTTTTATGTGTGATTTTCTTTTTTCCTGCACATCTTTTATAATTTTACAGGCTACAGTAGGATGTTTTCTGTCTACTAGACTTGGTTGGTTGTTACAAAAGCCAAAGAGCTTAGGAACATTAAAAGCAGATTGTTCTAACTCAGTGCGATGCTTGTTTTAATTGTTCCAGGAAATGAGTCGAGATAGATGAACTGCTTTATAATTTTTTTCTATGTTTGAGAGACTCCAGACTCCCTTTTTTTTTGCCTTATTAGATACAAATAGCCTAAACTAGGTTGTTTTATTTCCATCAGTATCTTATGATAGTTATATTGACATAACTTGGAAAGATTGCCAGAAATATATATGCCAAGGTATTTAATTCTATTTTTAACCCATCTTAATGGGATAGCAGAGCGTACATTCCTGATATTGAGTTCTCGAATGTAAAGATATAGAACCACAGATTTAGACTGATTTATCTTAAAATGTGTTATTTCTCCAAGACTTAATAATTATTTCATTATATTAGGTATTGTGATTTGAGAGTTATAAAAAATAATAGATCATCTGCAAAAGCAAATATCTTATATTGTCTTTCCCCTGTTGTCAAGCCAGTAATGTCTGGATTATTTCGTATAGCACTAATAAGAGATACCAATATCAAGACGAAAAGTATCGGGGAGAGGGTGGCATCCCTGGCGTTTTCCATTCGACAGGGGAATTGATTAAGATAAACAACCATTTATACTTATACATGCCGATGGAGTATCATACAAGGTTTTTTTTCCATTTAATCAATTAGGTCAGCATGTTCTAATACAGAAAGTAAAAATGACAAATTCACCCTTCACAGTGAATGAATACTCTACAGTTTCTGCTGACACCATAAGAACACCTTGGTTAATGAGTCTATCCTCAATAAAAAAAATTGGACTCAAAATATGGATGCCAAATAAATCGCAGTATATGGCTTAGATTGATATAAAACACTAAATATTGGTCTGTATATAACGGATGAGAGGAACCACAGTAAACAATGGATAAAAAGTATCCTTTTGCTACAATCTTCCAATATATAGAACAGCCCCAGAGGAGCATGTATCAATAACAGAGTATCCAAAATGTAAGTGACTAAGCTGGTCTATGAATACTGCAAAGAGATTCTGCACTCAAAATAAATCTGCTTGAATAATTATGTCTACAAACTAAGTCTAACACTAACTAGACTCAAAATAAATCCATCTCCCCCACCCAGTGAGCACATCAAATAGTGCTGTGGTTTAAATTCCCGCAAATTTTATACACTTGGGTGTGTCCATATGATGAGATCTGACATGTCTAGCGACCGGCGTGTCCCTATTTGAGGTCACTGAATGGATATGTTCCATTATACGTCTCTTAAACAGGCGTATCGTCTTGCCCACATATTTAATGCCGCATTTGCATGTCAGTAAATAGATCACACCCGAGGTATTACAGTTGAAAAACTGTTTTATAGGGATTTCAATGGTGTCAGTGTAATTTGTAAGCGTTTTGGATCCTTTGGCAATAAAGCTACATGCCACGCACCTCCCACAGTGATACGTGCCATCTACTGTGATCCAACTGTTGTTTATTTTTCTCGATGTGGAGAGGTAACTGGCTGTAATAGACACCTTGGTTGAAATGGTGTCCCTCAGGTGTGGGTCCTGTGTTAGTAGTGGCCAGAATCGGCCCAAAACTTTTTTTGCCTCATCCCAGCCTGCATCGTAATTTGCTATGCATCTAATTTGTTTTTTGAGGTCCAATTTGGACTTCTCTTGTAGCAAATCATCACGATTACAGCTTAATGCTCTTTGATATGCTTGCTTGAGGCATCTGCTGGGATACCCTCTTTCTTTGAATCTTTGTCTTAAATCCATAGCTTTACACTTGAAGTCATCAATTGACGAACAATTTTTTCTCAATCTTAGATATTGGCCTACTGGGATACCCCTTTTTAAAGGGGTGGGGTGATGACTCTGCCATCGAAGCATATTATTTGTAGATGTAGGCTTTCGGTGCAAAGTGGTCTCAACTTCTAAGTTCTCTGTTATCATGAGTGTACAGTCTAGAAAGTTTAGTACTTGGTCACCAAATTCAAATGTAAATCTAAGATTAACCCCTTAAGGACACATGACATGTGTGGCATGTCATGATTCCCTTTTATTCCAGAAGTTTGGTCCTTAAGGGGTTAAGGTTGTTCCCATTTAGTGCTCCTACAAAGTCTTCAAAATATTCTCTAGTGCCTGTCCATATGACAAGGACGTCATCTATGTACCTTTTCCATAGTCAGTGAATTTTCTATTTGGTTCTGAAAACACAATCTCACTTTCCCACCATCCCATAGTACTTATTTTGGAAAAGAAAGAAATTGTGTGTTAGAATAAAGCGCAGCAGATCCAACATAAACATTGTGTGAGTATAATGTTCCAAGCCTCTCTTCTTCAAGAAATATCCCGTATGGTCTAGACCACTTGAATGTGGTATGGAGGAGTACAAGGCCTCCACATCCAGACTACAGAGTACAGCTCCCTTCGGTACTTTCAGTGATGTCAGACATTTCAAAGTATCCTTAGTATCTTTAAGATAGGATGGCAAATTTTGCACAAAGGGACGTAGGATCTTATCCACATATATACTCCCCTTACTCGTAAAGTTATTAGAACCTGATACTATTGGTCTTGCTGTGAGTATTTCCTGCTGTTTATGAATTTTAGGGAGACAATAAAAGGTGGAGATTGTTGGATTTTTTTATGTAAACACTGCCATACTCCTCTTTTGTTAATATAAAATGATCGAAGGCCTGGTCCAAGAGAGTCTTATACTCCATTTGATATTTCAATGAAGGGTCTGAGGTAAGTACTCTGTAAGTCTTTTCGTCGTGAAGAATAGATTCAGCTATTTGTACATAATGTTGTCTATTCATTAGGACCATTTTTCCGCCTTTATCTGCAGGCTTAATGATAATATTGTCATTATCCTTAAGTTCACATAGGGCTTTCCACTCTGTCATAGACAGATTGCCTCTTGGTCTCACTGTAAGCATGTCTGTGTTGATCTTTTTAATCATGTTAGTAGTAGAGTCTATGAACATATCGATGTTCTTGAAATCCCTAAAGTTAGGTGTAAACTTACTCCTTAGGCAAAGGTCAGTGTAGGGTACTGTGGGATTGTTGTCATTATCCTCTAATAAAGATACTAGTTCTTGTAGACATTGGTATTCTCTGGAGTTAAAACCTAACTCTTTAGCTTTTTTCTCACCACTCAAATAGTCCATCTCGAACTCTTATAAGAGAATCATGGCGCTCCACCTTTATAGTTTCTCAAAGACTGGTCAGTTGAGAGGCTCACTCATGCTTTAAAACAAAATGACACTTTCGTGATTGATTAAAAAATGAAATGGTGGAGATGGGGCCTGAGCTTCATGGCGGCTGGACGCGTTTCACAAGAACTCCACAGCTAATTGGAGAATAAAGCGACATTTTAGCGATCCAGCAAGCCAAACCGACCGACTATGCAGCTTACCTCATCCAGTAGCATGCCGGGGTATCCAGACTCACCTGCAGTTCTCCCAAACCACACTTTGGTTAAGGGTACCGCCGGGGCCTGGAACATTAACCGGGCGGGCGAGACGGCCTCTCTCCCACACGGCAATAATTTGGCAGGGTGAAATCGCAGACCCGCTACAACACCCCCCTCCCACCCCCCGGACTGGTCCCCGCTGGCCAGCCACAAGCCGCACCAAGAATCAAGGCCACCATACCTGAGCCTACTCGATACGCTGCTCCCACTATCAAGATGGCAGCTGCACTCCCACTTCGTGGCGCTGAACCCATAAGGCATACAGGAGATCACTCTGACAGCGTCCAGCAATATCTGAGGAGACTGGATGCCGTGTTCGATCGCTTCTGGGCCTCTCTGGATGAGAGAACAGCTGTACAACCACCTCAACCTCGGGTAGCCAACAGGGGGGATGAACAGCCCGGAGGAGCGTGGGCTTACACAGGGCCCAGACCGCGCACCAGCACAAGCACCGCCTAAAACTTGCCTCCCCAGGGCAGACAGCCAAAAATGGGCAAAAACGCCTGCACTGAAAGACCAGTAACCGCAGGAAGTGAAGCTACCGCACCAGGACCTCTTACCTCTCTCCTCCTCGAAAGGATACGGGCACCATCAACCGGGCCCGTCCCACGTTGAAATTGTCGACAAGGGGCTGAAGAGAAGCCCCACACTGCATCCCCCCTACGGTGGCACTATTCTGCCTCTACCTCCAGTGGGCAACTCAGCAAAACCTGATACTGAGCCCGGAGACGAGAGGACACTGCACCGGGATTACTACAGCAAGAGACTCTCCCCCGAAGCCACCAAGCGCTGATGGCTGACAGCCACTAATGAACACTATGATATCTGACATCAGGCTCCAGAGCGTTATATTAAAACTGGTCTGCATTAACCACCCTGTCTACATACCCAGCGGAATACTTAGGCAATTAGGCACCTGATCTAAACAATATGATACCTTAAAATTTCTCTTAATTTCTATCATTCACTCGTGTATAAAATGTTTCCTTCATGCTTAAATGCCAGTCACGTTACTCTAGCGTGCCAGTTGATGCTCTAGCCTATATATAACATAACGAACAGTATGTTTTCTATGAGCCTGCTCTGCCTGTTTCTGCCTCTCCTAGGTTAAGTTAGAATGGCTCAGACGTGGAAGTTACCAGATTCATGAAGTAGCGTTAACTTAGACTCTGCTTTACCTTTGTGAATAACACCCAGTGGCCACTAAGCTCCAGAAAGAATTATAGGATACCGTGTTATAAGATTTCCTCCTTCTGGACAACGTTATCTGGCATAGCATGTTACTGTTTGTTTATTACTAAAAAAAATGGTTGATTTGACCATTACAGCATTACGAACTGCTGACACTTGAGAGAACTTTGAAATGTTATTTTTCAGACAATGGTTGTAGGAACTATTATGAAGACCTAACACTGCAACTGTCTGTTCCAATGCCAACACGATAACCAATGTCCAGAGAGAGGAATTTAATTACAGTATAAACTCGAGTATAAGTTGAGTTTTTCAGCCCATTTTTTGTGCTGAAAAACCCCAACTCGACTTATACTCGAGTCAATGTCTGTATTATGGCAATTTACATTGCCATAATACAGACAAAGGGCTGTGTGTGTTTACTTACCTCTCCTGCAGCTCCTGTCAGCTCCCTTCTCCTCCGCGCCGGTCTGGTCAGCTCCCCTGTCATCTACCAGTGAAAGTCTTGCGGTCATAGTGCGGCTATCGCGAGACTTACACTGGGAGCTGACAGAGGAGCTGACCGGACCGGCGCGGAGGAGAAGGGAGCTGCAGGAGAGGTAAGCGCTTCCTGCTAGCCCCCTCCACTGAACTGCCAATGCCACTGGACCACCAGGGAGTGAGAGCCCCCCTCCCTGCCATGTATCAAGCAGGGAGGGGGGACAAAAAAAATAATAAATAAAATAATAATAAAATAAAAAATTATACAACAAAAAAATTATTAAAATAATTAAAAATAAATAAATAATAAAAAATACCCACCCTCCACCAAGGCTCTGCAACACACACACACATTGCATTCATACACACACATTGCATTCATACACACACATTGCATTCATACACACACATTGCATTCATTATACACACACACTGTAAATAAATATTCAATTAATATAATTTTTTTTAGGATCTAATTTTATTTAGAAATTTACCAGTAGCTGCTGCATTTCCCACCCTAGTCTTATACTCGAGTCAATAAGTTTTCCCAGTTTTTTGGGGTAAAATTAGGGGCCTCGGCTTATATTCGGGTCGGCTTATACTCGAGTATATACGGTAGTTTATTCACTATATGGCTTAAAACCCATCCTGTAAGCATTGGTTCTGAATCTAAACTAACCAATCCTGATTCTTTCTGGGTTGCAAATTCATAAGCATCTACAAATTTGTTAAAATCTTGCAAATAGATTCATTGTAGACCTGTCTAAAGTTTAGTGAAAGTTGTTCTGTATGTGAAATATCTGTAGTTTCATCAAATATTACACTAAAATAGCAAGCCTTCTTAATTCTACAGACAACGATCTTGCAGATTTCTTCACCACAACACTTAATTTAAATCATTTTGAAATGTAAATAACGTGAAGATGCTGTAAGGGCTCTCTCTTACATTTTGTCTCCAAATGCAACTCAGTATCTCAACAATTCCCGAACGTTGCTTCCATTTATGTCTGGAGGGGATTCATCCATTAAAGCGCCATCAACTCAGTGGCCACATTGAGTAGATTAAATATACCTCTAAAACACAAAATAAATTAATGATAGGACACATTTGCTCTCGTTTCTCCTTCACCTTCTGAAGACGATGTGAATTTATTTGATTGACAAAATGGTAGGTTTTTAAAAATGCTTTTCCTTCGGTTACACTCTGATGGTGATAAACAAGACTTGCATGGGCTTCCAAATCTCCTTCCTTGCCCTTAAGCTTTTATAAATTAGTAGGGGACTCGGTTACCAATTTTTCAAGTGCCAAATCTTTGTTATGAACACTTTAGTGATGTTGTGCAAACAACGCACGGTACTTTAAAAAAACAAAAAACTTTTTGGCAGCTGAATATACTAGCCAAGGAAAACTGTCACTATGCTGTTTTGACAAGTATCTTTTGATTGTCCAAGTTTCTCTATTCTTGGAAGTATGTTCGGAACAGAGAAAGGTAGTTCATATTCAGGAGGAGGTGCAATGGATTTTCCAGTAGCAAGCATGTGGTGAAGTCATTGAGTTATTTTTCCAAGATGTGTGCCTGTTTTATTCCTTTGGATACTGCCGGTTTGATGTTGGGTACAAACAGACAGTGGCAACACAGGAACTGTTTTGACAAGAGACCTCATACTCCTCCTGTCCAGAAACAACCAAGGGAGGAGGAGGGACACTTGGGACAGTATATTTATTGCAAACAATAGGTTTGAGTAAGGAGACATGAAAGATGTTAGGAATCTTCAAGGAGGCCAGAAGGGCCAAGGTGTACAAAACGTGATTGAGCCTCCGAAGGACACGAAAAGGCCCAAGGAACCTAGGAGCAAATTTCATGCTAGGGACTTTAAGCCGGATGTTGCGCAAAGATAGCCAAATCCTCACCGACTTTTTAAACAGGGTTGGCACCCTGCTGTTTATCAGCATAGTACTTGAAACAGTCAGCAGCAGTCCCCAGGGCGTTGTGAACTTTGACCCAGGTATCACGAATAGAGGCAAGACGGTCATCTAAAGCAGCAATAGCCGTGTCAGAAAAAAACAGCCGGGAGGACAGTAGGGTGCCGGCCTGTATTAACAAAATATGGGCTATGTCCAGAGGAGTCAGCATTGTTCCTAGCAAACTCGGGCCATGGTAGTAATTTGGACCAATTGTCTTGAGTGCTATTAACAAAACAACGCAAATACGATTTCAAAGACTGGTTAGCCCTCTCAGCCGTACCATTAGTCTGGGGTTGACAAGAGGATGAAAAGGACAACTCAATCCCCAATTGCTTATTAATCGCTCTCCAGAATCGGGATACAAACTGAGAACCTCTATCAGACACAATGTTGTGATGAATGCCATGCAGACGGATAATCTCACGTTTATAGATCAGTACCAGGTCACCTTGTGGTGAAGGCAATTTCTTGAGTGGGATAAAATGAGCCATTTTAGAAAAACAGTCCACAACCATGAGACTAGTGGTATAACCGTTAGAACTAGGAAGTTCGACAATGAAATCTATGGACAAGTGAGACCGTGGAACCTCAGAAACGGGAAGAGGTTGCAACAAGCCACAAGGGAGTTTGAGGAACTTTAGAAACTACACAAACAGAACAAGCCTGCACATACTCCTTAACATCCTTCCTGAGGGAATCCCGCCAAAATGATCTCATGATCGCAGATGTGGATTTATTAATACCCGGGTGACCAGCAGTCACGTTGTCATGGAACACCTTCATGATATTAACCCTTTCACCCATGGAACGAACAATTTGTCTTCACTGCAGGACGACTGAGCTTCCATTATGGAGCCAAGCAGTGGAGAGGACAATGAAAGGATAGTGGAAGCAATGATACATTCAGGTGGAATGATAGGGGATGTTTCTTGTTCTTGTTTAGACTCAGTATCAAACTGTCTAGATAAGGCGTCAGCCTTGACAGTTATTAGAAAATTAAAGCGAGAAAGGAATTGTGACCACCTAGCCTGTCTAGAAGACAACCTTTTAGCATCACTGATGTAAGCCAGGTTTTTGTGGTCAGTAATGATCAAAAGGGGGTCCTTGGAACCCTCCAAAAGGTGTTGCCACTCCTTGAGAGCTAGAATAATGGCCAACACTTGCCAATATTATAATTGTGCTCAGTAGGAGACAACTTTCTAGAGAAGTAGCCACAAGGATGCAAAGGAGTATCCTGGCTTTTCCTCTGGAAGAGAACAGCCCCTACCCCGGTCTCTGAGGCATCAACCTCCAGTATGAAAGGTTTACTGGTGTCTGGATGTATTATGTCCTTTTTTGACACAAACTAAACCCTTCACCAGCAGGATAGGATGATTTGCATATATGGCCTTTACTTAGTGAGTCCTTAATATATTCCTCCATTATTCTATTATCCTGTGGGGATAGAGCATAAACTGCTCCCTTAGGTGGCATAGCGCCGGGTAGTAAGTAAATGGAACAGTCATATGGTCTGTGGGGAGGCAATACATTAGTCATGCTAAGTACTTCCTTAATGTCCTGGTATTGTATGGGAACTTCAGGAGTTTGAGGAGTAATAGCAGGTAATATAATAGTAGCCACTCTCTTGATGATATGTACTATACACCTTCCCCCATAATCCATACCCCATTCCAATATTTCCCCATTAGCCCAATCAATATGAGGGTTATGCTTACTAAACCAAGGAAAGCCTAATATGATAGGACAGGAAGGGGACGCAATAACTTGAAACTTTTTATCTTCCTTATGCAAGGCTCCAATAGACATACTAATGGGTAAAGTTTTGTGAGTAAATAATGGTTGTGAGAGTGGTCTCCCATCAATAGCTTCTACAGCTAGAGGTGATAGTCTCTCCTTGGCAGGTATAGCATCACCCTTAACAAATTTTACCAATTAAATTTCCAGCAACCCGGAGTCCATCAGGGCTTTGGATTAAAAGTTATTTTTGTCAAGGACAATTGAAATATCAAGGAGAAATCTATATTTATTATTTTCAGAGGATGTCTCCATTACACCTTAGACCTTAAGGCGCTTAGGTGCGGTAGTTTTCCGGACGAATGGGACAATTGTTTCTCATATGTCCTTTACTACCGCAGTATAGAGATACTCTTTTCTCCTATATTGTCTCTCGGCCTCCGACAGTCTAGTGACCCCCAACTGCATGGGTTCAGGTTCGAAATGTATAGGAAGGTCAGGAACAACAGGTGTGAAGAAATGGGGTGCTAAAGGCATAGTCATACGTCTGGTCTTATTTCTAGTAGCTACTCTGGTTCTTAGTCTATTGTCAATTTGCATAACAAATTTAATAAACTCTTTAAGTTTCTTGGGTAGATCTTTGGCAGCAGATGTCCAACTCCAATTGCCTCCGGCTTCCTCTGTGTGCAGGGTATCCCGTCTATGGTGATTTCTTAGCAACCAGACTAGTTTCATCATTCATCATTCATCATTCAAATGAGACCTTCTTAATGACTGGCTAATATTTCAATATTTGTAAGTCTTTGCTTACAAGTAATACTTGAAAAATTAGAATATCGTGCATCGTGTATTTATTTCAGTAATGCAACATAAAAGGGGGAACTAATATGAGATAGACGCATTACATGCAAAGCAAGATAGTGATTTGAGATTTGTCATAAGTGCAATGATTATGGCTTACAGCTCATGAAAACCCCAAATCCACAATCTTAGTAAATTAGAATATTGTGAAAAGGTGCAATATTCTAGGCTCACAGTGTCCCACTCTAATCAGCTAAGTAAGCCATAACACATGCAAATGGTTTCTGAGCCTTTAAATGGAATCTCAGTCTAGTTCAGTAGGAATCACAATCATGGGGAAAGACTGCTGACCTGACAGTTGTGCAGAAAACCATCAATGACACCCTCCATAAGGAGGAAAGCCTCAAAAGGTAATTGCAAAGGAAGGTGGATGTTCCCAAAGTGCTGTATCAAAGCACATTAATAGAAAGTTACGTGGAAGGGAAAAGTGTGCAAGAAAAAGGTGCACAAGCAGCAGGGATGACCGCGCCTGGAGAGGATTGTCAGGAAAAGGCCATTCAAAAGTGTTGGAGTGGACTGAGGCTGGAGTCAGTGCATCAAGAGCCACCACATGAGCTTCAGATGTCGTATTCCTCTTGCCAAGCCGCTCCTGAACAACAAACAACGTCAGAAGCGTCTTACCTGGGCTAAAGAAAAACCGACCTGGTCTGTTGCTCAGTGGTCCAAAGTCCTCTTTTTTCTGATGAGAGCAACTTTTTCATCTCATTTGGAAACCAAGGACCCAGATTCTGGAGGAAGAATGGAGAGGCACACACTGCAAGATGCTTGAAGTCCAGTGTGAAGTTTCCACAGTCTGTATTGATTTGGGGAGCCATGTCATCTGCTGGTGTTGGTCCACTGTGCTTCATTAAGTCCGGGGTCAACGCAGCCGTCTACCAGGAGATTTTGGAGCACTTCATGCTACATTCCGTAGACTAGCTTTATGGGGATGCTGACTTCATTTTCCAGCAGTACTTGGCACCCGCCCACACTACCAAAAGCACCAAAGCCTGGGGCATTGCCAAGAGAAAGATGAGACCGAGCAATGCAGAAGAGCTGAAGGCCGCTATTGAAGCATCCTGGTCTTCCATAACACCTCAGCAGTGCCGCAGCTTCCATGCCACGTCGCATTGAGGCAGTAATTGCTGCAAAAGGGGCCCAAACCAAGTACAGAGTCCACATGCATGCTTATACTTTTCAGAGGTCCGACATTGTTCTATGTACACTCCTTGTTTTATTGATTGCATGTAATATTCTAATTTACTGATATTGTGTATTTGGGGTTTTCATGAGCTGTAAGCCATAATCATCGCACTTATGACAAATCACGGCTTGAACTAGCTTGCTAACTATCATATATTAGTTTCCCCTTTTACATTGCATTACTGAAATAAATTAACTTTTGCACGATATTCTAATCTTTCGAGTATCACCTCTATATAGTCACATGTACAATTGCTAATAGAACGTTTCATGAACACATATCATCTAATTTA
This sequence comes from Pelobates fuscus, assembly GCF_036172605.1. NCBI lineage: Eukaryota > Metazoa > Chordata > Amphibia > Anura > Pelobatidae > Pelobates > Pelobates fuscus. The sequence goes on along the minus strand of NC_086317.1, from coordinate 220,216,782 downwards.
AAACAGCGGGCATTAAAAAACAAGTCAAACATAATTCAGTGTAATTCCGTCTAAACAGTTGCACATATTTTTTGTCAATTTGTAATTAAACACTATGCAATGTTGCAAAAGGAAAATTATTTAAAATTAATAAGATCTTACTATAAATATATCTAAGGCTAGAAATATACATTTATTTCAGTTTAGTAAATGCAAAGTGAATAATGCATAAAACATAGATTTAATAATCAAAATAAGAAACAAAAGTGTATCTAGGCGCTTTTTAAGATAAATATTTGTTACGTGTTAATGGTAAAAGATGCTTTCCTGGCACTAGAGAAAACAAGGTAAACCAGAATAAGCACCAATAGAAACACCAGAAGTGTAACACATTAAGTAAAACAATTAAAATACTTATGTAGGTAAAAGGCAAGGGTCTTAGAATCAATCATAGACCTACAAGAGAAAATATAAAACCAACATAGCATAAAACTGTTAAATACAATAGTGGGTGCAAATGGAACCTCACTCACATGGTGCAGAGCCGTATCAGACTCTGTAGATACAGCCTAAGGGTACCTATCCAGGCTAATCGAAATTCAGGAGTAGTACCACAATGATCCAGTAGATTAAAAAATTATATTTATTATAAACTTTTAAGTAAAATAAATTGATGATTAAGGAGATAGGCTAAGAATTACCTTTAATCAGTGTAGCTGATACTAAAAGCAAGTACACAAAAGCTCACCGCTGGCAATATCAAACCTTAACAAACAGTCTCTTATCAGGTGTTTCGACCTGAGGTCTTCTTCCAAGTGCTTAGAGTCCTTACTCTGGATCTGTGGCTTTTATAGTTGTTAATTAGTTAATCACCTTCCCGGTATCTACTTCCGGATCCGGACTTCCGTTGATCATCTGATGACATTTACTTCCGGTTTTGTGCTGACGTCACTTCCGTCCCCATCATATGACAAGGCGTTAGTATTGCCGGTCTACCCTTAATGTATATACGGAGTCCATATTGTTTATGGGCAAATACAACAATTTCAGTCCTTACCCTCACCTTAATCATAACACTAGAAATAACAAAATGTAATCTAAAAGAGCTAAACATTATAATTTAAAGTAATTGATACTTCATTATTCTCTTTATCGTTATTCCATCTATTTTTAAAAGTCAACAGCTCATGTCTATTCAATGACTTTACCTCCTGCAGTTATTTTTCAACTTTTTTTGACTCCTATTGTTTTGCCTTAAATTGGGTTTTTAAAATGTTTACTTGTTCTTCAAATATATGTAAGTCACTACAGTTTCTATATAATCTCACAAATTTGCCCTTTGGTATATTTAAAAGCCATGGACTATAATGGCAACTCTCTGTGTTAATGTAACTATTAACATGAACTTTTTTGAAGAAGGTTTTGGTTTTTATTGTTGATCCTTTATATAAATTTACAAGTCTAGAACATGAATATTATAATGATTGTACTCCTAAGAAAGGACAATCCCATATCTATTATCTTTAAGAAAATTTAAGAAAGCTTATAATGAATATTCACCCCCTCTCCAAATAAAGAAAATAGCAATATACCTGCGGTATATGGCCAGATTCAACACCTAATCTTACTTTGATGATAAGGATTTTTTCCAATATGCCATAAATTGGCATAACTGGGCACGAATCTGGCCCCCATCGCAATCCCCTTCAATTGGAGAAGAAAGATCCGGCAAATCAGAAGAAATTGTTTTGGAGTATCAATTTGATACTATCCAAAACAAACGCCCTCTGAATGTCCATCATATTATTATTGTGAGTCAAATAATGTTTTAGTGCTTGGCAGCCTAATTTGTGTAATATAATGGTGTACAAGCTGGTAACGTCACACGTTACTAAGAAAAAATGGGCATCCCATTGGATCTCACTAAGGGCCTGTAATAATTGTGTGGATTCAGATGAGAGGATTGCTCATAAGTGAGCCGACTCCCGAAACTATTGGACGAATCTGGTTATTTAGAGGGTCTTTATGGAATTTTGGTAGTATGTAGAACATAGGGATTTTCACTGACCTCATTAAGGTATTGAAATTCGTCTTTATTAAGAATCTTCAACTCTTTACCCTTTTCCAATAAAGTCTGATATTTCATTTCTTTGATTTTTTTTTTTTTTCTGTGGGGTTCCCCTCTAGTTTCTCTTATGTTAATGCATCACTCAATTGTCTATAGATCACGGCAAAGTATTTCTCTTTATTTCTCTTTAATTATAATATTGGCATCATGTTGTAATTCTTTTCAAACCTTTTGTTGGTTCTTAGTTAGTGTTTTTTCTTTTATATTTAATCCTCTTTATATCTGTCATAGCTAACTTTTCATAAACTTTCAGACACCCATTTTAATATTGTTTGGTGAAGAAGGTCGATCTATCCTTTAACCCCTTAAGGACACATGGCATGTGTGACATATGTCATGATTCCCTTTTATTCCAGAAGTTTGGTCATTAAGGGGTTAAAGAGGTATGGATAACTCCCGTGTCCTTCATATCCTTACTTATAGAGTTGGAATTATCATCATTCTTATGATTGTGAAATAATTGTTAAATGCATCGTTTGCATATAAACTTTTGTCAAAAGGTTTATTAAAACACTATAAAGCAAATTTTAGACCTTTACTGAGTAGTTTGATGTATGCTTCATTCAATAGTTTATCCGATAAATTGAAAATACCGAATACCTGAAAATACCTATGTGACAGAACCATCCGTCTGTCTAGTGCTTTGGTGGATTCGGCTATTTTGTGCCATCTGTCTAAATGACTGATTCGTTATGTTATGAAGCATGTTTTACCGTTCCAGCCTGTTTTCCAGCCGTTCACCTCATTTCGCACGAACTCCATGTCTAACATATGGGTGGCAGCCATTTCGGGACTTTTGCACGTGTTCGCGGCCATCTTGCGTGCGAACAGCGGTGTTTGCCTGTGAACGCGTGGAACTAAAAACGGATACCCAAACAGGCGAACACCGCTGAGACCTCCATACACCCAGAAATTCGTGTTGGAACTACCGAACGACGAGCCATTCGGTAGTTACCTGTAATCGGCTATGGGGAATCCAGCGAACTCGGAGATAGTTGTGGATGATGAGGATTTCGTATGATTCTAACCGGCGAACGGAGACCGACTGCAGGGCCAAAGCTTGTGGAACTCTTTTCGGCTAGAAGATCCGTGCAGTCGGTCAAAACTTCAATCATCCATAACTCCCAAACCCCTTAACCGAAGGGGCTGGGATTTGGACAGAGTGTTCCCCTAACCAAGACCTTTCAAGCGGTGCTGGACTTAAAGGTGTACCCCCTGGTTTTGGGGTACATCCAGAACTGGGGTAAAATATTGTACAGTATAATTGTGTTATGTGGTTATCTGAGGGGAGGAGAGGTGGGGGTGTTACCCTGTGTATAATTGGTTATTTTCATCCTCCCCCTGGGAGTGCCCTGTGTGTGCCTTTTCCTAATAAAAAGCAGGCTGGATGTTCCAGTCCTCAGATCTTGTTTTGACCCTCAACACGGAGCTTCAGTCTCGTTATTGGGGGGATTCTTATTTACGCTTAAGGACTATTATTGGGAAACTTATGCCGTTTGGTGGATATCGTTATTCGAGAAATTACTGCTGCCCCTGGTTATGGTTCGTGGATTATACAGTATACGAACAAGGACTTGATACGGTGAGAGGGGAAGGTGGACTAAACGGTGATTTACTTATTAAGACAAAAGGTGTCTTAACAACCTAATTGTTGAACATCCCCGTCATATATATTTCTCAGAAAATACAGTGCAACATTTATTGTAAAGTGCCAGTTTACAAAGACATCTCCAAAATTCACATGCTGTAACAACAAAATAAGTTAACTTGTTTGTCATACTAACAGAATAATCACCACAATGTGTGATGATCTTCCCCTCACAGGGAATTTCTAAAACAAATCGTGTATTTAAAAAAAAAAATAACTAGACACACAGACCATTAAACTGGAATAACGTTGCCCCTGCCGTGCAAGATTATCAAGGTTTCGAGATTTAGTATCATCTGCGCTGCAATGTGTGGTCAGTAGTGATGTCCCGAACAGTTCGCCAGGAACCGTTCGCCGGCGAACATAGCGTGTTCGCGGTCGCGAACATAGCGTGTTCGCGGTCGCGAACATAGCGTGTTCGCGGTCGCGAACATAGCGTGTTCGCGGACGCAAACATAGCGTGTTAGCGGACAAAGCGTGTTCGCGGTCGCGAACATTGCGCGTTCGTGGTCGCGAACATTGCGCGGTCGCGAACATTGCGCGTTTGCGAACATTGCGCGGTCGCGGTCGCGAACACGCGCAATGTTCGGTCCGCCTCCTATTTGTCATGGAGGTGGGAGGGTCTGGGAGGGAGGGTCTGCTGCTGATTGGCTGGAATGTGTCTGCTGACTGAGGTACAGGGTCAAAGTTTACTCAATGATGACGAATAGGGGGCGGACCGAACATCTGTTCGCCGGCGAACTGTTCGGGACATCACTAGCGGTCAGCCATTTTGTGACATATGGTAAAGGATCCCATAAATGCACAGGAGGGCCAATGAGACTAATAAACAAAAGAGAAGACAGGCGTTCAATGCCAAGCCCACTCCTAATTGGTGACATCACCAAATTCATTGTACTGAAACCCCTTTCACAATCACCAGATGTCATTTGAAGACTGTTAACTGCTGTCACCATTGGTTTCAGATTTCAGGAATCTCTGTACCACCATTATTAATGTAGTGTCTGAAACCTTTACAGATGGTTGCATAGGTGAGACGGAATCTTTTGCACAGCTGCTCCAGCTTTACTTTACCTTCAAACCACGTACTGTCCACATTGATTGGCCAACGTTGTGAATTTAGGATGTCAATTTCAGAGATTAGAGTTTCAAATTTACCTGACTGTGATTAAGCTGCAGGTCTGTTGCTCACAGGTAAAGCAGAGTCTGGAGCATAAATTATCCACCAAACATTGATAAAATTGAGGGAGGTTTAGACTCACTTGGCCTTTTGAACTCTCTGGATTGATGGTCACACCTTTGAAATTCCCTTCTTCCAGCGATTCCATGACTTCTTTCAGATTTTTCAACTGCACAAACTGAACGATAAATCAGCTGATGGAAGGCTCGTGGAAGTGTGATGTCATCTCTTTGTAGAGCTTCAGATAACAGTCCCATTTTCTGAACAGCATCTGCAACCCCTGCAAGGTTTAACAAAAAATCTTCTGATGTCAAGACCTTTAAGGTCTCTAAATTTCTGCTTACTGTTATGAGCTGAGCTTAATCTTGCTTTCAAGAAATGACTGTGTAGTGCAGGAAATGACTCAAGCCACCCATCTAACTGAAAAAAAGGTTCCAATTTTTAAGAATTTGTATTTCTAATTCTTTTGCCCATTCAGAGAGCCCTGCCAGATTTTTTGATGACTGATTATACACAGGATAGAACTTCTCAAAAAATATTACATGATGAAGACAAGAAATGGAATCAATTGCATCTGAAATGCACAATTCAAGCCTTTGACACAAGCAGTGCCATTTCACAAGCTGTGGATATTTTTTACGGAGTCATTCCAGAACACCTGACTTTCTTCCAAGCATTACACTTGCACCAATCCAGTTTTTGGCAAGAAAGTAATTACTTAGCCCAAATTTAGAAAGACAAGCTAGAAGAGTGGCCTCAATAGACTGTGTATCTGCTTTAGGCAAATCGAGAAAGAAAGTGACTGGGTCTTGTCCGTTAACCGAGGCACGAATACAGGTAGTTCCCGACTTTACAAACTAATTGGTTCCGAAGCCTAGTTCATAAAGTGAGAACTAATTTCTCATAGACCGCAATGTAATAAGCATAGGTTCCATTCCTAACCAATACATTTCCTATAGAAAACCTAAATTATTAAGAACAAATACAAAATATAGGCATAACAAATATATATATATATATATATATATATATATATATGTATATATGTTGTAGGAACATGAAAGAAATACATATCATATTGAATTCTTCATCAAATCATCCTCAATCACCATCGTCCTCAATGAAGAGACATGTTGCACTTGATGAATGGGGCACCGCACAGTCCTCCCTCTGTTGTTTGGTACTTGTTGAAGGCTGCACCTCACTTGTTTCTGGTTCGTTTGAGACAGAGCTAGTCACAACAGCTTTCTGTAGACAAGCTGTGATAGTGGTTTGCTTCCAACACATTCTTTTATTTTCGTTATAAATTTCCTTATAGCAGGCATAGGCATTTCTTAGATCTCTAGCAACTTTGATACTTCTTTCAAAGTTAGAATCTTGTGTCTCAAATCTTAATTGCCTTTTCCATGTGTTGAAATGCTTCCTTGAGGCCTTTCAAAGTGAAAGAATGAACAGGAGTTTCAGGTGCTGTAACATCTTCTACTTCTTCAACTTCCTCTTGTTCTTCAATATCTTAAGAGGTGTTAATTTGTAAGTTCTTCCTTGTGCGCTTCAAGAAGGTCATTTATGTCAGATGCAGAGACTTCCAGGTCTAAGCTGTTGGCAAGAGTAACTATTGCTTCTGTGTTCTGCTGTACAATTTCTGCTGGTTCTTCAAACCCTTCAACATTAGTACCAAACAACTGAGGGCAGAGCTTTTTCCAAACACCTTTCATGGTTGTCTCTGAAATTTTGTTCCAGGCATATGCTGTAATTTTTATTGCATCTAAAATATTAAATGATTTTCTCCAAAAATCTTTAAGGCTTGGACCTGTCTCGTTATCTGTTGCTTTAATCAACATTTCAAATGTCTGCCGAAGGTACAGTGCTTTAAATGTGGTGATAACTCCTTGGTCCATTGGTCGCAAAATGGAAGTTGTATTTGGTGGCAAGAATATGATTTTGACGTTAGGGTGGTGATTTTGAAGAGAGGGTGGATGACCGGGTGCATTATCTACAAGCAGAATAACTTGAAAAGGTATTGATTTATCTTCACAATATTTTTTCACTTCAGGTACAAAATAATGTGAGAACCAATCTTCAAACAGCGAAGCAGTAACTCAACCTTTTTTATTGGCTTTCCATATGACTGGCAGTGTGCTTTTCACAATTCCTTAAGTGCCCTAGGGTTTTCTGCACGATGCACCATCTTGGGTTTTAACTTACAGTCTCCAGCTGCATTCCCACCAAGCAATAAAGTTAGTTGATCTTTCGCTGGTTGTAAAACGGGCACTGATGATTCTTCTTTTGCAATGTAGCTTCTTGATGGCATGCGCTTTCAAAAGAGAACTATTTCATCCGCATTAAAAACCTGTGATGGCAAGTAATTTCCCTCTTCCAATATTTCTGCTAACTTAGCAGGAAATAATTTAGCAGCTTCTGTATCGGCACTTGCTGATTCTCCAAGGATTTTTATGTTATGCCAACCAGCTCTTTTTTTGTACCAGTCAAACCACCCACTGCTTGCAGAAAATGTTTCTTTAACGTTGCCTCCTTCTCTTTGTTTCAGCATCTCAAAAAGTGATAAAGCTTTAGCACAAATGGTAGCATAGGCACATGGAGCCATCCAGTTTGATCACTTATCCATGCTTTTAAAAGTTTTTCCATATGAGGAATAAGGCTTTAATTTTCCTTTGTTCGTATCCAAGTAGAGTGCAGGGATTGCACATTTTTTACTTCCTTTAAATATTTTTCTCTGTCTTTCAAAATTGTACTCACAGTTGATTTACTTAGTGAATATTTGGTAGTTAATTCTTTAGTGGTATTTCCAGCATCATGATCTGGTATGATGTTCAATTTTGTTTCTAATGTTATTGCTTTTCGCCTTTTGATATTTTCATTACAAGCACCAACTGTAACCTCCTTTATTTTTGGTGGCATTATGAGTCCTCCTTCACTTTCTTCTTTCTCAACGTCCCTCTCTCCTTTATCACTTTCCTTGTCCTTCTTTAATTTCACACCTCTCTTAAGCCTTCCTCCTTCTTCTTTCCTTTTCATTCTTTGATTTCACACCTCCTCTCTTACTTTCAGGCTTGCACCTCTCCTTTATAATTTTTATTTTTGGCTCCTTTTAATTTTACAGCTCTCAATCTTTTCTCCTTCTGTCTTACTTTAAAGGACCACGATAGTGCCAGGAAAACATACTCGTTTTCCTGGCACTATAGTGCCCTGAGGGTGCCCCCACCCTCAGGGTCCCCCTCCCGCCCGGCTCTAGGAGCCGCGCATGCATTCAGCCAGTCCATAGGAAACCATTCACAATGCTTTCCTATGGACGCTGGCATCTTCTCACTGCGAAAATCACAGTGAGAGGCACGGAAGCCCTCTAGCGGATGTCTCTGAAACTGCTATGTTTACAAAAAATAAAAAAAAATAGTTAATCCTAGCTGGACCTGGCACCCAGACCACTTCATCTTAATGAAGTGGTCTGGGTGCCAGGTCCAGCTAGGATTAACTATCTTAATGAAGTGGTCTGGGTGCCTATAGTGGTCCTTTAAGGCTTGCACCTCTTTTCCTCCTTTTATTTTTAGAGCTTTCAATCTCTACTCCTTTTATTTTTTAGTGCTCCTTTTATTTTTTTTTTACAGTATTTCTAGAGCCTTCAAGCTCTACTCCTTCTCTCCGTTCTTCAGGCTCTTCAGCCTTCCTCCTGCTCCTTGCTATGCAATCTGCCAAAATATAGCACAATGTCACACACACACACTTCATATGGATAAACAGCTAAAATTACAGACACCTGACTTACATTTCACAACTTTTATTTGTCTGTCTACAGGAAGGGGTGGGTGGGAGGGGGAATTAAGGAAAATGCAAGAAGTCCCAAGCACACTCACATCAATCTCAGGCGCACACACACACACACACAAACACATTTTTTACCTTACCTTTCACTCTTGTTCACTCTCCTCAGCACACTCACATCAATCTCAGGAACACACACACACACAAGCACGTTTTTTACCTTACCTTTCACTCTCCTTAGCACACTCACATCAATCTCAGGCACACGCACAAAAACCATTCAATTAGAAAAAGCATACAGGTACATTAAAATAAAAAAGAAAAGTTATTTGCACAAACAATTAGACGCACTGTTATATCTTCACACATCAAATATGGAAGCCCTAATCAGCAATGGCAGGTCAGGCTAAACGGTGCTCAGTGTTTTAAAATGGATTAAAGAAAAATTTCAAGAACCCAAAAATATAAATGCATTTAATATAAATTATTTAATCAGATGACATTATTTTAGGTATCTCAACAGCTTCATAAGCTACTTCTGTATCCCATGTTGCAAAAAATATTACACTTTAATTTTTTTTTTTTTTTTTTAAATCTGGCTATAAAGGGTAAAGAGGGATGTTACATAATAAGCCTTAGTAGAATACAAATGGGACAGAGCTATTATAACAAATTACATTATTTTCTTTTTGAGCTACTGAAAATATAATGAAACGAAAGATGCCTCCCAGGAAACTATAAAGACATAGCTAATTACTGTATACAGATTTTAAACTGTGCAAATGATCAAAAAAGCACACATGGGGCCAAGTGTTGAATGCCAATTGCGTCCACGGATCGCCTAAACAAAATGGCGGCGCATCCGAAAAACGTTCGTAAAGGCGGGAAAATGTAAAGCGGGAGTTCGTAAACCAGGAAATGCCTGTATAAACGATTAATACTGAATGGGTAGAAACTGTTATAGACTCATCAGTATAAGCAGAAATTTTTGGAGCATGCTCAGCAATTCCTTTGCAAAGATTTTTTTTCTCACTTTATCTTTTTAAACGTATTTTAAAGCTTTTTCCTCATTTATCTTAGAAACATAGAATGTGACGGCAGATAAGAACCATTCGGCCCATCCAGTCTGCCCAATTTTCTAAATACTTTCATTAGTCCCTGGCCTTATCTTATAGTTAGGATAGCCTTATGCCTATCCCAGGCATGCTTAAACTCCTTTAATGTGTTAACCTCTACCACTTCAGCTGGAAGGCTATTCCATGCATTAACTACCCTCTCAGTAAAGTAAATCTTTTTAAACAAATTTACACGTACTGATACCGGAGAAACTGACGGAAGCCAAGCACAGAGAGATGGACACAGGTTTCTTCAGGAAGGAAGAGATTCTTTATTCGATTCACCGACCGGGGCTCAGAGGGACTTATGTCACCAAAATACAACAAGATCTGAGCCCAGAACTGACTGTGTAAATGCATGATATAGACATATAGCTCCTCCTATAGTTAACTCTACCCACATATATTCTTTACACAATCAGCTGAACAAAGCCTAACTTCCCTTACTTGTTAGACCACATGGCTCACCCAGAACAATGGAGGAGGGGGGAAGTGTTTTCAGTTTCTGCATTCCTGCATTTGCTCAATACGGTGTTGATTGTATCTTAGCTACGTGTAACTAACTAACTGATACAACATTTACACATATGCCACATGGCAATCTTGTCCTAGTAAATTTATTTTTTACTGAGATTCCACCACATTCCCCCCTTTGATGCTTCTGATATTTCACAATTCCAGATGCATCACTTAACCATAGTTTGCTTACACCTCAGGTTGCCATGAATCAGAACAGACCTCGTAAGCATCTTAGCATCCTTACAAATTCCTTTAGCACTCCTCATTCTGATTCTCTCTGGGCTAAGGGTTCATACTTGCAAACAGCCATTACATGCGCAGCTGGTTTCCTTTCTGTCGTGCTCTCTATGACACTCTGTATGGACCTAATTACCAATGGAACCAAACATGGTAGAAAGAGACACACTATAATCAACATGACTCCTCCTACCAATGTCTTGATCCCTCCAAGCTGCTCGTACCTACTTCCAAACCAACTACTAGAATTGTACCCGTTCCAGGCTTAAGTCGGTACATGCGTCAGTTTAGCCATGTGGCTTGTGAGATCAGCCACTGCCTGCCCTTCATCATCTATGTGCAGACAACAGTTGCTGAGATTGAACTTTCCACATACACCTCCTTCTATTTGCACTGGAAGTGAATGGAGGACTTTATCAACAGCCCAACTGGTTTACCTGGTAAGAAGGCTATGTGCTTTACAGAGGAATCCATAATTGCCTAATGGTAGAATGAGGCTTGAATCCCTGTATTAGAATACAATAACACTTCATGGGCATACAGTTTGGCTGTTAACCAGTTCCCTCACATATTACATCCCTCCTATTGGCAATGAAGCGCGCTAAGGTAGCCATTGCCACTCATTATCTTCCCAGCTACCTACATTCAAGGATGCTAGCTTCTTTTTATGATTCACATCATAAACTTTAACTCCCAAGGTCTCTCCTGTTTCAATTGGCAACAAGAAGAAGGATGGTTTGAGCATACCTAACACACATGCCCCTTCCCAGTCCTGTGGTAACTCCGAATATACTTTCTTACCACAGATCCAGTACAAATTTGCTGGGGCTCTCCAGGTAGATGTGATGGATAGGTCAAACCACACATCCTTAAAATTGGCGTATCTAGCAAACGGGTTAGATGGTTCTGAGACATTTGAAGCCGACCACCAAGTTGTATTCTTCGTATCATCATCATAAGCTTTTTGCCCTAGACAAGTTAATTCTCCTACAGAAGTATTATACATCATTCCTTTCCTCGCTATGCAAACATAACCTATGATGGAGGTCTTTAATCTCCACTCAGATTTACCTCTAACACTCACATGATAATCGGCTTGTGTAGATATTAATTGGTCAACTGCCTCAGAACCGGACATTACCTCCTTTGCTTCCCAAGGCCATTGGTCTCCCATGTTAGTACCTCCACACACATAGCAGTTGGTAACATTAAGACTACCGGCAATACTTTCGGCTAAATCTATGAACAGGTTTTTAGCATTATGGGGGATCTTATTATCTATACTCATCTCTTCATAAAAAGAATGGTATACTTGATGAGTTTGGGAGGATACCGTATCAGTCTCTATCCCTATAAACAATACTGTCCCAGGATCTAAACCCGTCCCAAATAAGTTACCGAACCTATCTATGAATCGTTCAGGATTATTTATGAGTATATGGACTGGGTTACATTCCCTAGACTTACAATATGGCTTTGTAGGCAACTTAGTAACAATCATATCCTTATCTACTGTCGGTCCCCAAGTTGCCCACCCCACACAAGACCAATATGGGCAAAAGTTATATTCCCTATCTGGGCATCTCGGACTTACATACTTGTTTTTACTACTGGGACAAATATATTTATCATTAGACCCATACGTTCTCTCCCACTTAAGATCCCCACATACATTCCACGGCTTTCTACCACTTGATATTGCTTTACATGCATCAAATAGCAGAACACCCGAAGAATGTACGGTTTCTAACTCAGTTTTATTTATTAGGGTCCCCTGAGGATCTCCATTCCTGAGGGTCAACCAAATTGTACGGGGTTGATACTCCGGATTGAAGCACCTAGGTTCTCCTACTCCTAAATGGCATACACTATATTCTATACCTAGATATATACACCTAGACACATCACCTTTACACTCATATTGTGAATGCCAAATTAGGGTCTGGGAAATATGATTACCTGTTATAGTAGTCTTAATGCAAACCTCACAGCTAGGAGTGTCGGTACCTCTACCTTCCTGAATATAAAAAGACACAAAAATATACATTATCAAAAGCACTTCTTTCGACGTCTTCATCCTCAGTCTTCGTCCGTGCGATGGCACCTCAGCTTCCAGGATGTAAGGGCTGCAGGGAATGGAGTTCTGCTCGTCTTCACAGGGGTCCCTTCGAGACTTTCCTGGCTTTTAATAACACGTTGGTGAGCGGACAGGCATTATGGCCGTCAAAAACACTCACTTGTAGATCTTTGTTGATGTTCCCTTTTAACAATATTATCTTCGCAAAAAAAAACACTTTTAATCCAACTCGGTCACACGCTTCAACTGGATCTTGCAAGGATTCTCTGGATCTATGGTAGCTTGTCAGGAATCTGCCGCTGGTTTTTTTACCCTAGAGTGATGAATCCACGGAGTCACTTCTACAACCTTTACAACTGTTGGGGTAGATAAAAGAACAACATAGGGACCTCTCCACTTGGAACCTAATGGAACAGTGTTCCATTTTTTTATCCACACTTGATCCCCTGGATGGTAAGAATGAACAGGTGGATAAATATTCACAGGTAATCTATCTTGTACCCATTTCTGTACCTCCTCCATAGTTTTACCCAACTCTACAACCTGCTGCCGGGTAATTCCTTCTCCCAACTGACTCAAATCCCCCGTTAAGTTACCAAGTATGGAAGGTGGATGCCCATACATAATTTTTCAGCAGTACCCCAGAAACAAAAGAAAGCATCTTTGAGGTCTAGGAAGGTATAGTAGGTTGCCCCACCTGGTATTAAAGCAAGCAGATTATAGGGGATGGGTACCACTGGGTGTATATTGACTACTGCATTATTAACTGCGTTTAGATCTTGTACAGGATGATACTCATCTGATCCCGGCTTCTGAACAGGTAATAATGGAGTGTTCCAAGGGGAGGTACAGAATTTTAGGATGTCATACTTTGCACACTTATCCACATAGGTTTGTATATTTTCCTTAGCCCTCTATAATATATGGTACTAACTAAGGCTAACAGGATATGCTCCAAGCTTTGATTCAATGTGTATTGGTGGAATATTGCGAGCAAGTCCTGGAGGATTATTCTCTGTCCATATTCTTGAAATGTCAAATAAGGATTCATCACTCTTAGGGTCTGTATTTTTTATTATAGAGTAGAAGTGCCTTTCTTCTTCCCTTTGCACCGATACTGATATTATGCCTGGTGATCTATTAAACTTCAGAGACGTTGATCCGTTGGGTTTAAAAGTTATCTGGGCTTGAAGCTTTAATAATAGATCTCGTCCTAGAAGCTGAACTGGACACTCCAGCATATATAGGAACTGGTGCTTAACCAAATGGCCTCCTAGAATACAAGTATGACTCCTGAGAATTGGTCTAGCAGCGCTTTTCCCAGTAGCTCCTATCATAATTATAGTCTTCCTGAAGGAGGAGCAACTAGGTTAGTTACCACAGAGTACTCAGCACCAGTGTCAATCATGAAAGAGCTCCTCTTTCCCTCTATTGATACATTGACCATAGGCTGCACTCGGCTAAAGGGGGATGGAGCCCTGTCGGTATCAATAGTCTTCCATGACAGTGTCAGCCAGACTGACAAAATCTCTATCTTCTCTATCCCTTAATCTCTAGGTAGGGGAATAGTATACTACTGTCATTCCCTCCAAGACTTTCTCTATAGCCACCTCTGTAACCATCTCGTAACCTTCTCTCTTGTCTTATCTATAACTTGCTTTATATTCCCTCTGTGGGCAGTCACTTTTCCAATATCCTTCCTCTCTACAATACGCACAGTGATTCCTACTTCCTCCCTTACTCAGGCTATTCTCAACTCCTCTATTCACCTCCCTTCCCTGTCTCTCTACACTTATGATAGCTACAGCTAGCATATCTGCCTTCATCCTCATTTTACGTTCTTCCTCCTGCTTTGTTTCAATCTCCCTGTTCATATACACCTGAACTGTGATATGGACATTCCTACAAATCCCTTTAACTTTAGCAATTTTCTTTTGATATCACCTTGGGTCTGGCTGACAAATGCTGAGTTGTTCATTCGAGAGTTCTCAGGGGCCTCTGAATTAAAAGGAGTATATAAACTATATGACTCCAGCAATCTCTCATAGAAAGCATTAGGTTACTCGTCTGCTTTCGTAAAGGAATTATGGGTCTTCCAATTAAACAGATCAGTCATGGTGAACGGGACATAAACAAATACAGGGTCTGCCAACTGTAATTGACCATTAATATCAATGTGTGGTGGACCAGGGGTAAGCTGCAGTGGCATTTGTAAATGTCAAAGTTGGAGGGCACCGGTCATTTGTCAGGTTAGGGTGGGACTTAGATAGGGTTGTTTAGTCATAGGTTCCGGTCGGGGAGTGGTGAGGTAGGTGGAAATGGATAAATTAATTTTACTGGTCAGTAACTTGGTTAACAAAATGTTTCGGACAGGGCTAGGAGGAGCCTGACCAGTAACCAAAAATGGTAAAAGTGTATTCCAGCGTCCTATACCATTGACCATTTCATCCAGTTGTATTTCAAAACTAATTTACTGTTACTAAAGGCACACAAGGCTCAGTAATTATAGTGTTATGTCAGTGGTTATGGTGTTTTCAGTGATTATGGTATTATCAGTGATTATGGTATTATCAGTGGTTATGGTGTTTTCAGTAGTTATGGTGTTTTCAGTAGTTATGGTGTTTTCAGTGGTTATGGTGTTTTCAGTGGTTATGGTGTTTTCAGTGGTTATGGTGTTTTCAGTGGTTATGGTATTATCAGTGGTTATGGTATTATCAGTGGTTATGGTGTTTTGTAATTGCTGAGAATTATCTGATTTCAGTGGATTCAGTTACTGTTATTAAGAATTCTCCTCACAATTTTGACTGCTAATAATAAAACTGAATACAAAGAACCAGTTGGGGGGGTAGGTAGGCACAGAAATAGGAGGGGACAGGCATCTGAGAGCCAGAGACAATTAGAGCACAGGGGGACATACCAGCTGCACCAGTTTTTGCTAAAGAATTTAGTTGAGGGATGGTCAGATGGGTCAGATTCCATTGGGGATGGACAGACCAGTTTTGATAACCATCTAGTAACACAAACTGTGTTAACAGTCAAAATATGGAAACTGGCCATTCTCTACTACATAAGGTAGTCCCCAAAATCACACACATTATATCCCTTTTTAAAGTTATTTAGCATACATTCTAAGGGATCAACAATCTTTAAATTCCGGCGCTGCCATACTTAGCAACGGAGCGTCTAATTCAAAGAAACACAACAAACACACCTCTAACAGTCACACTCGTTTCCCTGGCAACAGCACCATGTGGCACAGTTACTACGTCAAACTCATACAACAAAACATACAGGGAATTCCCGTACACACACAGCTGTTACACCAGTCAGTAAATAACTAATACTGTGCCCTTTGGCGAAACTATACGGTCACCCACGCTATAATTCTCTATATATGAATTACCCGTCTATAACACACCCCAGTAACATCGTCTTTTACAAATAGCGGTTACAGTACGGTTAGCATAAGTCAAAGCACAATTTAAGGTCACAATACAATTATTAGTGGTTATGGTGTTAAACATGCATTAGACGACAATGATTAGTACTTATATACAGTGTCAGTAAATATACAGGGTTATGGTACCGTGCACTATGATACAGCAACACACTATTAACACTCTCGCTAGACGGCTGAGCTCGCGCTATCTAACAAGATATACACTTTACTAAACAATCTTTAACACATTTACAATCCCAACTAAACTATTGGCCAGTACCTTGAATGGACTACCTAAAACTATATACACCCGTTTTGGTTAGCCACACTGCCCAAGCACCACATATAGCGAACTAGAGGACCGAATTTACACAGACGCCTCTTAGTCTATTACTCTATCAAAAATCTAGTGGGTTCCAAATTTACACGCCTTCCCACTTAGCCAAGATAGGTTGAGAGCTAGCGAACCGAATTTACACAGACGCCGCTTAGTCTCCCGGTCCCTCCGACCTAGCGAACGTAATATACACCCTAGAACGCTAGTCTAGACAAGACACCGGTGTCCGGCTAGGGCTATTTACACCAGAACCCCGCCTGACTAACCAAATCAAACGGTCTTACTAAAAAGCGTTCGATTGAGCGGTGCGCCTTCGCTCCGTCCCTCCGACAGAGGGGGCAGATTCCATACACAATTCAAACCCCTTATGGGCCTACCGCACAATCGGTATACCCCTAGTGGGTCCGCCGTCTAAAACAGCAGTCGTCTTACCTCCTCGTTCCTGAACCTGGGTTCACACTCATCGACGGGGACACCCCAGCACTTCTTACGTAGAGGCCGATGATCTCCTGGACAACAGACCAGTGGCGCCGAGACGAAGGGAGGTCCACGCAGAAGTTCAGGGGTGCAGCCGTAGAGAACGTGGGCAAAGATAGACCGTCTCACGCCTCTGCTTCTCAGCTACCGTTGAACGATGAGCTTCCCGGCCCAATGCACCAAATGATACAGGAGAAACTGACGGAAGCCAAGCACAGAGAGATGGACACAGGTTTCTTCAGGAAGGAAGAGATTCTTTATTCGATTCACCGACCGGGGCTCAGAGGGACTTATGTCACCAAAATACAACAAGATCTGAGCCCAGAACTGACTGTGTAAATGCATGATATAGACATATAGCTCCTCCTATAGTTAACTCTACCCACATATATTCTTTACACAATCAGCTGAACAAAGCCTAACTTCCCTTACTTGTTAGACCACATGGCTCACCCAGAACAATGGAGGAGGGGGGAAGTGTTTTCAGTTTCTGCATTCCTGCATTTGCTCAATACGGTGTTGATTGTATCTTAGCTACGTGTAACTAACTAACTGATACAACATTTACACATATGCCACATGGCAATCTTGTCCTAGTAAATTTATTTTTTACTGAGATTCCACCACAGTACATGTGTTATTTTATAATTATCTATCTGGATAATGTGCAGATCAATAAATGTTGCTATATATAGATCAATAATTAGATCTGATCTCTTTTGCATTTGATATTTGTCCATAGATATTTCTGCCATTTGCTCTGTCTCCCATTTAGGATAGGTTTAGATAAACCTGCAGTATTGTATTGCTCCTTTGGGTGCAGTTTTCTTTTTCCCAGTGTTTCCTTTAATGTGAGCTGCAGCTAATCCCAGCCTCCTTCTTATGTTTTTTAGTCATTGTGTTGCAGTGTGTACACAAAAATGAAGCTTACATGTAGATAAGCACAGAGCTACGTTCCCTAATATCAAATTTTTAAGGTAACTGTGAAAATGTCTCTTACCTGTTAATTTGTTTCCTTCCACTCACTCATCCTTATGGCCAGAGAGGACTAGGAGACTCTGAATTCATTCTTTAAATTGTGTCCTTTAAAGTACCCTAGCTATAAAATAACATTTATAAAATATTTAACAAAAAAAATGTGAAAACCACAATTAAAGACTAGTGATGTCCTGAACTGTTCGCCGGCGAATAGTTCCTGGCGAACATCGCTTGTTCGCGTTCGCCGGGGATGGCGAACACATGCGCTGTTCGGTCCGCCCCCTATTTGTCATCATTGAGTAAACTTTGACCCTGCCTGTACCTCTCAGTCAGCAGACACATGCCAGCCAATCAGCAGCAGACCCTCCCTCCCAGACCCTCCCACCTCCTGGACAGCATCCATTTTACATTCATTGTGAAGCTGCATTCTTAGTGAGAGTAGGGACAGTGTAGCTGCTGTTGATTTGATAGGGAAATTGATAGCTAGTGTATTCAGTGTCCACTACAGTCCTGAAGGACTCATCTGATCTGCTGTAAGGACGGCACCCCAAAAAGCCCTTTTTAGGGCTAAAACATCAGTCTGCTTTTTTTTTCTGTGTAATGTAATTGCAGTTGCCTGCCTGCCAGCCTGTGTGTCAGGCTCACAGCATATACTGTGCCCACTTGCCCAGTGCAACCACTCACTCACTGGTGTCACAATAGCTTGCATTTAAAAAAAAAAATTTGACTAATATAATAGCAGTCAGTTTCCTTCACACGTGTGTGTTTCAGGGCCTGCCAGGGCACAGTGTCACACCAGTGCAACTCATACAAGGCACATGATCGCACATCACAAACGCCTATGGGATCAACACATGAGTACAAGCAGCACACAAACTCAAAGCCGCCATCCTCCTCCTGGTCCAGCATCTTCAGCCACGTTAACCACTGCTGTCCCCTTGCCCCCTCTCAACCATCTGCCCCTCCGTCTCTCGCCTTGAGCAGTTCCTGCTCATCTGCCCCCAGTCAGGTGTCTGTCAAGGACATGTTCGAGCGTAAGAAGCCAATGTCACAAAGTCACCCCCTTGCCCGGCATCTGACAGCTGGCTTGACTGAACTCTTAGCTCGCCAGCTTTTAACATACAAGCTGGTGGAGTCTGAGGCGTTCAAAATATTTGTATCTCTTGGGACACCGCAGTGGAAGGTACCCGGACGAAATTTCTTTTCACAAAAGGCAATCCCCAACCTGTACTCGATTGTGCAAAAGGAAGTAATGGCATGTCTGGCACACAGTGTTGGGGCAAGGGTCCATCTGACCACTGATACCTGGTCTGCAAAGCACGGTCAGGGCAGGTATATCACCTACACTGCGCATTAGGTAAACCTGCTGACGGCTGCCAAGCATGGAATGCGTGGCTCTGCAGAGGAGTTGGTTACACCGCCACGACTTGCAGGCAGTCCTGCTGCCACCTCCTCTACTCCTCCTACTCCATCCTCTTCCATCACCTCCTCGGCTGAGTCCTCTTCTGCTGCTGCGTCTTGCTCCACATCAACGGCACCCCCCCAGCTCCCCAGGTACTGTTCCACATCCCGGATACGGCAGTGTCACGCCGTCTTGGGGTTGACTTGCCTGAAAGCAGAGAGTCACACCGGACCAGCACTCCTGTCCGCCCTGAACGCACGGGTGGATCAGTGGCTAACTCCGCACCAATTGGAGATCGGCAAAGTGGTTTGTGACAAGGGAAGAAATTTGTTGGCGGCATTGCATTTGGGCAAGTTGACACATGTGCCGTGCATGGCACATGTGTGTAATCTGATCGTACAACGCTTTGTGCATAAGTACCCAGGCTTACAGGACGTCCTTAAGCAGGCCAGGAAGGTGTGTGGCCATTTCAGGCGTTCCTACACGGCCATGGCGCACTTTTCCGATATCCAGCGGCGAAACAACATGCCAGTGAGGCGCTTGATTTGCAACAGCCCGACACGTTGGAATTCAACACTCCTAATGTTCGACCGCCTTCTCCAACAAGAAAAAGCTGTTAACGAGTATTTGTATGACCGGGGTGCTTGGACAGCCTCTGCGGAGCTGGGAATTTTTTTGCCACGTTACTGGATGCTCATGCGCAATGCCTGTAGGCTCATGCGTCCTTTTGAGGAGGTGACAAACCTAGTCAGTCGCACCGAAGGTACCATCAGCGACATCATACCATTTGTTTTCTTCCTGGAGCGTGCCCTGCGAAGAGTGCTGGATCAGGCCGTAGATGAGCGTGAAGAGGAAGAGTTGTGGTCACCATCACCACCAGAAACAGCCTTATCAGCGTCGCTTGCTGGACCTGCGGCAACGCTGGAAGAGGATTGTGAGGAAGAGGAGTTAGAGGAGGAATGTGGCTTTGAGGAGGAGGAGGAAGACCAACCACAACAGGCATCCCAGGGTGCTCGTTGTCACCTATCTGGTACCCGTGGTGTTGTACGTGGCTGGGGGGAAGAACATACCTTCAGAGAGATCAGTGAGGAGGAGGAACAGGACATGAGTAGCTCGGCATCCAACCTTGTGCAAATGGGGTCTTTCATGCTGTCGTGCCTGTTGAGGGACCCTCGTATAAAAAGGCTGAAGGAGAACGACCTGTACTGGGTGTCCACGCTACTAGACCCCGGTATATGCAGAAAGTGCCTGAAATGTTACCGAATTACAGCAAGTCGCAAAGGATGCAGCAGTTCCAAAATCAATTAAAAAGTATGCTTTACACAGCGTATAAGTGTGATGTCACAGCACAACGGGAATCTAACAGGGGAAGAGGTGAAAGTAATCCTCCTCCTCCCACGACCACGCCAGCAAGGACAGGACGCTTTACAGACGTGTTGTTGATGGAGGACATGCAGAGCTTTTTAAGTCCTACGCATCGCCACAGCCCTTTGGGGTCCACCCTCAGAGAACGACTCGACCAACAGGTAGCAGACTACCTCGCCTTAACTGCAGATATCGACACTCTGAGGAGCGATGAACCCCTTGACTACTGGGTGTGCAGGCTTGACCTGTGGCCTGAGCTATCCCAATTTGCGATAGAACTTCTGGCCTGCCCCGCTTCAAGTGTCCTGTCAGAAAGGACCTTCAGTGCAGCAGCAGGTATTGTCACTGAGAAGAAGTTGCCTAGGTCAAAAAAGTCTAGATTACCTCACCTTTATTAAGATGAATGAGGGATGGATCCCGAAGGGACGGACAGCGGGCGATACATTCGACTAAAAAAGGCCTGATGAGGGGGACTACTTAACACACCACTCCTATCTGGTGGCACATTAGATTGAATGCGCAGTGCCCCAAATTTGAAGTAGGAGGACCGACCAAGCATCTTTTTCCATCTCCCGCTTCCTAAAATCGATTCCTTATATTCACGTCCCCTGATAGGGGATGTAACAGGGATTAAACTGATAGGAGTAGTGTAAGTAGTACTATTCCTATCTGGTGGCACATTAGATTGCACGCGCAGTGCCCCAAATTGAAGTAGGAGGACCGACCTAGCATCTTTTTCCATCTCCCGCTTCCTAAAATCGATGCCTTATATACACGTCCCCTGATAGGGGACGTAACAGGGATTAAACTGATAGGAATAGTACTACTTACACTACTCCTATCTGGTGGCACATTAGATTGCACGCGCAGTGCCCCAAATTTGAAGTAGGAGGACCGACCAAGCATCTTTTTCCATCTCTCGCTTCCTGGGTGGAGGAAGAGAGACCTTCAATGACATCAGTGAGGACAAGGAACGGGACATGGCTAGCTTGGTATCCAACCTTGTGCAAACGGGGAGTTTGCGTTTGTGCAAATGGACTGTTTGCGGTGCGTTAAACAGGGAGTTTGGTCTGTCACTGTGAAGCGGGCGTAACCCTTACACTGCCTGATCGATACAACATCATACCTGATGTTTTAAAGCACGTTATTCCAAACAATTTAGGAATGTTAGGTGATTTATGCCCTTTATGGATTAAAACCAGACTCTGCATCAACTATGTAATTTTCCATGGTAGTTTTGCCGTGGATCTCCCTCCGGCATGCCACAGTCCAGGTGTTAGTCCCCTTGAAACAACTTTGAAACAACTGTGGGTTTTAAAATTCGCCTGCCCATTGAAGTCTATGGCGGTTCGCCCGTTCGCGAACATTTGCGGAAGTTCGCGTTCGCGAACCGAAAATTGTATGTTCGCGACATCACTATTAAAGACATGTAAGATATGACTTAGACAATAAATATATAAATGATTTGGACATTATAACGTTTGGGGCATCTAGAAAAAGAAAGTGATCTGTGAAGGAAATTAGTTTCTTATTTATACAAGAACTATCATTCATAAATCGGTGTAAACAACACGAAACCAACATAAAAGCTCCTTATCTGATAGATTTTGTCTTTTATTTTATATTGTCAGTGATTTATTATTTCCAATGTTATTAGGAAGGCACCTTTGGGAGGAAATCTATATAATGAGAATTCATACTTTTTGCAGAACAAAAAGGAGGAACAATAGGGCAAAGAAGAGAGTTGTGTGTGAAATAGTCGTTTGGGTTCGCGGGAGAGTGTGGTTATGAAGGTTTTGAAGTAATTCACTTTTGCAGAGGAAAGAGCAAAGCTGTATGAGCATACATTTATAGTGGAGAAAGTCAGATGCACAGTGTGTCTTTCTCCAACAGCGTTCAGCAGTTCTGGAGCATTTTTGGAGGTATCAAGTCAGGTTGAAGTGCCAAGGTTAAACTGATATTACTTAAACTGATTTTGTCAAAATAGGTCTTTTTAGAGTGTTGTTGTTTTTTTGTTTTTTGTTTTTTTAGATAAATTAGGATTTTGTTTAAATCTCTGAGTATAATGAAAATGAGATTGGTTTGAAAGATGTGTTTTAAAATCTAACTGTTTAGTCTGATGATTACGTGAAAAGGATCTTATACAATTAGTGGCATAATCCGTTTGATTAATAATAAATGTTTTTTCTTTTTTATAGGTAGTGTCTCCTGTTCTAGCTTATCAATAGCTTCCTTTACTTTGTTTAGTTAACTTTCAACCTCCTCACAGTTGGAAAGTGGTTTTAATTGATCTTTAATCGTATTTATTTCTATATCCAGAACTATCAGATATCTCCTTCTCTGTTGGATAATGATTTTGATCATACTCACAGAGAACGATTCTAGGGCATATTTCCATTAAATCAGAATCCTCTCTATCAAAGGTAGGAGTTTAAAAAAAATCTTAGACCTCTTGGTGTAATTTTATTTTATAAATATTACTCAAAGGTAAAGATCTCCCATTTAATTTGCATCTACTTAGTCAAGAGTTTTTGTAGTTTAAAACAAACATGATCTAAGTTATCTTCTTTAAATCTCATGTGCTCTGCCTCATAATCAAATATATTTGCTACTTTTTCCTGCCAGGTATTTATTCTTTCAAAGACATCCATATTAGATTGAGCAACCAACACTTTTATATGGGGGAAAGGCAAATAAAAAACAAAAGTGTATCTAGGCGCTTCTTAGGATAAATATGTATGTGTTAATGGTAAAAAGTGCTCCCCCAGTACTAGAGAAAACAATGTAAACATAAATAAGTACCAATACAAACACCAAAAGTGTGACACATTAAGTAAAAAAAAAAAAATTAAAATACCTATGTAGGTAAAAGGCAGGGGTCTTAGAATCAATCATAGACCTACAAGAGAAAATATAAAACCAACATAGCGAAAAACTGTTTGGTATATACAATAGTGTGTGCAAATGGTGCAGAACCGTATCAGGCTTTGTATGTAGCCCAAGGGTATCTATCCAGGCTAAACAGAAATTCAGGAGTAGTACCATAATGATCCAGTAGATTAAAAAATTATATTTATTCTAAACTTTGAAGTAAAACAAATAGTAGATGATTATGGAGATATGCTAAGATTTAACTTTAAGCAGTGTAGCGGATACTACACAGAATAAAAAGCTCACCCCTGGCACTATCAAACCTTAACAAACAACAGTCTCTTAGCAGACGTGTTTCAACCTAATGAGGTCTTTTTTCAGAGTCCTTACTCTGGATCCATGGCTTTTATGGTTGGTTAATTAGTTAATTGCCTTCTCCTTTGATTTTTCTTCCGGGTATCTACTTACAGACTTCCGTCGATCATCTGATGACGTTTGCTTACGTTTTACCGTCACTTCCGTCCCCATCATATGACGAGGCATTCTGCCCTCAGTGTATATACGGAGTCCATATTGTTTATGGGCAAATACAACAATTTCAGTCCTTACCCTCACCTTAATCATAACACTAATAATAATATGTAATCTAAAAGAGCTAAATATATATTCTCTCAATGTGATTAAAAATAATACAAATGTCAACCAATGTCAAATTCACTAAACCAAGATTTAAGAATAGTGAAAACAATCAAATGATCCACACCTCATGTAGGAAAATAATACTTCCTTATTGAGACTCTCTGCAAGTCAAGACTAAATAGGGTCCTGGAATGAGACTGACTTGCAGAGAGTCCCAGTAAGGAAGTATTTCCCAAGTAAGTAGATTGATCTCATAAGAGCAAGCATCAGGCTGTTAGAGTAGGACCTGCCAAGAATGACGTTGTGGCAGGCTTATACCATATATGATCATATAATGTAACTAAACCCCCATTATTGTTTGCCTAGGTGAGGTGTTTTTAAATACAACTACTACAATCTGTAAGATTTGAAATAATTGTTTAGTGAGTAAGTGAGTGCGCTGGATTGTGTATTTTGTATATTTTGTCCCCAGCAGCACTTTATAATGTATGCATGTTCAGGTGAGTGCAGCCCTCTTGGTAAGAATCCAATTAACCACGGTGCTGCACAGAACGATAAAACAGAAGATAGGAAAAATTACAATACTCAGTGGATTTTGCAAAAGAAATCATGTTGTATTCAAAAAAATCAAACTTTGAACCTTCAGGTCTTAATCAAGATATACATAAAGGTAAATACAGTGTTTATATAAGACAAATCCTGAGGTTTTGGATGGAGTGATCAGTCTGGGTGAAGTGATGACCAACAGGCGTTTCTTTGTGGTTCTTAATTGTCTGTGTAGGTTCATTCTGAGATGTAACTTAAGGCCAGTTTCTCCAATGTAACAACCTTTGTCACACACTGTACACCAGATGTGCACGAATATGATCCTTTAATGTTGTATGATTTGTTATGGTGTCTGGCTGTGTTATTGCCACATATATAAGGGGAAAATCATTTGAGCCCCTTAACACCGTTACGGCGTTCTGTGGCGTCCCCATTCTAATGGGCTTTAAAGCGTTTGTGACTAAGTGGCTACTAAAAGAGACTGGACATACCCCACTTGCAATACCTTGGGTTGTGTACTTTTTCAAATGGTATGCCATCATGGGGGTAATTCTAATTCCTGGGCTTCCACACGGTCTAAAAGGTAACCTTACAAATATTGCAAATTTTAATATGAAAAATGGAATGTGCTATATTTGACCCTGTTGTAACGGATCGCCTGGCACCCCGACTGGGTACCTCCGTTGAAAGATGCTCCTAGCGCTTCCAGAGGACTCCAAGCACTCCACCAGACACCATAAGCACCGCAGGCTGCAGCTATCTCCCTTCAGAACGAAGCAGGAACAAGCTCTTACAAGAGCTCAGTGATTATAGCAAGGGAATATGCCTAGCATAGCAATCCCTTGTAGCAGATTCCCCCAATAAGAGACAGGACTCAAGTTGAGGTTAAAAATAGAACTCCCTGGCTGCTAGCTTGCAGCCCTTTTTATTCACAATCCACAAAACCTAGTACTGCTCACAGGGTTTTGCAGAACAACCAATAAACACATTACAACACATACAATGCAAGTACAGCAGCCAATCAGACACAATGGGACAATAGAAACACACCCAGCATATTCCTCCCCTCTGCTTAGGAGATAATTGAGTCAATTACTGTATCTACTCAATTATCTCCAAGCTGAAAAGTTACACTTTTTATACATTTTTATAACTTTGTGAGTTAACATCGTACATACATAAAACTTATATTATTTTAACCAGTATAACTTGGGGACAAACATATCCAAAATTCACTTGAATAGGTTCAGGGGTTTAACGGTTAGGTCGAAGTCCTTTGTTTTCACTTGCAAGCATGGCTTTTCCTTGTCCCTGGGACAACACCCTGCTGGAGAACAATGGATCCGGGGGAGGGGAAGAGGAAGTGTCCAAAAAGTTTCAGTATGTCCATACACTGTTTTTAAAAGGCCAGCACAGTACAATAAAAGTCCATTCACTGTGCTTAAAGGGCCAGTAGCCGCACGATAAAACACAGTATGCCCAAATACCGTGCATAAAGGGCCAAATCGCCCAGGGACCGTAGTCACACGGTAAGAGGCGGGCAAGCAGCCCCCTCCAAAACACAGTGGCGAAGTGGCTTTCGCTACATATCTTCCCATTCGGGGGTAGACTAACCAGGTACCTGACCTTCTGCCGGTCAGTACCTAGATTAGTCGGGCAGCCCACCCATAAAACAAAATTAGCAGAGTAGCCCACCCACAAAACAAATTTAGCAGTGTAGCCCCCCCACAATAAAGAATTCACAGAATGGCCCACCCACGGTACATAGTTCACAGAGGGTCTAACCCACAAAACAAATTTAGCAGTGTAGCCCCCCCACAATAAAGAATTCACAGAATAGCCCCCCAACAATAAGTCATACTGGCCTGTAGGTCCCAAGTTGTGGGGTGAAACTGTGGCACCCTCGGCCTTGCTGGGCAAATGGCTGTGAGTACTTGGGGGCCAGATGCCCGATGTGCTCTGCTCCGGGGTCAGAGCTGGGGTAGTCTCAGGGTAAGGAAAAAAGGAAGGACAGAGGCCAGCGGCGCTCTGCCCAGTTGCCAGCTCTTCCGCTGAGGCAGCCTGTAGAAAGTCAGGCTCAGGGGAAGGAAACAAGGGAGGACAGAGGCCAGCGGCGCTCTGCCCAGTTGCCAGCTCTTCTGCTGGGGGGTCAGGGAACAAAGGAGTTGACTGGGGAGGAGAAATATCACTTACCTCCCCCTGGTACTCCGGCTGCTGCTGGGGGGGGAGGTCGATGCTCTCCACTTTCTGTAACTCCAGCTCTAGTTGGGGATCTGGGCCGGTTGCCCAGCATCCCTGTAGGGCCGGTGGAGAGATCTCGGTCCCATCTCCACCTGCCTGCAGGGGGTCCTCCCAGGACCAGTCTATGAGGTCCTCTACCTCGGGTACCTCTGGTTGCTGTTGGGGAGGGAGACCGGTTGTCTCTTCCTCCAATAACACATTCTGCCGCTGGGGAGTGAGACCGACTGTCTCCCCTCCCTGTAAAACATACTGCCGCTGGGGATCTGGGCCGGGTGCCCAGCATCCCTGTAGGGCCGGTAGAGAGACCTCGGTCCCATCTCCACCGGCCACCTCGGTTTCTTCCTCGTCCCACTCTACCTGTGGCTGGAGTTTCTCCCAACGTGCCCACTGGCCTTCCCTCAACGCCCTGTGTTGTAGGTTCCGGGTCACCATGTCCCACACAAACCTCACGTATTTCTCCTCTGGATTGGGTCCGTAAAACTTCAGGCGCAACCCTACCATCGTGCCAAACTCTAGTACGGAGTAGCTATACGCCATGCTTGCTGTAGCCACTGCTGGTTCCATTATGTTGCTGAAGATAGGGACGCTGCACAACTCCACAAGTTACCGGTGTCTCTGAGCTGCTTCTCCTCGCACTAGGACGCCATCCCACCGCTTGCCACCAATGTAACGGATCGCCTGGCACCCCGACTGGGTACCTCCGTTGAAAGATGCTCCTAGCGCTTCCAGAGGACTCCAAGCACTCCACCAGACACCATAAGCACCGCAGGCTGCAGCTATCTCCCTTCAGAACGAAGCAGGAACAAGCTCTTACAAGAGCTCAGTGATTATAGCAAGGGAATATGCCTAGCATAGCAATCCCTTGTAGCAGATTCCCCCAATAAGAGACAGGACTCAAGTTGAGGGTAAAAATAGAACTCCCTGGCTGCTAGCTTGCAGCCCTTTTTATTCACAATCCACAAAACCTAGTACTGCTCACAGGGTTTTGCAGAACAACCAATAAACACATTACAACACATACAATGCAAGTACAGCAGCCAATCAGACACAATGGGACAATAGAAACACACCCAGCATATTCCTCCCCTCTGCTTAGGAGATAATTGAGTCAATTACTGTATCTACTCAATTATCTCCAAGCTGAAAAGTTACACTTTTTATACATTTTTATAACTTTGTGAGTTAACATCGTACATACATAAAACTTATATTATTTTAACCAGTATAACTTGGGGACAAACATATCCAAAATTCACTTGAATAGGTTCAGGGGTTTAACGGTTAGGTCGAAGTCCTTTGTTTTCACTTGCAAGCATGGCTTTTCCTTGTCCCTGGGACAACACCCTGCTGGAGAACAATGGATCCGGGGGAGGGGAAGAGGAAGTGTCCAAAAAGTTTCAGTATGTCCATACACTGTTTTTAAAAGGCCAGCACAGTACAATAAAAGTCCATTCACTGTGCTTAAAGGGCCAGTAGCCGCACGATAAAACACAGTATGCCCAAATACCGTGCATAAAGGGCCAAATCGCCCAGGGACCGTAGTCACACGGTAAGAGGCGGGCAAGCAGCCCCCTCCAAAACACAGTGGCGAAGTGGCTTTCGCTACACCTGTAACTTTCCAAAACACCGTAAACTCTGTTAATGGAGGTACTGTTGTACTTGTGAGACTTTGCTGAATACAAGTATGTGCATTTTATTGCAGTAAAAGCTAACCGTATTATGACATTTACTGCTAAAATGTCAGGCGGAACAATATTTTATTTTTTTTAAATAAATCTTAATTTCTCAGTTTTTAAAAATGTTATTCATAATAAATTAGGTTTCATATATGAATAGTTCATGTGAAATTAAAGCCCTGTTTCTCCTGAACAATATGATATATAATAAGTGTGGGTGCACTTAAAGGGACACTATAGTCACCTGAACAACTTTAGCTTAATGAAGCAGTTTTGGTGTATAGAACATGCCCCTGCAGCCTCACATCTCAATCCTCTGCCATTTAGGAGTTAAATCCCTTTGTTTATGAACCCTAGTCACACCTCCCTGCATGTGACTTGCACAGCCTTCCATAAACGCTTCCTGTAAAGAGGGCCCTATTTAGGCTTTCTTTATTGCAAGTTCTGTTTAATTAAGATTTTCTTATCCCCTGCTATGTTAATAGCTTGCTAGACCCCGCAAGAGCCTCCTGTATGTGATTAAAGTTCAATTTAGAGATTGAGATACAATTATTTAAGGTAAATTACATCTGTTTGAAAGTGAAACCAGTTTTTATTTTTCATACAGGCTCTGTCAA
Organism: Pelobates fuscus; assembly: GCF_036172605.1. Classification (NCBI taxonomy): domain Eukaryota; kingdom Metazoa; phylum Chordata; class Amphibia; order Anura; family Pelobatidae; genus Pelobates; species Pelobates fuscus. The sequence goes on along the minus strand of NC_086317.1, from coordinate 220,187,534 downwards.
TCATAGCCAGGGGAGGTGTGGCTAGGGCTGCATAAACAGAAACAAAGTGATTTAACTCCTAAATGACAGTGAATTGAGCAGTGAAATTGCACGGTAATGATCTATACACTAAAACTGCTTTATTTAGCTAAAGTAATTTAGGTGACTATAGTGTTCCTTTAATATGAAAGAGGTGAATTATGGTTGAACAGACACATAGCGCAAATTCCAGGTTTTGGTTACATTTTGTTTTGATCAGAACGTGTACTATTGACTCCGTCCTGAAGGGGTTACACAAGAATTTACTACTAGTTTTATTTATACAAACTAAAAGAAAATTTTATGACAATGTTTTTGTTTTTGTTTTTGTTTTGTAACCATGGCAATTGTATTAGATGTAAACTTAAATATAAGAAGGAAAAGAATGAAAGAATTCATCACTTTTGTTACCGATAAAAATTATAAAATGTAGTCCTTCATTGCATGTAATATGAAACATTTAATTTATTTACTCACTTGCCCATGTCGGTATCAGTTTGTGGAAAAAAGCCACAAATAATAATAGTAGAATTGTAAAAACTGTAGAATTCAGAGACTTCAGATTTTATTTATATTTCTTTATAAAACTGGTTCTGTATGTTTCTAATTGTGTATATGATGCATTAAAACGAAACATGATGGTTGAATCTTGCCTATTGTCTTTTAAAGACCTATCATATTTTCTTTGATTTCTTTTGTATGCAGATCTCCTGCCATCTTCAGGTTGTCTAGAATACTGCAGACTCAAGACAATCTCTTGTCCTATTATTATTATTATTATTATTATTGCCATTTATTAATAAGATACTGTGAACTATACGTTTGTTCTTTCTATTACTTAATACTAAAGGGATTAACTTAAATAACTGAAAGCATTACAGCAAGGGTCCGGGTGTAGTTAAAAACTGGGGCCCACTACTTTGCTATGTTGCACCCCTGATTTGATTATACTGAATCTGAAGGGGGAAGTTATCATCATGGGTGACTTTAATCTTCCTGATGTGAATTGGAAAACAAAAATAGCTACTTGTGCCAGGAGCACACATATTCTAAACTCCCTACTGGGATTGTCTCTAAAACAAGTCGTTGAGGAGCCAACTCGTAAAGAGGCCATACTAGATTTAGTGTTAACAAATGGAAATTTGGTATCAGATATTACTGTAGGTGAAAGTTTAGGATCCAGTGATCATCAGTCAGTGTGGTTTAATATAAGAACAGTGACTGAGTCACACCACACAAAAACAAAAGTTTTAGACTTTAGAAAAACAGACTTTTCTAAAATTAGAATATGTGTAAAGGAGTCATTATCAGACTGGAGCAATTTATATGGAGTCCAAAATAAATGGGATTATTTAAAAGTTGCACTACTGAAGGCAACAGAAAATTGCATTAGGCTTGTCAGTAAAAGCAAAAAATTCAAGAAACCACTGTGGTACTCCGCAGATGTGGCCAAAATAGTAAAAAACAAAAAGTTAGCATTTAGTAATTATAAAAAAAACCAGAGTGAGGAAGACAGAATGACCTATAAGATTAGGCAGAAAGAGGCTAAGCAAGTTATAAGAGCTTCCAAATCCCACACAGAAGAGAAAATAGCACAGTCAGTAAAAAAGGGGGACAAAACTTTTTTTAGATACATAAATGAGAAAAGAAAAGTAAAACAAGGATTAGTTAGATTAAAAACAAAAGAAGGAAGGTATGTAGATGAGGATAAAGGTCTAGCTGACTGCCTCAATGAATATTTTTGTTCGGTATTTACAGATGAAAATGAAGGAAAGGGACCTCTGTTAACAAAAAGGATAAATGAGTCATTTATTACACGTGAGTTTACAGAGGAAGAGGTTCTATTTCAACTGTCAAAAGTAAAGACAAATAAGTCAATGGGACCTGATGGAATACACCCAAAGCTATTAAAAGAGCTTAGTGGTGTACTAGCAAAACCATTAACAGATTTATTTAACCAATCATTGAAAACAGGAGTAGTCCCAGAAGATTGGAAGTTAGCGAATGTTGTGCCCATTCACAAGAAAGGTAATAGGGAGGAGTCGGGCAACTATAGGCCAGTAAGCCTTACTTCAGTAGTGGGGAAAGTGATGGAAACCATGTTAAAGGATAGGATTGTTGAACATCTAAAAACACATGGATTTCAAGACCAGAGACAACATGGGTTTACTTCAGGGAGATCATGCCAAACTAATCTTATTGATTTTTTTGATTGGGTAACTAAAATTATAGATCAGGGTGGTGCAGTAGACATTGCTTACTTAGATTTCAGTAAGGCTTTTGACACTGTTGCACATAGAAGGCTTATCAATAAACTACAATCTTTGAGTTTGGATTCGAATATTGTTGAATGGGTAAGGCAGTGGCTGAGTGACAGGCAACAGAGGGTTGTAGTCAATGGAGTATATTCGAAGCTTGGGCTTGTCACCAGTGGGGTACCTCAGGGATCTGTACTTGGACCCATTCTCTTTAATATTTTTATTAGTGATATTGCAGAAGGTCTTGATGGTAAGGTGTGTCTTTTTGCGGATGATACTAAGATATGTAACAGGGTTGATGTTCCAGGAGGGATAAGCCAAATGGAAAATGATTTAGGTAAACTAGAAAAATGGTCAGAGTTGTGGCAACTGACATTTAATGTGGATAAGTGCAAGATAATGCATCTTGGACGTAAAAACCCAAGGGTAGAGTACAAAATATTTGATAGAGTCCTAACCTCAACATCTGAGGAAAGGGATTTAGGGGTGATTATTTCTGATGACTTAAAGGTAGGCAGACAATGTAATAGAGCAGCAGGAAATGCTAGCAGAATGCTTGGTTGTATAGGGAGAGGTATTAGCAGTAGAAAGAGGGAAGTGCTCATGCCATTGTACAGAACACTGGTGAGACCTCACTTGGAGTACTGTACACAGTACTGGAGACCCTATCTTCAGAAGGATATTGATACCTTAGAGAGAGTTCAAAGAAGGGCTACTAAACTGGTTCATGGATTGCAGGATAAAACTTACCAGGAAAGGTTGAAGGATCTTAACATGTATAGCTTGGAGGAAAGACGAGACAGGGGGATATGATAGAAACATTTAAATACATAAAGGGAATCAACACAGTAAAGGAGGAGACTATATTTAAAAGAAGAAAAACTACCACAACAAGAGGACATAGTCTTAAATTAGAGGGACAAAGGTTTAAAAATAATACCAGGAAGTATTACTTTACTGAGAGGGTAGTGGATGCATGGAATAGCCTTCCAGCTGAAGTGGTAGAGGTTAACACAGTAAAGGAGTTTAAGCATGCGTGGGATAGGCATAAGGCTATCCTAACTATAAGATAAGGCCAGGGACTAATGAAAGTATTTAGAAAACTGGGCAGACTAGATGGGCCGAATGGTTCTTATCTGCCGTCACATTCTATGTTTCTATGTTTAATCTCATTCTTAAGAGTACATTGTGGTGACTTACATAACAGTCTCTTTCTGGATTTGGTCGTCATCCCTTTCACACCTACGCTTGCCCTACTCACTTTTCCTGCCTTTTTTCTTAATTCTCTAACTGCTATTCTCACTTCAATTTACTGTTCATTTATCTTTTTGTTGCCACTTGAAGGCTTTTCTAATGCCATATAAGGTTTTTATGTACTTCCCCGATGGTTTCTCATGTGGGTTTCCCCAACTGTCTGCCAATGGGACATAATTTTCTGTTCAACCATAAAGGAAAATTTAATTTGCTTCAATTCCTTTGGTATTTACTATTAACATGGGGTTTATGCATTATGTATTGTTTACTTGTATGCTCAATACCAGATTTGATTATATCAATGTCCTTCAGATGATCATATATTCATAAATTAAACCAAATACCAGATAATAAATAAGAGACCAACACCATTTAAAAATTGAATGGAAAGGCTGTAGCTTTATTGAAGGTATTTAGAGGCATTACAGCTCACTTTAATATTAAACCTCGTATTTGAGGCGACCTTACCCGAAGCTGCAATATTATCCTTGAAGGAAAGATCCATGTAGCTTCTCCCGAAATCCCAGCTGAAGTAGAGTAGAATACTGATTATAGCTCTCAATCCCCCAAACATGAGTCGAGATTTCATGAAGGGGTAAAACGATCTGGTTTATTGATGGCCACAGCTCAGCCTTTTATGCAGGTCCTCCAGGAAGGGGTACTCCCACAGGGACCTTGTGGAGGACTGCAACACGACTTACAGTAACCAATCATTTTACAATAAAATATAACACATTCTTACATAAACAGTAAAATCCCTCCTCTCTATCCTGGAGATAATTGGGCTAAGTGGCTGGAGCAAACGTAATTGAATGAACTTATGAATGACTAGTCACTTTACGCCTAACTCTTTCCAAAGTCTTGAAACCCCACTGCTTCGTCCAAATTAGACGCAGCGCAATTTCAGAAAATATTAAAAACTTATTGGGGAATCTTGCCTTAACTTCACTCAATACATTTCTAAAGGAAAAAATAAGCTGCAAAGATCTAATATTCAATATACAAAACACACAAGTAATAATATGGCGCTAAAATAATAAATAGCGAAAATTGACAATAATTCAATAAGCAGCACTTAGTGTAGTGAAAAAGCTCCAATCACATACCATAAGAAAAAAACAAAGTGCACTGTGCCTTTAAGACCAATATTTAAACAAGAATTTTTGATAAAGTGCAATTCAGTGCAAATTTATATAGAAAAATGTGACCAATATTCAGACAAGATATTTTGATAGAGTGCAATTGAGTGCAATATTATATGGCAAAAAGTGATCAAGTGCACTTGTGCAAATAAGCAAGAAAACTCACAAGTAAAGTAAGTTGACACACAGTGCAAATTTCTGTTCGAAATATACTTAACTTTCCCACTATGAGGAAAAAGCCTTCAAGCTTGTATCAGCAATACAATATAAATCTCAAAAAGAGACACAAACTCATAGGGCAATATGCCTAAAAAATAAATGTATAGAGAATATTAACTGAAACACTCACAAAGGTAGAGCAATATAGTTTGCTCTAAACTGTAATGGCATCCTTATGCAAAGTATGCAGACTTGAGGCTGTGGTGAAGGTTGCAAACTGTATTGGTAATTTCCAGTTAAAACAGCTGCCAGGCAAAAGTCCACTTTTATTTTCCATTCCCTCCTCTCCTGTTGGTATGTTGGCTTCACTTTAATCCAGCGCCGGCTGTGCAGTACACTGAGTGCCTGAAAATGCCAATCAACAGTTCCAGAGGGCGGGGCTTACAGCCGCAGAGCGTGATGACGTAATACGTCAGAACGTGATGACACGTTTCGCCGACGTGCTCGGCTTCATCAGATCAGTTCAGTAATCCACCACAGTCTTAGTTTAAATACTATTTGGGGGTGTGTTTGCCCCAAAAAGTCCGTAAATTCCGGCCCTCTAATTGGCCACAATTCAGAATATATCTACATACATAAATACATGCCCATATTGTTGTTTCAACAAGGGATTATCACCTAAAAATGCTAAAAAGACAATCGGTAAATAAATCTAAAACAGCAAAAACTAGATGGGTTAAACACCCATATGTTGCTATACATGTTTCTGCTCATTTCTGTCCAAAACAATAGATAACAATAATATAAATAACAGATAAAAATACAACAAATTACCTGCTAAAAGAAACCTAAAAAGGAAGGTAAATATATATATTACTTTATATCATCTGAATTTTAACTTATCTAATAATTTTATAAAATTATCTCGAATCTGCTCAAACATTGCACCATAATATGAATATTATAGAAAAATTACTTTTAAAATATCCTTATTGACTTTTATAAAAATCTTCTTTTTTTATAAAAAATGTAAAAGATCAAATTCTATATTAAGCCCATGTGGTTCCAGGGTTTTTAATTTATGGACCCATTTCATTTCCTCTCTCACAATTTTTAAAATGTGGTCACCCCCTCTATGAGGTTTGTTTACCACTTCTATTCCTAGAAAAATTAAGACACGGGGGTCCTTATTATGTTTGGCTTTAAAATGTGCTGAAACACTATGCTGTGTAATGCCCTTCAAAATGTTATTTACGTGTTCCCCTATTCACTTATGGAGTGGGTGTATGGTTCGGCCCACATATTGTAATCCACATGGACATATTAAAAGATAAATTACATTTCGTGTAAAACAAGTAATAAAATCATTAATGTTAAATTCATTGTCATTATGCGTACTCCTAAATTTGCCTACCCCTTTAAGAGTTTTATTTTTACTATGTTTACACCCTGTGCATTTTCCACAAGAATAAAAACCTTTTCCATCATTCAAAAAAAGTTTTTTTTTAATTTTTTCTTTGGTTGCCTATGAGTTCAAATTAGATTCAAATTTGCTGCACCTCTAAAAGTGATAAAAAGGTTTCTGTAGTTAAATTTTGACCAATTTTGTATCCTCCTTCAATAGGTGCAAATGTCTATTTATTATCCTTTTTACGTCCCTATGTGCAATATTAAAATCAAATACTAGCGGTACTTTATTTAATTACTCTGTTTCACTCTTCTGGGCCTTCGTATTTTTAATGAGTTCATCTTGATTTAAAGTGACTATATCTTCATAAGTTTCATTAACCAAGTGTTAGGGATATTTCTTATCCAAAAATCGCCCTTTTAAAAGTTGTGCCTGTTATTTAAAAACTTCCGTATCACTACAATTTCTTCTGATTTGTCTAAGTTGGCCCTTAGGAATGTCATTTAGCCATGGCGTGTAATGTCCACTATTATATAATACATAATTATTATCATCAACTTTTTTAAAGAAATATTTTGTTTTTATTTCTTAATTTTCTATATGGTCATCCTTCTTCACTTAGTTATATCAGCAAGATAGATCTGATAATAACTAGGGGTTACACATCCCTAGTTGTGTCGGGTAGGCAGATTTCACTTGTGGAATTGTGACTGCTTCCACATTTTTTTTTCTAATGGCATTTATCATACATATACACTCTTCACATGGATTTGATATGTGAGGGGGGGTTGAAGGTGTATGCTTGGTTTCTACAGCTGCCACTCTGTAGATTCTTATGGTCTGGTAACATTTAATTTTCTTTCCCTTTCACTGGGTAAGGTTTTTCTTCATATTTAGGACAATATCTCCTAACAAGACCTTCTTTGTTGCAATTATAGCATACCATAGGATAGGCATGTGTATGGCGAAAAAATTCGGTTCGGCATTCCGAATTTCGGGACTTCGGCACTTCGACACCTCGGAACTTCGGCCACTTCGGGAAAAATAAGCATTTATGTATTTTTTATTTTTTATTTTTATTTTTTTATTTTTTTTTTAACCGCAATGTTTACACTGCTAGTGGACCACACCAGCACCCAGACCACTTAATCTTAACCCTTTAAGGACCAAACTTCTGGAATAAAAGGTAATCATGACATGTTTAAAGAAGGGGTTTAGGTTTAGTTAATAATTATTTAGGTTTAGTTAGGTTTAGTTAATGATTGCTAATATTTAGTAGTGTAGTGTTAGTGTAATATATATTATACAGTTTGCAAAATGGTATTTGATATAAATATGATATTTTGATTTTCACTGCACATATAGTGCAGCCAATCAGGGAGTACTACCAGCATGCAACATTCTGCTCACTATATAAACCCACCCATGTGACACCATCTTTGTGGAGAGTTTAGGAGAAGAGAGTGAGCAGAGAGAAAGCAATGGGTTGTGTGAACAAGCAAGTGAGAGTGGGTGAGAGCCCCCTTGGTCAGATGGTGCTGCCCCGCCCCCTTGGTGACATAAAAATTGACAATGTTTAGCCAATCCATGGGAAAGCTTTGGATTGGCTAAAATTGGCATGCCCCATTTTGGCCAATCAGCACCTCCTCATAGAGATGCATTCAATCAATGCACCTCTATGAGAAAAAAATCAGTGTTCCCATGCAGAGAATGGAGATGCTGAATGGCACTGCTGCCTACTGTGCAGCACTGAGCCAGGAAGCACCTCCAGTGGCCATCTGACAATTGGAGGTGTCCCTAGGGGCAATGTAAACACTGCCTTTTCTCTGAAAAGGCAGTGTTTGCATGAAAATGCCTGAAGGGAGCTATTATACTCACCATAACAACTACATTAAGCTGTAGTTGTTTTGGTGACTATAGTGTCTTTTTAAGTATTAAAGTAGAGATTGTAGCCGTATTAGTCCAGTGATGTAGATGTAAAAAATATTAAATTTGTATCTTGTAATACCTTTTTTATTGGACTAACAGATTTTTATTAATGAAACGCTTTCGGGAGAACCTCCCTTTCTCAAGTCTGAAGCATTTCTGACGACACATAGAATTCAAAGTTGAGTTGTGATACATGGGTTAAAGCGACATGGTGCAGATAAGTCACAGGTATGTTAGAAAATAGGCACCAGATGGTTGTCAATCAATATCTTGTGTGAAGATCAGAGTGAGGTGGGAGGGGGGACATTGAGGGAGAGGGGGTAGAGGCCTGTCGGTGGCCCATCTGCACACGCTTATAATCAAAAAAGGTTATTTACCTTGGAAGTCTTCATGTATGATTCTGAACGAATCCCCTGATGCACCAAAATATGTTGGCAACAACAGTCAATGACAATGCCAGCGACCTTTTGAGGAGAGTATAGCACGGCCACACAAGTGTGATCTAAAGGTTCAGTTAATTACGGACCAGGTCTCATTGTAGGCTTGCTCGGCAAGACAAAGATGCTCTGTGACAAGCGAGCATCCAGGCCTTGAATCCATATCTTGTGTCACCTGTTGGAGATATGAATTGTTGTGAATATACATATGGGAAGAGTGCGGAGGATTGTCATGTCAGTTTATAGTGTGAATGTGAAGTACACTTGCCTCTCCAACTTTATAGCGATTGGAAGCAGTTCAGTGAAAGTTAAGCAGTGCACTAAACCCAGGGCAGGTTGTGCACAAGTAAAAGTATAGAAGTTGTGGCTACTGTGTGCATTCATAACTTATTTAGTGTTAGAATTGTGTTATACCTTATCCACAGCAATGGTGAATTGCACAGGTGTGTTTGAGATCAAGCTTACTGGGTGTGTTACTGCATGTGAGTAGTGATGGGAGTGTTAAGAGTGCAGGTGATGGAATGTCATTGCCTGACGTGTTGCCATACCATTACTTACCAACCAACCATCGGTCAGGGAATCCTCCTGTCTCTCGTTTAGGTCATAAAGCAGAGTCATATCCAAGTCGAAAAAAAGTCCACGGCAATGGCTGTTATGGCACCTCCGTGAGTTGTCCATCTTCAGAAGCCAAATTTCATATTTCAAGCGAGTATGGAGCTGTTCCATCCAGAACACATCGACGAGGAGTTGGCAAACTATTACACAACCCAGCACACTATTTCTTTAGATCAATTCAACAAATTAAGAGCAATGATATTTGCAATTTTGTTCAGAACTCAGACGAAGAAAAACATTAATTTTGTATTATAAAGTGGTGGGTGTGGTATGAATTTGATACTGCCTCTCAGAATGCTTTTTATTTTTAAACAACTAGCTAGTGCAATACATAAAAAAACGAAATCAATCAATAAATTAAGGTAAACAAAGAACAAACACCCGTTCCATAGTGAGTTACGTGAGTAAAAAAAAAAGAAAAAAAGAACTTAAAGCCCAAAACCCAAAGCGCGTTTCAGCGCTAACATGGTACCTTCCTCAGGAGAAAACAAGTGACTGAATCCTAGAAGGATTTAAATAGGATCCCATGTGTAGCTAGAACAATACTTGGACCAATCATAGTAGTCGTTGGGTGCATAATAGATTAGCCACGTGTATTGTGGCCAATCAATAAGGATTACGTCATAAAGTGGGCTTGAGTGAACGATTAAACAGAAGAGAAAACACTGTCAAGGAAGGTATATTCCAACACGCAAACCTGAGACACAGATATCTACTAAGGAAAGATAGTAAGCGTATTACCGGTCCTTAGAGTGGCCGGGCTTAACGTAGAAGTATAGAATAATGACAAAAGAGAGAAAAACAGATGGAGGGTATGGACAAAGTAGTTTAATCTGTGTCAAAGCTAAGAGTGGGGTAACCCAACTTGGGCAGATTGACTTTTAGGAAAGCCATTTGCTCCATGAGCCGCGGTGCCAGTTGGGACCGCTGAGGGCAAAGCATGTTTCCCGTAACAGAAAACACACGTTCACTCTGGACAGTGGTTGGGGGACAAGAAAGGAGCTCCTGGGCTAACAGAGAGAGAGTAGGCCACACATCCCTTTTCTCATCCCAAAAGCTCAAAGGATATGTAGTAGGGGGTATAGGTGGTTCACCAAGGAAAGCCTTCACCATCTCTTCAGCACTACTTCCTTTTCTTGAGGGAAACGTAGTGGGTCCAACAAAAGTATCCAGGGCTTCAGCCCAAAACGCAGCAGCTCCAGTGGATTGAGCAGTGCTGCTTACACTGGTAGATGATGGTGTTACACTATCAGACTCCTCCAGCTCTTCTTCCTCAAACAACCTTAACCTCTTTCTTTGCACATCACGCACCCTGTCAATCAATGTATCTCTCCAAGCGGTCAGGGAATTCATGTGGAGTGCCATCTTGCCCTTTATTCTTGGGTCACACATGCACGCAAGCATCAACTCTTGGCAGGACTCCATGCGCTCATTGAACCTACGTGTTAGTTGCTCCTGGAGCCTCCTAACAAGTGCAGCAACATCACCAAGTAGTTGGCCACCAGGTACCACTTCCTTTTTAGAAATTAAGCGACTCAGCTTATTTGAGAGGTGGGTGAACAAGGGAATTACTTGACCAAGGCTCGCATTTTCTTGGCTTAAATTCTCCGTAACATCCCTGAATGGCCTAAGGACTGCTACTAGCTGCCCAATCATTAACCAATCCTCCCTGACTAAGGAGCTATCGATCCCGATGTAATGCTCGTAGGACATGGCATTGATTGCTTTCTGCTGCTCCAGGATGCGCTCTCCAGCATCTCCAAAGTGGAGTTCCACCTAGTCCCTACATCTTGCTTGAGACGATGCTGGTCAATGCCTGCCTTCTTTTGCTCATTTCTCAGGAGCTGGCTATCCTTCACGCTACGATGGAAGTGGCCAGCAATCTTTCTGCATTTCTCAAGCAGGGTTGCCAACCGTCCACTGCTTTTGTGTTCAATAGCAGCCTTCACTACTAAATGAAGGATATGAGCTGAGCAACGCACGGCTACAAAGCTACCATCACGGAGATCCTTCACCATGTTTGCTGCTCCGTCAGTCACCACAAAACCCATCTGTGTGTTTGCCTGCTGTCCTACCCACTGCATCACCATCTTTTTTAGTGCCTGCAAAATATTTGCTGAGGTATGTTGTTCGTCCATCATCTCAGCATGGAGGAGGAAGGAGCAGTGCTTGCTCTCTGTGCATGACGTGGCGACATCTCCTGATACCTTGGGCTGCCACCAATGTCCTGTCAAGGACAGGAAAGCATGTTGGCCACTAGGAGCACTCCACAAATCAGTTTGGAAGTGCACTGACTGGCCACCAGCCTTTGCCAGATGCTCCTTCAACACCGCAACACAGGAACGGTAGAGTGAGGGCACTATGTTCCTGCTAAAAGTTGTGCGCGATGGAATTACATATTGTGGTGAAACAGCCGCCATAAGATGCTTGAAGGGCTCCCCTTCTACCATGTTAAAAGGGGCACCTCCAATGACTATCAGCTCAGCAATGAGCCGAGTAATTTTCCTGGACTGCTGCCTGGACATCCCCCTAGAGTGAAACCCACGAAAACTTTCTAGGGTAGGCTGTGCAGCATGAATTGGATGACTGGTGGGACTATGCCTTGCAGCAGAAGTTCGATGATCCCCCTTCCTCTTGACATGGCTAGTGGTGGTGGCACTACTACTTCTCCTAGTACTGCTAGATGGAGGAGCCACACTGCTTTCTTGCCTTAGCAAGATGGCCTTGTGGTGTGTACGAAGATGTTGGTTCATCCCAGAGTTAGTAAGATGACCCAACACCTTCCCATGGCCGACTTCCCTACCACACAGTTTACATTTTGCCAGACGGCCGTCTCCAATTGTTGAAAAATGTTCCCACACTGTGGAACGACGAGTGCCACTACTAGTTATGGGGGTGGAAGACTGTGCAATTTCACAATCAACTGGAGAGGCAGTTGGCACTGCTGGAGTTGGGGGGGGGGCAGATATCAGTAGGGGAGACTGAGTGGGTGGTGGTGGACTATCTTCAAAATAGAGATCCTCAGGCTCATCATCATAGTCTAGTTGCTCATTTCCTAGACTAGAGCCTTGGTCCATATCTCTGCTGCTGAGAAACAAAGATATGTCACCAGCAGCTGAAATTGGGGCAAACTGATCAAGTCCCTCTTCTCTCTGGCTACTGGGAACTACAATATCTTCTTGTATTATTTCATCAATTATTGTGCTGCTGCTGCTGCTATGAGAGATGGTGGCAGTAGCAGGGGTAGTAGTGGTGGTGGCATGAGTAGCACTAGCATTTTTTTCCTCCTCTAACTCCAATATCTCCCTCTTAGGCTGCCTAAATGGATGAGCAGCGGTAACAGGCTGTGTTGAAACTGCCCAGCTGCTGTAAAACATAGCAGTGGAGCTGGCAGTAGTGGAGGTAGAGGTACTACTGTCACTACTAGCAATGCTGGTGGTTGTGAGGGGAGTAAACAGCTCTCTACGAGATTTGGATGCTGGCTGCTTCGTGGACCTAGGAGACCTCTCAACCCTGCCACTGGAAGGCATCTGCTGCTGCTTTTTGGTGCCAAATGGCTGAACATTGAGACCTGCAGTTTCACTCTCTGCCCTCTTCAGTTTCATAGGTGGGCTAACTGGGCTTGAACTCTTTCTAGTGCTACTGCTGGCTCTGGTTGCAGGAATTGGAAGCGCTAGCAGCTCCTGCTGTTTCATTTGCCTCCGCTTCAGGTGAGTTGAAGAGGAAGCAAGTGTACTACTACCTGTACTGGTGGAGGAGCTAGTAGTGGTACTACCAGCAGCGATATGGCGGCTACCAGTTTCCTCAGTAACTTTGCTTGAGAGGAAAATGTGAGGACTTGGAGGATGTTGACGGTCCATTATGATTTATTTTCTGTTATGAATTTTTTATTTAAATTAAATCACAGAAAAAGGAAAATAAAAAAATACAAAATGTATCACTGTAGCAATCAATCAGGCTACCTGCCAACAGCTAAAAAACACAAAATTAATTACTTCAGTAAAATCACAGTGCAGCAGAGAGACACTGACTCTGGCAATCAGGCTGTCTTGCAAAGACACAAACTCTCTCACCCTCTTAAAAAAAAAAAAGGGAATGTTGTTTACCTTTCTCAGTCTCTTTGTGCTATCACAACTAGCCTGCCGTCTGGTCACATGAATGCAAACCAACAACTGACAGCCTGATTTATTGCTATTCCACCTTAATGACTCTGTGTGTTTTCATTGGCCAAGTGTCAGTGACAAAATCACCATTAATTGGCTGTCCTCTAACATCAAACAACACATTTGCTAATTTCATTGGACAGGGAATAGTGAAACCGGATTGGGCAAGCAAGCATTACATTGCACATAAAAAAGTAACCAATAGAGGGAAAATCAGGAAGAGCAATAAAATAAATATATCAAAATATGGAGGGCTGTAAAGTAAAATCTATATTTATATATTTATACAATATGATATATTAAGTATATCATATATAAATATAGATTTATTTATTTTTACTGGTACCCCTCTTTTACTTTGTAAACACACACACATTGCACAAAAGGAATTAGCTTATTAATTTTTTATTTTTTTTTAAATTCTTTATTTTATTTGTGCACATTGTGAACAACCCTGTTTGTACTGCCTTATTGATTAAGATTCCTGTCATCATTCACATAATTTTCCCTCCCTCTCTCTTGTTTTCCTTTGACACTTTGACACTTCGGAACGTCGACACTTCGGAACGTCGACTCTTCGACAACTTCGGAACTTCGGAATATCAGCACTTCGGCCACTTCGGAACTTCGGCACTTTGGAACTTCGGAAGCATCCGAATGTCCGAATTCCCGAAATTCGTCCGAATATACATTCGGACCAAAACGAATTGCACATGTCTACCATAGGATTACTCTATTAACCCTAGAATATCTATCTTGTGGTGGGGACCTTGGTAATTTTTGTTATATTTTTTTTTTTGTGGTCTTTCCATAGACCTCCCTCTAAAATTACCATTTCAATTAATCACCTCATATTTCCTTCTACCTTCTTCACTAGACAAAAGTGTGTATGTGCAACATTTTAGTGGTTACTGTGTTTTTCCTTTTTAACAATTGCAAGGATTTCATAATTTCCATAGCAGCAACATCTCTTAATTTATCTAATTTGGTAAATGTAAAGGCTTGGCCTGCAGTTGTGGGAGGGGCATTTTACCCTACTTAAACCCCCCCTACTCACTTTCCTCCGTCACGTACGTATTTTTAGCGATTCGCATGTCCCTACTTTTCATTACACCTCATGGGTGGGCTCTCTTTTATTACAGGCCTACCACAACGTCAGATCCGGCACACCACAACAGACTTATTTCCCCCTTTTATTTCCTATACGGCCTTATTTGCCCCTCACACAACCCTGATATTCTAGAGACAAATTCACTATCGCTCTGCCTATGTTATTCTTAGACATAGCAGACAGTTCTGTTTCAGTAATCAAATTATTTCTTAAATTAGCAATATCATATTTTTTCTCCATTTTAAATTAATCAAAAGTAGAAAATTAAAACCTATCCACACCAGGTGCACATTGTACAACCATTAGCAACAAATGTGCATTATTTGGAAACAATTTTTCCAACTAAGCTCTGGGCTTTTCACTTGCCTTATCCTCCAACACATCAATGAGTTAATTTTTAACCCATTCACTTAATGAGTCTGGCAGCCAGATCAAACAACCTCTGGTGGCTACCACATCTTCACATTTTCTCTTATTCATTCATTTCACCTTCAAAAACACTCATATTGTAAAAAGGTCCTCTCTGCTCATCATATTTAGTCACATTTTTAATCAATTTGGCTAATTTGAGAGTATCATCTGACCATTTCCTTGCACAATTTCCCAATTTGTTTTCTATGTCTTTTCTTCTCTCCTGCCCTTTTCTCACAACTTCCTCTGCACCATTTCATTATCAACTTCCACTTTCAAACTAAAATCCAAATCTTTCTGATTTTTCCACATAATATCTGTAGCATTCCCTAAATTAGCAATCTATCTTGGCAAGTTGTCAAAATTAGTAACATTTAAGTCTATTTCTTAGACATGTGAGACTCTGTCTAACAAATCAGTCCGATTCTTAAGCATTTCTTTCATTATATTAACATCTTCATTTCTTTGACATAACTAAATCCTTTCAACGACTGCCGAGAGTCTGAGTTTTTGTTTCAACTAATGTTGCATGCAAAAGAGAGCCATGGGGTGTGATTTTCCTTAGTTTAACAAAGTCTGAGGAGATTTCACAGTTAAGCTAGGGGCTAGGTAAATTACTAGAACTTGCAACAACACATTTTTTTCTATTGTTTTTAACAACACATTTCTTTTTTGTTTCAAAGTATTACAAACATAACAATCACTGGTCTTTTTAAGTTGACACCATTCATTCATAGAATCATTAGTTGCCAGAAAGCCCTTTGCCAGTAATGCAACGTTTTTGACTTTCCTTTTTAAACACATTGCTTTGCTCAATGTCACTTAATCTGTCTAACCATTTCAATACACAATTATCACAAGTATTTTCAGGATTAACCCTTTTACAGACAGATCTCTGTTACATTTGGCAGCAGTCTTTTACAGCCAATCCATAATAAACTAAACAGTTAAATATATAAACAGTCAAATATTTTGGGTTTCCACCGATCTGCGCATTATCAGATGGAAGAATACTTTTTGGAGTATGTAGTTATTTCTTGAAAATCCTCCGAAATGCAAATATTTGATCTGCAAGTCGTCATAACAATATTTAATTATAGATAAAAGGACTCTGCTACTCTTAATTTATTATCTTCAAATTCTTCCTCCAGTACATGGGCGTCTGCAGAAATTTTTCCGAGGGGGTGGGGGTGGGGGGGGATAATTTAATTTACATCCATGCTCTGCTTCTTTCTGAGAATGTTATGAAGGGGAGGGGCATATTCATTATCACATAAAGCATAATCATGCAGGGGTTGAGAAACTCGATGCAAAAGCTTAAATGGATATTATAAGTGCCAGGAATACAAAGCTGTATTCCTGGTACTATAGCTCCCTCTGCCTCCCCTCTCCCTCCTTACCCCCTCAAATATAATAAAATCTTACTTTTATTCCAGTCTGCAGTCACGCTGTGCAGCACTGCCCTAAGAAGCACCTCTAGTAGCCATATGAGTTGTGGCCAGTGGATGTATCCCTAGGCAGTAATGTAAACACTGCATTTTCTCTGAAAACACAGGGTTTACTGCAAAAAACTTGAAGGAGCTGATTATACTCACCAGAACTAATATAATAAGCTATAGTTGTTCTAGTGAGTAACTGACTATAGTGTCCCTTTAATGTAAACATTATTCAATACACCACATTAGTCATACACCCATGATCAAGGCACTATAACCAAATAAAACATTTAGAATCTGTGTTAACATAAACAAAAAATGACAACTAAAATACATGACAACTGTATTTATTTTGAAATGTAGTAAAATAAATAACATTAAATATACTAATTATATATACATATACACAGTGCATGCACATCTCCATTTGGCAGTCTGATGGGTGGGTCTGGGTGTGACGGATGCAAGAAGAACGTTACTTCCCTGACTGCATTGTGCCAACTGTAAATTTTGATGGAGGAGGGATAATGATATTTGGCTGTTTTTCAGGGGTTGGGCTAGGCCTCTTACTTCTGTTGGTGGGAAATTTTAATGCTTCAGCATACCAAGACATTTTGGAAAATGCTATGCTTCCAATCATGTGGGAATAATTTGAGGAAGTCTGTTTTCACTTTACCTAGCATGACTGTGCCCCAATGCACAAAGCAAGGTCCCCAAAGATATGATTAGGTGGTTTTGGTTTGGAAGAACTTGACTGGCCCACTTAGAGCCCTGACTTCAACCACATCGAACACCTTTAGGATGAACTTGACTGGACTGGAGATAACCGTTGTCTTCCAAATTGGAAAACGGTTGTAGATTAGGATCTGTAAACATCTACGCTCAATTTTAAAGGAACACTATAAGGTCAGGAACACAAACATGTATTCCTGAACCTATAGTGTTAAAAACATCCTCTAGTCCCCCTGCTAAGCCCTTAATATAGTAAAATCTTAACTTTATTACAGTCGGCTGCTACTGGCTCTGCCTCTGATCTGCCTGCCTGGCTGACATAATCATGTGTTGATCAAAAGCCAATCACAATATTTGCATTTGCAGTAGCTTTTAACAGTTTTTGTTCACTGGTTAGTGATCTGGAAAAAGGAACTGCAAACGCCTGTGGTCTGGTGCAAATTTATCAATTACTTTGCCAATCAGCTGCTGTTTGTTTTCAATTTTTGTGCCATGTATGCTCATCATGCACAAACCGATAAGCAATCATCTGCCATAGTCGACCTCAACCAGGTTTTCACCCTTCTCATAGTGCTGAATGACCGTTCCACTGTAAAGCGAGAGCAACAAAAGTTTCTTGCCGGACTGATGAAAATAAATCTGTGTGGTTTAGCAAATCTAAAAATCCATTATCAAACTGTTCTACCTTTGTTGACCAGATCTCATACCATGTGATTGCTTCGGCTTCCAGATTTTCAAAGTTGTAAAGTTCTCTGATGCTTGCAATCTGGCATTTGTATTACTCAAGTGTCATTTTTGCCATTTGTTTTTGGTACAGTTAAAACAGGCTGAAATTTTTCTTACTATCACTACCAAACTGATTTTCTAATGCTGAAATAAGAGTCCATGTATGGCACATAGATGGATTGTTAATAGTATTCTTCCACTAAAGAGCAACTAAAAATTAGAACGAAATACTTGTCGACCACACAGTCTGGGAACAGAAAGTTTGATGTTCAAGATTTCTGCCATTTTTTGAACGCATGAAAATATTTCCTTGACTTGCTCTTCCTCTTTTTCTCTATGTTCGTGGAACACAGTCAGAAGGTCTTGCTCGTGATCACAGACCTGGAGAATATCAAGCTGAACAGCTTGGAGAGCCTGGCTTACAGATTCCAATTTCAAGGAGTAGTTTGCAATGATATTCAAGCAAAAGAGGAAGCTCACTGTGCTTGAAGAACATTGCAATTGATATGCGTCCTGACATGTTTTGCCAGATGCTGTAGTGACCAAGTAGCTTAATTGTTAAAAAATGTTTTCAAAGTTAGAGCTAAAAATTATAATGCTCTTATATTTCGCTGTCCAGCATGTTTCACTCGGAAATGGCACATTGGGAATAAGAGATCTTCTTTTTGGACTCTCACGGAAATACTTGATGATGGCCTTCACTGTGCCAACAGAATTCCGTATATCAGGAACAGCATTCAGGTCATTCACAGCCAAATTCAGTTTCTGTGCAGCACAGTGAACAAAAGTAGCTTTAGGGTATTTTCTTTTTTATTATGGCTTTAACGCCACCTTCCTTTCCTGCCATTGTAGAGCATCCATCATATCCTTTGCCATGGAATTTTTCTAAGTTTAATCCAAATTTGGAACAGGAGTCCATAATCATATTTGCAATTGAGGTATCATCCATTTCTATTAAGGTTGCAAATCCAAGGAATTCTTCTTTGATGACCGCTACAGGGCTACTAGTGTCTACAAAACGTACTCCAATTGACATCTGTTCTTTTCCAGATATGTCAGCACTTTCATCAGCAATGACTGAAAACCATTTGACCTATTGACTAAGTTAACCAGATCCTCTCTTAAAGTTTCTTCGCACAAGGCAATCAATTCATTTTCAACTCGAACTGATGTGTACCGTGCGTTAAATGGGGCATTCACCAGATGGTTCTTTAGGACTACATATCCTGCTTCAATGCGAAATTGATAAAGACTTTGAACATTTCCACTTGTACTTTTTTTCTCACACAAAGCTATGTCATGAGTACCACAAAATAAGATAGTGGACAGAATTGGAAATAACTTTCTTCGGTTTTCTTTAACTTGATGCTTCACAGCGCTGTCTATTTGGCAAACAATACTTGTTTCCGGTTTCTTTCTGATCTCCAGAAAGTGATTTGCATTCACACGGGCATTTTTATGCTATGATGTTGAGATATGGTTGCGTGCACTTTCATGCAAATCTTTATATTTGGTGAAAGGTGTCGTTATGAAAGCTCCTTGTGTCCCACGATGTACTGGCTGAGGAAAGACTGTGCAATATTTGCAAATTGCACCTTTTAGTTGTAGAGAGTAGCTAAGCCATGGTGAATATTGACTTAACCACACCCAACGGAAACAGAGTGCTCCACTAGAATCCTTTTTAAAGTCATAATTTTCTGGCGGTGTGTATGTATGTATTAGCAGATTATATTTCAGATCATCTGTTAGCTTTTTGGATGAATTCAATTACAATCCGATATCATTTACAGGAGCATCGAGATGGCTATGTTCTGTTCGCGCTGCAACTGGATCTGCAGAACTGCTTGTGCTTGGTTTTGCCTCTTATTCACCAGATGTCCAGATTCTTCTCTTCCTTCCTAATCAGATTCAAGATCATCCAATTTTATTTTGGGATAAAATTGTCGGATGTCCATTTCTAAAAAGAAATGGGGATCATTAAATACTCTGCTATATTCAATAAACATGTTGTACATTAGAACCAAGCTGTCTTTGCATAATACATAGCTTTAATGGAAAGCTGAGATTGTAAACTTTAAATAATTGACCTACAATGCACTATTTATGGAATACAGCCCCATGTGTATGCAGTGTGTGTGTGTATATATATATATATATATATATATATATATATATATATATATATATATATATATATATATATATACACACACACACGTGGGGCTGTATTCCATAAATAGTGCATTGTAGGTGAATTATTTAAAGTTTACAATCTCATCTTTCCATTAAAGCTATCTATTATGCAAGAACAGCTTGGTTCTAATGTACATGTTTATTGAATACAGCAGAGTATTTAATGATCCCCATTTCTGTAAGAAATAGACATCCGCAAATTTTGGGTATATATACGTGTGTGTGTGTATATGTGTAATGTACATACAAACATAAATACATTACATACACATAACTGATACTCAGATCAAGCTGGTTCTTCTCACCTTAATAACGTTTGCAGCTTGCTGTGGCTGGCTAGCTTTCTGCTACGGTTGGCTGGCTGGTTTTCAGCTGTGGCTGGCTGGGTGGCCAATGTGGCTGGCTGGCTTTCTGCTGTTGCTGGCAGCTCTGGCTGGCTTTCAGCTGTGGCTGGCAGGGCGATGAGGCTGGCAGGCAGGCCAATGTGGCTGACTATAAACATATATATACATACACATTAAAATGGAGACTAATGGGCCCTTGATGGGTGTCTCTCCAACAGAGAAAGTCTCAGTCCATTAGAGAGTAGCTTTTAGAAAGTGTCCCCTCAAGCCCCATGTGAATAGCAGATATGACAGGCTGCTGTTGCTGACGGCAGCTGTGAATGGCTGGCACGTTGCTATGACTGGCAGGCTTTCAGCTGTTACTGACAGTGGCAGGCTGCTGTGGCTGGCTTTCAGTTGTGGCCAGCTGGCAGCTGTGGCTGTCTAACAGGCTGCTGTGGCTAGCTAGCTGATTGGCTTTCAGCTGTTGCTGGCAGACTACTGTGGCTGGCCTTGGTGGAAAGATGGGTAGCTGGCCTGGTAGGTAGGCTGGCAGGTTGGCTTGGCTACTAGGCTTGACTAGATGGCTTGGCAGGCCAGAAGCCTGACAGGCTGGCAGGCTAATTTAATAACTATGATAAACTATCTATAATGTGGCACACTGGCACTGGCAAATTTTCTTGGCAGACCAGGGGCAGGGCTACTACTAGGATAGATGGCTTATGGCTAGCCTAGTACTACTGATCGTTAAGAAGATGCAGCAAGGCTGGCTGGAACCTGGAAGTGAAGACTCACTGCTGTCTGCCAGGCTGTCACCTTTACCACACTCACACATATCCTTCCGCGCCTTGCTTGGAATAAATCCCGGCCCGTGCAGGTCCACTGCCACAGGCTCCTCCGTTCCTACTATGATGCCCCTGAATGGCTGAAACAGGCAGCATCCAAACTGCAGTCAGAGCCCAAGGACGGTTTAGAGCTGCAATCATTTTGCGACTCAGGTGAAAAATTACACTTGTCAAATTTAGGGGGGAGCACTTGCCTCCCCCTGAGGATGTTGCAGACTGCAGTGCAGAGCCTTAGGACGCCCATGCTCCAGTACTGGGCATAACAACCACGTTCAAATGATTGTCCTCCTGCTCACCTCTGCCTTCGCATAGTAACTCTGGAATGTTTAAACAAAGGATCCTTGGAATGCTAGCATGCAGCTTCAGTCGTATATGTTTCTCCTGTTTCAAGCAGGGTACTAAAACTTTTTGAACTTTTCTTCAGTGATCTTCCTGTTATCTTCTTGTAGCAAAATATTTAAATATTCAGTCAGTATTAATTCAGACTTAAATCATGCCCATACTTTCTCCACCATTAAATGTAGGAAATTAGCTTTTCTTGAGATGTTTGTCACACACCTGTGTTCTAATAATTGAATCAGAGTGTCTTTCAGCCAAAAATGTATATTTATTCAAACATACAAAAAATCCAAACACAACATAAGTCAATGCAAAACGTCTTTGACCAATACAGAGCAATGTTCAAGATGGTATCCATTTTTTTATGTTAAATGTATTGGTAAAATTCCTTAGCTACAATGGGTTTATAGGTTTAAAATTCAGTTATATAGGGGCGTATTCATAAGGTTGCCTTACTTTAAAATAAATGGCTATCATAGAAAAAGGGTGGTAGCTTAGTAGCATTTGAAATCTATGATTAAAGCCATACATTATATTTAGGTATTAAAATAGAAGTTACACAAAATAAGTTCTATATACATGGTTAAAATAATAAATGCCTTTTAGAAACGTGAGCCTTGGTAATACACAGGGAGCCTGGCTTGCAAAGCTAGGTCAAAGGTTACTATCAACAGGCCCTCATCCATCATTCTTAACATGAATATAACTAAATCCACTGCTGTCCATGACTTCTTCATCTCTCGTTCTATAGATTTACTAGCCATAACAGAAACCTGGCTCTCCCCCTCTGACACTGCCACCCCTGCATCTTTGTCCTTCGGTGGTCTCCAACTTACCCACAACCCAAGAAACTCTGAATGTAAAGGTGGTGGTGTTGGGTTTCTCCTCTCCCCTCACTGCTCTTTTAAACCTCTTCCCACCCCCCCTTCTCTCTCTTTCCCATCATTTGAAATACACTCAATTCGCCTTTTCAAACCCTTCTCTGCTAACATTGCTGTTATTTACCGCCCCCCTGGTTCCTCTCTTCTCTTCCTTGACCACTTTGCTGCCTGGCTACCCTATTTCCTCTCTTCTAACATTCCATCCCTAATTCTCGGGGACTTCAATATTCCTATAAACCCACCTTTGACCTCTGCAGCCACTAAACTACTTTCAATGACTTCCTCCCTCGGGCTATCGCAGTGGGCAGATTCTCCCACCCATGTAGCTGGCAATACCCTTGACCTAATCTTCGCTTATGCATGTACAGTATCTAATATCTTCAACACTCCATATCCACTCTCTGATCACCACCTCTTATCATTTGCTCTCACATACCCCCTCACCCAAAAACCTCAGCCTAACCCCCCTCAACTCAGGAGGGACCTTAATTCTCTTGATCTCCAACAGTTGTCAGCTGACATTGATTCACAACTGCTGTCCATCCCTTCCCTTTCCTGTCCTTCACAGGCCATCTCCATATATAACTCTACTCTTACATCTGCCTTGAACACTGCAGCGCCACTCCAAACAAGCACCTCGAGGAGGACCCGCCCCCAACCATGGCATACTAAATCAACGCGCTACCTGCAAAGATGCTCCCGTTGTGCTGAACGCTCCTGGAGGAAGTCTCGTACACAATCAGACTTTCTCCATTATAGATTCATATTGTGTTCATACAGTGCAGCCCTTGCCCTTGCCAAACAATCCTATTTTTCCACTCTCATTAGTTCATGTTCCCGCAACCCCAGGCGTCTCTTTCACACCTTTAATTCTCTTCTTCGCCCTGCTGTGGCCACCCCCAAAACTAACCTTACTGCTGATAACTTCGCATGTTACTTCACTGACAAGATTGAACAGCTAAGGAAAGAATTCTCCCCTCCTTGCCTTTCTGTTTCTCAATCACACATAGATCATGCCTTTCCTACCCTTCAGACATTCTCCCCAGCTACTGACCAAGAGGTGGCTGCTCTTCTTTGCTCCTCTCGCCCCACCACTTGCCCGCTCGATCCTGTCCCATCTCACCTTATTAGATCTCTCTCCACTTGTCTCGTGCCTTCTCTAACACACATCTTCAACTGCTCGCTCTCCTCTGGCATCGTCCCTGCTGACCTTAAACATGCCACTGTAGTACCTATACTAAAAAAACCATCCCTCGACCCATCCACCCCCTCTAACTACCGTCCCATATCCCTGCTCCCTTTTTCCTCAAAGACTTGTCTTTACCCGTGTGTCTCATTTCCTCAATTCCAACTCTCTCCTTGACCCTCTTCAATCTGGCTTCCGCCCTCTCCAGTCTACAGAGACTGCCCTTATCAAAGTTACTAACGACCTAATCGCAGCTAAATCCAAAGGCCACTACTCCATACTAATTCTTCTTGACCTCTCAGCGGCCTTTGACACCGTTGATCATGCTCTCCTTCTTCAAACTCTTCAATCGCTTGGTCTCTGTGACTCTGTCCTCTCATGGTTTTCCTCCTATCTCTCCCAACGCTCATTTAGTGTCTCCTTTTCTAATGATACCTCCTCCCCTTGCCCTGTCTCAGTTGGAGTTCCCCAAGGCTCCGTCCTTGGTCCCCTTCTATTTTCTCTTTATACTGCCTCTCTTGGCAAACTTATTACCTCTTTTGGATTTCACTACCACCTGTACGCTGATGACACCCAGCTATATCTCTCCTCCCCGGACCTCTCCCCTGCCGTCCTGCAACGTGTCACTGCTTGCCTTTCTTCCATCTCTGACTGGATGTCCTCCCGCTTTCTGAAACTCAATCTCTCAAAAACTGAGCTCCTTGTCTTTCCTCCTCCTAATACTGATCCTCCTCTTTCGCTCTCCCTCCAAGTTTGTGGTACCAACATCAGTCCATCCTTGCAAGCGCGCTGTCTTGGCGTCATACTTGACTCTGGTCTCACCTTTGAGCCTCACATCCAGCATGTTGCCAAATCCTGTAGATTCCATCTTAAAAACATAGCCCGCATCCGCCCCTTTCTTGCACCAGATACTACCAAGGAGCTTGTCCATGCTCTAGTAATTTCCCACATGGATTATTGTAACCCTCTCCTGATTGGTCTCCCCAATAGCCGTACTGCACCCTTACAGTCCGTAATGAATGCTGCTGCTAGATTGATTTTCCTCTCTAGTCGTTTCTCTCACACCTCACCCCTCTGCCAGTCCTTACATTGGCTTCCTGTATGCTATAGGAGTCAATTCAAGGTACTAACTCACACCTATAAAGCACTGAACAACTCTAGCCCCTCTTATATCTCCTCACAGATCCATAGGTATGTCCCTTCTCGGTCTCTCCGTTCTGCCCGTGACCACCTCCTGTCCGTTGTCCGCACTCGTACGGCCAACTCGCGCTTGCAGGACTTCTCACGGGCGGCTCCCTTCCTATGGAATAGCCTGCCTACCTCCATCAGACTCTCCCCTAGTCTTGCATCTTTTAAGAAGTGCCTTAAAACCCATCTCTTTAGGAAAGCTTATGGCCTCCCAGACTAACCCTTACCTCACATACCTGTCTCTTGCCCTCTCCTAAAGGGCAGCCCACCTTATTTTATTGTAAATTCCTGTCCTAATGTGTTTTACACCCCACCTCCTATAGAATGTAAGCTCGTTTGAGCAGGGTCCTCTTCAACCTATTGTTCCTGTAAGTTTATTTGTAATTGTCCTATTTATAGTTAAATCCCCCTCTCATAATATTGTAAAGCGCTACGGAATCTGTTGGCGCTATATAAATGGCAATAATAAATAAATAATATAAATGAACCATATGTGGTGACCATCCATATACAATGAAAGTCTGTAATACTAGTTACATCCTGTGTCTGAAAGAAGTTTGAATAAATACTTTATAATATTCATATGACAAAAACAAGATTCTACAACACATCAGATAATTTAAAGTTAATTAAATATTTCAATAGATGTGATAGAAAGATTTATGGGTGGAGAAATTCTAGTACAATAAGTACTGTCAACAACATGAATATTATTTGTATTTATAGAACTTCATGGTTGATAACAACACAACCTTTGAAGGTTTGCAAACTATTATGAGTCTTATAAGTAGTGTTGGTATATTTCAGGTAGTGAGAGCCTATTGTATATACAAATTAAATACTATGACTGTAAAGTACTGATACAATCATCACTGGGTGGCATTAATGGTAAAGGAATGTATGAATACAAATGACCTGAAGATTTTAAGTTCACTAGAAACCATATGATTCAGGGAAATATAACTGGATGGGATATTTTAGTAATACATGTATTAGTACTTCAGTAATACCAGGTATTGAGAATGAAAATACTTTGTTATATGTGTCTGTATTAGGAATATGATAGTGATACACAGTTATTATCTAGAAAATTATCATCTTGATTTTGTTGTCTACAAAGATATGATTGTACTCAAGACGGTAGATCTTTCTCATTGCTTTACATTGTCGATTGGATCAACACTTGTAAATATTGTATTTTATTAATTTATTGTTGTTATATGTACAAATTATTTTAAATTAGTTATTATGTAACTGTCAGGGTCTTACCTGAGTTGGGAGTCTGTAGCGCAGATATGTTGCTCACCCTTGCAGATAGTCACAGGCCGAGGTGGTCAGGTAAGAATTCACCTGGCCTGTGGGTCTGTGCAGTACCAAATACGCAGGACAGGCAAGGACTGAAGCAGCAGGATAGTCGAGGGATAGCCGAGGTCAAAGGATGCCAGAGGTCAGGAACAACGAGGAGTAGCCGAAGTCAAGGGATGCCAGAGGTCAGAATAAACGAGTCAGAAGCCGGGGTCAATAACACGAAGAGATGAAGCAGGAACACTGGTACGAAACAGGATCACAAGATCAAAGACTTGACACTGAGCACAGGGCGAGGCTGGGTTTAAATACCCTGCTGATGACCGATCAGAGTCAGGTGAGACACAGCCAAGTCAAGGTGCAGCCCCCGGTGTAGTAGCCATGCCAGGATGAACAGGACCGGAATCAGTAGTCTCTGTGTAAAGCTGCTGTGGCTCAGAGGCAGAAAGCAGGACTAGGACTGATAAGTTCCCCGGTTCAAGTCCCCTGTTGGGAACTCCAGGAGCGACCACGTCTGGCTGTCTGTCTATCAGGTGAGAACCCTGACAGTAACATTGTGTAACGGAGCTCCCTGTACCCCTGGCTGGGTACCTCCGCCAAGGACCGCTTCCTTGCTGGAACAAGGGACAAACCTCAGCACTCTTGCCCTCAGTCGCCGTGGCTTGACGGGGGTCCTGGACCCGCTCCCTTCTGGAGCTTAATGGGAAATTAGCTCAAGACACCCCCAGGCACTGGACGACACTTAGTCCTGGGAGCTCTAGTCCTTTACAAGGACTTTCCCTGTTGAATCCCCTGCAACTGGAACAGCAGACACAGGAGTAAATCTTCTTTCCCTCTAATAACAGGACGACACACAATTTTGGAGTGTAAGCTGGAATAGATTTTAATGGTGCCTTTTATGCAAGTCCCCAAGCAAGGGGTCCCTTGTTGGGGACAGGGACACAAACTTACAAACCAGTAATAACACATTTACAATGTAAGGCACTCCCACGCACAACACACAATCCCTCCCCTCTGCTTGGGAGATAATTGGATCAGTAACTGTACTAATTCTAATTCAATTATCTCCAAGCACAGAAACATACATTTCTAAAAAGTACCCCAAAACACTTGATATCCCCACAAATGTTACATCCCATGTAGCCCTGATCTGGGTGACCAACATATCCAAAAATCACCCAGATCAGTTCAGGAATTTCCTGGAAGTCATAATTTTGACCGACCGTGCACATGGTCCTATGCCCAAAACAGTTCCATGAAATCAGTGCTAACGGTTGGTCAAGTTTGGTAGTCTTTTACAGGTTTCCCTGCAGGGCCCATAGTCTGTGGGCAGGAGGCTAGCAAGCAGGCTCCTCCAGGAGCTTGTGTCAAACTCACTTGGAGAGGGGAGTTTGTCACACATGGCTATGGATATCAATACATATCTGAAACAGAGGGAGTTTGAAGTAAAGTAAGCAGTATGAGGGTAGAAACTCGACCTTCTAAGAACTCTCATACCACAGAAAGTTGTGACTACATCTTGTCTTATGCTCAATGACTGATATGAATGTGATACAAGTGATGTATGAATGGACAGGTTAGCGACGTTGTGTTATGGTTTTAAGACAATTCATAAACAGAGGGAATGTAGAATATTGCATATTATATGTTTCTATTGATTAGATATTGAAGTCCAGATTGGCATAAGCAACAGATGGTATAAGTCACAAGGTTTTCTTGTTTGAGAACTCTGGAATGTGGATTGGGGGTTTTGTCCTTATATGGCTAGAGTTATAGTCATACATCAGTATGGGCACATCTATATAGTAACTGAACAAAGGGACACGAGATCTTTCTCGGCTCTTCTTCCTGTACAGCTATGTAACGATGTAACTCTACCTTCAGAACTCCAGCAATTACCATCTGCTGTTGAACATCCATGATCGTGTAACATCCTTTGTTGTTTTATTATGTATCAGTAACTAAGAATAAACCTAAAGAAACCGTAAGTCAGATTGCGTATTCGTACTTTTCATTAATATAGAAGTATATTAATGTTGCGAGCCTTTAAGCCAAGAAATATACATAAAAGAAAGAGAGAAGAAATGGAAATTATCACAAAGACCTTAATATCTTATTTTATTTCCTTAGTTACCATAATGTGCAGATATCACAAATTCTTACCCGCTATAGCCAAAGACATTTTTCTTGTATATATTCTGCCCATAACTCTGGCAGCAAAAGTCAGTAGGCTTGTGAGATTTTGAAAACATTTAACTGACACTTTATTAGCGCAATGCACCTGGTGTAATAAAACAGACAACTTGAGAACTTGTCATACGGTAACCTACATTCACTTTTATTTAAATCTATCACAATTCCTAAAAATTGTAAAAACACCGAAGGAAGCACCGTTTTATTCTTGGCTATCGGTATGCCAAACTCTTTTGCAATTGGACAAAAAACCTGCAACAACATACTACATTGATCCGTGCCTTCTTTGCCAAAAAAAATAAGAATAGAGATGGTATGTCTCGTTATGGTAATACTGTCAGGATTACAAGTTGACCCAGCACGCAGAACTGTGTCACACCTAGGACTAAGGTAAACGTATAACCGGACCTTAGAATGGCCAGACTTAACGTCTCCAAGAATTGTGAAAATACTTGCCGAGGTCAGGAACACAGAATCAGACACAATGATGAGGGAAAGCCAAAAGTCAAAGATACCAGAATTCAGGGAAGTCAAAACGAAGCCAAAGTCATATACCAGAAAATCAAGATCAGGATTACCATCAGGATGAAACCAAGACAGGACAATGAGCAAAAGGACAACTGTGTTTAAATACCCCTCCTGTGCATCCGATGTAACCGGCCTTTGACCACAAAAGCCATTACCAGGTTTACATGTGCATGATTGCTGCTCGGCACAACTTTTCCTGTCAGGACAGTAATGCTGCTCGGCACAACTTTTCCTTTCAGGACGATAAATGCCATTAACCACATTTTTATGTGCGGATGAATACGTGACAAATACCCAGTACCTTTTGGATTAGTGAGGTAACTTCCTCCCAAATAGTCTTTTTTTCTGCAAGAATACCAAATGCGGTGTAGGGTACCCTGGTTTTGACTGCATCTCCAAAAAAGTGGAGACTCTTCTTGGGAGAATTGATGGATATCTACAGGAGTCGTGTATCAGCGTGTTAGGAGTTTGAAATTCGCTTCTAGAAGTTGAATACTACAGTGTGAGTGAAAGGTTCTGTAGAATATTTTGTACCACTCCTCTTCGGAGAGAGGGGGTGACATATCGTCATTCCATCTATGTGTGCAAGATGGGGGTTAGTGGCCAGTTGGAGCATTCTATGGCAAAAAGTATTTGGTATACGTAAGGACGCTGGAAGGGCCAGAGAATAAGAAACAGGATTGATTCTCCTAACCACACGAAAAGGACCAAGCAAACTTCATGCTGGGAACCTTCAACCTGATGTTGCGTGAGGATAACCAAACCCGATCGCCTACCTGGTAAACTGGATTGGCACTCCAGCGTTTATCCGCATGAAACTTAAAGCGAACAGCCGCAGTTTCAAGAGCGAAGTGAACCTTAGTCCAGGTATCACGAATAGAGGTAAGCTAATCATCCAGAGTAGGGATAGCCGTATCAGAAAACACAGCAGGGAGAACAGCAGGATGATGACCCATATTAAGAAAAAACGGACTATGCCCAGATGAGTCATGGGTAGCGTTATTCCTTTCAAATTTGTCCCAGGGCAATAATTCAGCCCAGTTAGACTGTGTACTATTCATGAAGCAACGTAAATACTGCTTAAGTGATTGGTTAGCTCTTTCAGCCATATCATTAATTTTGGGATGGTAAGCAGAGGAAAATGCAATGCCCAACTGTTTATTGAAATCCCTCCAGAACCGTGACACAAATTGGGAACCCCTGTCAGAAACAATGTTTTCAGGAATACCATGTAGCCTGACAATATCACGTATAAATATGTGCACCAGGTCCTGAGACGATGGCAATTTTTTAAGTGGAGTAAAGTGTGCCATTTTGGAAAAACGGTCAACTACCATGAGGATGGTTGTATACCCATTGGGACTATGCAGTTCAACAATGAAATCCATCAATAAATGAGACCATGGGATACTCGGTAAAGGAAGTGGCTGTAACAATCCACACTGAAGTTTATGAGGAACAGACAGAGCAGGCTTCTACATAATCTTTAACCCCTTAAGGACACATGACGGAAATATTCCGTCAAGATTCCATGTTATTTCAGAAGTTGTGCCCTTAAGGGATTAATATCCCTCCTGAGTGACTCCCACCAAATTGACCTGGAAATGGCGGATACAGTTTTTTTTAATACCCGGATGCCCAGCGGTCACATTGTCATGGAATACCTTCAGCACCTCTTTCCTGTCAGGCAATGGAATAAACTATTTATCTTGAGGTTTGTTGCAAGGTGCCTGGGGCTGAGCCGCCATGATAGCACGGAGCAAAGGGGACGATAAAGAAAGGTCAGTGGATGCAATAATACACTCAGGAGAAATAATAGTCTCTTGTTCTAGATTCAATTCAACGTCAAATTGCCTAGACAAGGCGTCAGCTTTAAAGTTCTTAGAACCGGGTCTGTAGGTGATAATGAAGTTAAAGCAAGACAAAAATAATGACCATCTAGCTTGTCTAGAAGACAGTCTTTTGGCATCTCCAGTATATGCCAGGTTCTTGTGATCAGTAATAATCAGAATGGCATCCTTGGAACCCTCCAAACAATGTCACCATTCCTTAAGTGCTAGTATGATGGCTAACAGTTCTCTATTACCAATGTCATAGTTACGCTCGGCAGGAGTCAACTTTCTGGAGAAGTAACCACATGGATGCAAAGGGGCATCCTGGCTCTGTCTCTAAGAAAGAACAGCCCTGACCCCTGTCTCGGAGGCGTCAACCTCAAGTAGGAAAGATTTACTAGTGTCAGGATGTCTTAATATGTCAGCAGATGCGAAAAAATCTTTATGAAGCTCAAAAGCCTCTTTAGCTTCTTTAGGCCATATAGTACAATTAGCCCCCTTGCGTGTCATATTGGTGATGGGGGCTATTATAGAAGAGAAACCTTTGATGAATCTCCTATAATAGTTAGAGAAACCAATAAACCTTTGGATGGCTTTTAACCCATTGGGTAACGGCCAGTGTAGAACAGCCTCTAGTTTGCAAGGATCCATTTGGAAACCAGAGGCAGAAATATTATACTCCAAAAACTGAACCTCATGCTGATCAAATATGCATTTCTCAAGTTTACAATAAAGTCCATTATCAAGCAATTTTTGTAATACTTGTTTAACATGTTCATGATGAGTCTGGAGGTCTGGGGAATTAATAAGGATATCATCTAGGTAAACTAGAACAAATGAATAGATATAGTCACTGAGTACATCGTTAATAAAATCCTGAAACTTCATAACTTCATAACTTTCCTGAATACAGTACCATATAGGGAAGAACTAGAGTGATCTTTATATATAAGGATATTCATAACAGAGAACGCCACAGGGTATATAGTTATATCAGATTATCTAGCCAAGGTGACCATTTCTCATCGAATTTTAAGTGGCTATCATATTGAAAAGATATTCACCTTTCCATATCATGTTGGTATTTAAGCACTTGGGTCCAAGATGGAGTCTTTTTCTGTAGCCAATATCTTGATATTTCTATTTTTATGGCCATCATAAGTTGGATTATTAGATATCTATTTTGAGTTGAGAATCTTCTTAAATTAAGATGGAAAAGAGCAAACATTAAGTTATCGTCCAAATCTTCTCCCACTAAGTCTGATATAACTCTAAATGCTTTATTCCATATAGGTCTTAAAAGCTTACATCCCCACCAGATATGTTTAGAACTACCTTCAGCACAAGTACACCTCCCACAAAGTTTGGAATTATCAGGGTTTATTCTATTTAGAATTTTTGGTACCCTATGCCATTGATGAAGAATTTTATAATGAAACTCTATGATATTTAAACAATGCAACAATTTTTTAACTTCTTGAATTGATCTATACCACTGCTCTAACTCGATTGAAGACCCACTTTCTTGTTCACAATTTTTACATGCTTTTTGGTTTAGACTCTTTTTCTTCCTCTCTCAATAATTCATACCAACTAGATATCGATTTACGATTATTATTTTTAAATAGATCATTTAATTTTTTATTTATCCTAGTGTTGTCATAAAGCAGATGGTTGTCCAAATAATTTTTGATTCTTAGGTATGTGAATAACTCTCTTGAATTAAGGTCAAGACTTAACTGAAGATATAAAAAAGACCTTATTTTATTCAATTCTAATACATTGTTTATTTTAGTTGAACCAAATTTGATCAAATTACCTAAATTTAGATCATTGATATTATATTCCATTTTCTTAATTGGACTATACTTAGAAATTATATTTAAAATGTGATTTCTTTTCCCGTATTTTACCCAAATTTCATATATATCTTTTATGTATGAAGTTTCTATGTTGGAGTTGAATTTTGCACTTGCCCCAACGTCAATCCATAACATATTAGAAAGATCTTTTGAATTACACAGAAAGGATTCAATTTTATACCAAGGCTCTTCTAATGAGGTTGGGCCCTGCCATCTCCACAGATGGTACAGCCTAGAGGCTTCGTAATATTTGATAAGATTTGGGACAGCCAGGCCACCCTTACTGGGCTTTTTCATTACATGTAAGATCGAGATCCTTGATCTCTTATAATCCCATATGTAATTCAGAAATAATTTATGAATCTGCCTAAGTTTAGTTATTGTTATAGATAAAGGGATCATTCTTAACATGTATGACCAATGAGGTAGAATATATGATTTGATGATATTTATTCTTCCCAACCAGGAAATTCCTATGTTTCTCCACTCTTTGAGTAATTTATCACTGGTATCTTTTATAAGAGGAGGGGCACTTCCAGATTGTTTTTTGGCGGCGGACAGAAAATAATGAGGTGCTTATAGAACAGACTATTTTATTTAACCTATCGTACAGCTCTAACCTTATTTAAAAACAGTCACATTTGTCTTTCCAAATTATGGATTTAAAAAAATTACAAATAGGTGACATTTAACCACATATAATTTTATTATTTAACAGACAAAATCGTAACAAACAATACACAATTATGTGTAAAATGGTAGAAATATACTGATAACAGTGTCACTTTCCAAACACTAAAAGTAACAGACACTTAACATATTTACATTAAATACCAAATTAACAGAATTAGCTCAAGTCTTCGTTTTCCTTGCTTTGCGAACAGCTCAATGATTCAGTCAGTATTCACAGGAACATCTCTGTGAATGTAAAACAAACTCAAACCATTTAATCTGTCCTCTGACATTCGTGACCGAAGCCATGTTTTAACACGACGGAGGGTTGAGAATGATCTCTCTGCAGAGTCCACACTTACAGGTAGAGTTGCCAAGACCAGAAGTGAACTTCTGATGGTTGGAAAGAGGTCCTGTTCACACACATCTAAAACTTCAAGGACTGTTTGTGGAATTTCCTTGTTTTGGGATACCTCGCTTTTCCACTTTGTGAGCCAGAGACAAATTTCTCCACTATCCACTGGCTACCATCAGCTAGAAGACGGTGGAAACGGTTTGATAATGAGTGGATAGCAACAGGATCCATGGTTTCCATTTTGTTTTTTACAAGTACTGGTGGCATCAATATTTGAATCTGGAAACACTGCATCGAGTTTTCTGGCAAACAAGCTTTTAAATCGTTAATAATGTTATCCAGCAAAAGAATATACAAAGATTTCCTGTAGAATTCTTCAGTTGATCCTGCATTGTAATTTGATCTGTGCACTTGTCTTTCTACAAGACGTGGCAATTTTAGTTCCACTCCAAGTTCTGAGGCCAATTCTGTAGCCTCCATATGCAAAGTGGAAAAAGTATGATCAGCGTTACATCACATATTCTCCAGGGTTCTCATGGTGACATTCAGACATTCAGATGCGCTTGTCAAATCAAGTGATGGAGATTGAAGAAAACGACTCAGAGGTAGGGTTACTCTCAGAACATTGATAAGTGAAATCAAGAAAAAGATAAATTCTGCACTGCACAGAGAATGGATGAGAGAAGAGGCTGATGAACTAGAGCTTGAGCATTTCCATTGAGATATTGCTGATAGTGCACTCACCACTTTAACTAGTCCATCTCGAAATCTTATTAGAGAATCATGGCGCTCTACCCATCTAGTTTCACAAAGACTGGTCAGTTGAGAGCCTAACTCCTGCTTTATCTTTTAATCGTATTTATAAAAAAATGTAATGGTTGATTTTACCACTGCTACTGCATTGCGAACTGCTGAAGACATAACAGCCACCTCTGAAGACATAGCACTGCAACTGTCTGTTCCAATGCCAACACAATGAGTGATGTCCAGGGAGAGGTCTTTGATTAGTTGAATTACCATCTGGCCTAAAACCTGTCCTGTAAGCCTTAGTTCTGAATCTGAACTATCCAATCCTGACTCACTCTGAGTTGCAAATTCATAGGCATCTATGGATTTTATAAAATCTTCACGAATAGATCCATTGTAGACATATCTAAAGTTAAGTGAAAGTTGTTCTATATGTGAAATATCTGTAGTTTCATCAAATATTACACTAAAATAGCAAGCCCCTTTAATTCTACCAACAATGATATTGCAGATTTCATCACCACAACACTTGATTCAATAATTTTGTGTAGATTTTGAAATGTACGTAGCACGTTAAGATGCAGTAAGGAGGTGCTTCTCTAACAGTTTGTCTCCAGATGAAACGCGGTATCTCGGCAATTCCCGAACGTTCCCTTCATTCACGTCCGGTGTGGAGTCATCCATTAATGCACCATTATCTTGGTGGCCACGTAGAGGTATACAGTTGCAAGAAAAAGTATGTGAACCCTTTGGAATTATATGGATTTCTGCACAAATTGGTCATAAAATGTGTCACAACAATAGACGACCACAGTCTGCTTAAACTAATAACACAC